>NW_015386464.1:1244204-1257246 GCF_001527695.2 Protobothrops mucrosquamatus
ATATATATATATATATATATATATATATATATATATATATATATATATATATATATATATATATATATATATATATATATATATATATATATATATATATATATATATATATATATATATATATATATATATATATATATATATATATATATATATATATATATATATATATATATATATATATATATATATATATTAGTTGTTGTGAATCACTTACCACTTATATATGTTTATAAGTTAAAGAAATATATTATATACAGAAATGCACACATAAACACACACAAATAAGTACTGCCTTTCAAGAAAAAAGTACTCTAATGCTTTTAAAATTAAATAAATAATTGTCCACTGCAGAGATATTAATAAATGAAGCTAGAAGGAATACTTAGAAATATAATATCAGTATTTGAATTAAAATAACAACATGCCTATTAGGAAAGCTTACAATGAATTCAATGGGACTAAGTCATGATGAAATGAGCAATATTCAGTGGATTAGTTAATAACCAGAGCTTTGAATTGTAATATGATTTCCTTTACTGCATGTAGTGAGTAAAGAAGATGACCTTGATGGGGATAAGCAAGATTCATTCCTAGAGTAATGAGGTGAAAGGTGTGATTTAAGCTCCAAACAATTCAATTTGCTGTCTTGTAAGCCCAGACTGAAATAGCTTTAATTTCTTCTGTAATACAACTGTAATGAAGTACAATTTATTTTTGACGTTTTTTCCAATTATAATTTTTAATCACTATTTAGAAAGACAAAAGATAGACAATGCAGTAATCAAAAGGTCATACCACTAATTTTGAAGAAATGGACATAACCACCAGCCCTCAGATAGTAAGTTGTTTAATAAACAAGTTCCTCTATAAGTTTGATCATTGGATATCCCAAAGTATGTCACAAAGTTATCCAACTTACAGATTTTTGGAAAGAAGATAATACTGAATGTAAGATAACCCACCTTCTGAATTGAAGATTTTTATGTCTATAATTTTATCTAGAGAGAGTACAGACACTGCTAAATAAACTGTTTGCAAAAGTTTTACCGTAGGCCCAAATCTGAATTTAAACCACATATATAGAACCATTGGTGGGATTCAGATATGTGAACAACCAATTCTCTGTGTGGATGCCGCTTTTGGAAGTCCATTCTGGCCTGGGCAACAAAAAATTAGCTACCAGTTCTGCCGAAGTGGTGCGAACTGGCCGAATCCCACCACTGTATAGAATCTACATACACCCAAAGGCCATAGCCTAATTTTCTCTATAATTTATCTACAGGTTCGTCAAAAATAATTTAAGCCAATTTACTGTCATGGCCTGAAAAACAGAAGTAAATTCAATATGAATTAATTTTAATATTAAATAGTGCAACTGGCTCTTTTTGGTCTATCTTTTTTGGTGTTCAGAGCAGTGTAATGAGTGAGTTGTACAATTCATATTAAAATAACCTTGTACAATGATTTATATATCAAACTCTAGCAGTTTTTGCTGCAGTTATAAAACCTAGATAATTTAAGGTAACCATCTTTTAGCACATTTTCAGAGGATAATCAATAGTTGGGAACAACATGACCTCAATTCTAGAATTCTACCTTGGAGATCAGTAGATAGTATTAGAAATGAAAGAGATTAGAAGAAAACTTTAAAAAGAATTATGTATTTCTGATAGAGTGCATGTTATATACCTCTAACTAATCCTACCGTACACAAAAGGAATGTCAGAAATGACAGCCAGAATTCTCTAACCTCTAGGAATAGCAATAGTCCACAAACCCACAGCCACACTCTGCCAGGAATTATCCAGAACCAAAGACAAGATACAGAAGGACAAAATAAACAGTGTAATCTACAAAGTAAATTATAACCATTGCAACAAATTCTACATGGGACAAACATCACATCAATTAAAAACCAGGATCCACGAACACCGGATAGCAGTCAAATACTACTATTCCAAATCCTTAATCTCTATCCACACCAACATCAAATAGCACCAGTTCGATTGCAGCAACACAAAAATCATCAGCCACACTACTATCCACCAGGCTCGTGAGTTCATCAAAGCCTGGCACTCCACAAACAATTCCATCAACAGACACATTGACCTACAACCAGCCTATGACCCCCTCAGAAACCAAATTAACCACACAGCCAACCAGAGACAGCACCGACCGTCAACAACCCATGCAAGCCCCCCCTACCAGCAGTTCACCTTCCAATGACCCTGACATAATCTAACCTCCCCATCACAAGACCCATCACAAGACTCACTGATGACTCACACCCGACCCATCACAAGACCCTCACTTGACACACCCACACCTGAAGCTTTTATAAATAGAAGGACACTGACATCCCCTAAACTCAGCTGAAGATGCTACCTAGCCTGGTAATGAAACATTTGGAAACCAACCCACAAGCTTGGAAAATGAACCTTTACCCTCATCCTACATCTGAGCTACAGATATTTGCAACTATTGCAATCCTATAAACCTGCATAAATAATGTTTTCAGTACCAAAAATATAAGGTATAATCCCTAGCCTGGCATTAATTTCTCAAATATATTTACATTTTAATATTTAATTCCTTCTCTATGCCTGGAAGGGACATCCACAGATCACATGCTTTATAACCACTCTCCTCACTTCCCTCCTTCTCCTACATTCATGCCATATAATCTATCCTGGGATCATACTTCTTTAATTAAATGACTGATGCTCACCAGCATAATTTTGGCCCCCTTTTTTCATGTGTGGGGATGGAAGAAGCTTGCTTAGGCCCCAAGCTACTGCCAAAAACTGAGTAATGTTTGTCCTGTCACTGTGTCAAGCAGAAGCACATGAAAGAGACATTTTAATGGACAGAAAAGCTCACATATATGGACTCCTTTACAGTGGATATAGTTCATATGCACCCCATGTTTTTCTAGGGACTTTTATACTGCTGCTAGATATAACCACTGTCAATAACATACTTGCTTCAAACATTCATTTGGAAACATAAATAAAGTACTAAGATGTCCATGTAATCAAGACCATTTAAAAATAATTAAATATGTACAATGCATCTATTTAATTTTTGATTTTATATGAAGTGCACTTATTATATATGAAGAGAAAATAGCAAATCCACTTAAATGAAGACAGAAAATTAAGAAAATCACACTCTCTATTGTTTTTATTTCTGCTAAGCATAAGCTTTCTTTGTTCTATTGCTACATTTTTACTATAATTTATTGTTTTTCATTTTACTTTTATGAAAATTACTTCTTGAAAACCGTATCAAATGAATGCTTTGTTTTTATTTTTTTCCAGAAGAGGAAAGTTTAATAAATGTTTATCTGACTATAATTTTCTTTGCATTTGCTGAAGATATTTATCTTTCCTTCAGTTTCATGAGAAGCACATACACCAAATCAAAAGAATGATTTGCATCTTGCACGTAGAAGAATTGATACAAACTGATCTCAACTAAATTTAAAACTGTGCTTCTAATAACTCAAAAAAAAAACCCCTTACCAACATTCAACACTGTCACTGTAATTTAAATGCTGTTTACAATCTGATATAGTGCATAATGAGATGAAATTAAGAAATGTGTAATTAATTTAGTCTGTGGTAGTTCTGGAAAGTGAATGGCTTGATTGTCTTCAGTAAACTATTATATTAGAAGCTGTTCCACATATTACATCTTTTTATTAATTTTTACATTCCCATAAAATACAAACATAATTAACACATACATTTCACTGGCACATTTAGCAGGATATACTCAACTTTTTATTGAGTTACACATAGCAAATAATTTCCTCTTTCATCTCATTTTTGACTCATGAGGATTCAGACTTTTCTATTTTAAACCAACTAAATGTACTTCTGAGATGCAGAATTGGTGTAAGGTTTCTTGAAATTATGGTGAATGGTATCCAGCTGCACTCATGGCTTAAAGGCCATCTATGCTCCCTCAAAAGTGTGGTGTGATTCATAGAGAGTTCTTAAACTTTTAACAAGATACTATTTTTTTTAAAAAAACTGTCTTATTTAAGCAGGAAGCATAAATTTGCATAAAACTCTTCTTATAACATAAGAGGATGAGAAGCAAAAGAAATAATGTTATTTATACAAACTTATTTTTATTTCTTTAAAAATACTTAATTGTAGTATAAGATTAATGTACAAAACTGTCCCACACTCAAAGTTATATAGTAAAAATCCACGAATTCATTAGCATTAAACAAAAAAAAAATCACTTCAATTTTCCATTTAGACCAGATATGTCAAACTCGCAATGTCACGTGACGTTGCGCGATGTATTGGAGCTTTTTCCCCATTGCCGGCAACGGGGTGGGCGCGGTTTCCTGGTGACGTGTCCAGCCTGCGGGCCGGCAGTTTGACACCCCTGATTTAGACTATGTTCTTTATATGCCAGTGATTTTGAACTTACCTTATTTAAATGGATAATGAAATAAAGCACATTCTAAGTCTTTATATTTAACTGAACTATTACTATTTGCAGTCATGATGCAATTTTAATTTTAAGATACCATGCTTTGCTTTCTGAAAGGATAAAAGCAAGTGAGAATTTCCCTTTAGAGAATTTACTAAAACAATTTAATTGTTGCATCCAATCTAGTTCCCATGTATAGAACATTCTTAAAATGAACTCATTGTCATTAGCAACACACATGATTTTTTAAAGCTTATCTGAAACACATGTATAATCTATCATGATTACATTAACTATAATATGCATGCACACATGAACACATATATATCATCACTTAAATTGTGGCAATATGGGTGTGATGACTCCCCTGGCGCTTCCCCAGTTATCTCTCCAGATGTCAGTTTGGAGGAAGATGAACCACTCCCAGGCACATCTGGATGGGAGCTGGTCAATGGCTCCAAGCAGCTGTTTGAGAGGGATTTGGCACAAATACAGCTGCAGCAGGACAGCCCAGAGGCTTCAGGTGGAGAAAGCATGAAGCGGAGCCAGTCAGTGATGAGGAAGAGAAACTGCTTGCTGCACCTGATCCAAGAACACGTAGGGCAGAGAAAAGGCAAGAGCAGAGAAGGTCAGCCAGATTACTAGCAAGGAGAAAGCCTTGCCCTTCTTGAAAGGCTGCACCACAAGCTGACTATTTAGCACAGCAGAGAGAGGGAAGTGATGCTGGGAACAACATGTTCATTTCCTAGCTGTGTGTTTTCTGATAATTGTGATTCTTGCCTTGCTTAGGATTGAAACCGTGGCTTGACTTGGATCATGCCTTGTGAACTCTGGACTTTACTTGCCTCATGAACCCCCTTGTATTAAGGATATAATTTTGCCTGGTGGGTTTATTTTGATTGGGAAACTTTCAAGTGTTTTGTGGACTCATTGGTCTACTTGTGGCTGGACTTAATTGGTACAGTTCTGGGGTTTTGATGAAGGGAGTTGAAGGGGAATATTAATAAATGCACTAAACCACAGTTATGTGTGTATGTGTGAGGAGGACAGTACAGTAGGGCATGGGGAGTAGCACCAGGAATCATCAGAAATGGCCATGGAATTCTTCCTGGCTATTGTTATATTTTATATATTGTTTATATTTTCTCACATCTAATCAATGTCTTTTGTTGTCTTATTTGTTGCTTTCTAATGCATCACAATTATTGAATGCATGTATCATTTATTTCTATGCCCTCAATAAAGACGACTCATCTTAATGCTTTTCACTTTGCCTGAAGTACTTGTGATTCATATTGGGAGGGCGAGGCACTTTGCAAAGGTATTAGATCAGGGTCCCCAACCCCTGGATCATGGCCCAGTGCTGGGCCGCGGCCCATTCAGAAATGGACTGCAGAAGTGGTGTTTGTGAAAGTGGTGCATGCACAAACCCGAAACCATCCCTTGTTTCACAATTATTATGGGCATTCTGCTCCACTGAACAAATAATATATAAAAAGTTATGGCATCTACTGTTCTGTTCTGAAGAGTAGCTAGTGAAAAGTCAGCACAATCTTTCATGGCATTCCCTGGAAATCATTTAATAAATATAAAATATATTATAATCTTAATCTTAGATTAATTCAAATATTCTATTAGTTTGTGAACATTTAGATAATAATGCTTTACTTGTCATGAGGCAGCATGGTTTTATCAGGAACCAATCATGTCATACTAACTGTTCTTTCAGTTTTGAAAGAGTAATCACTTGAGTTAATCATGGGAATGTAATGGATGTAATGTTTTTAACTTTAGCAAAGCCTTTAAAGAACAGGATATTAAAAAAAATAACAGGTAACCAGAGCCAGCTCATGGATATGGTGGTTATCAGAACAGAAATGAATAATCATTGCATGTAATTATTCAGGCAAAACTGGATATAATTTAAAGGTGCACTTGAAACAAGTCAAATAAACTTTCTAAATTAAAACAAAAAGTAAACTCAAATTGTCAAATTCAATCATATGCCACCCAGCTGATTCGGCTAAGCAGATATTCCTGGCTGTTAATTTGGCTTTTTCTGAATAAATTTTGAAATCCAGATCAAATTTCATATTTAGATTTAAACCTCAAAATCAAATTGATGCTTCAAATGTACTGTATTTTTCCTTGCTTGCTTAGAACTAATATCATGAACATATCAAATAAATGTAAAGACAGTAATTATTCATATGGATATTTAATGCAGAAAATAATTTGGATATTACATACCACAATTACATAATATATATCTGTGCAAAAATTCAGCAAAAATTCAAAGATATTAAAGTATCCTGGTAACAAGAAATTTTAAAACTTTTTTTAAAAATAATCTACCTTAAGTCTAGTAAACTTAGAATAAAATACAGATTTTACTTTCCTAAAATAAACTACAAATGTTTCAGACAAGGAAGATATAACAATATCAAAAAAGCCTTAGCCTTTCTATAATCTTTTGGAAAAGCAACTGACAAAGATCTTCCAGATATTAACAAAGAAAAATGTTCTGCTCTTGATCTTTCATCTAATTAAGATCTTTCATCTTAATTAGATGAAAGATCCCATTAGTATATTACATCACTGAAAAAATGGGTAAAAGATATAGTCATCCAAATTGTATCTTGAAATTTTGGTATGTTCTGCCAAATGTTAGATGTTAGATGGGATTCAGTGGCTTGATATATGACCAGAAATAACTCTAAATGGGAAAGAGATCTATAGGAACTACCACAGAAGCCTGATCAGTGGAATACTATTCCACCCACCGGATCACTAGTACCAAGTGACCTGTAGGAAAGATCTTTGAAGAAAGAGGGAATAGGTCAGGTGAGAACATCACACAGACTTGTTCAGCTGGATTCTTCTCTTTCCTTCCACAGGGCCATTACCACCAACTAACCTGTAGAAAGTTCCCAGAAATGTCTTTGTTTGATTTTAAGTAGCAGTTATTGAATTTTATTTGTATTACATTTCATTAGAGGCCTTATGTTTCCTGAATCTTAAATAGGATACAACTAAATTAAAAACATTACTTTTCTTAGCTGTCTTTTTTATATGCCTTCTTGTTAAGGGAGCCTAACCAATTGGGTGGCTTTTTTCAAAACTGTTATGTACATTTTGTCAAATAGTACAATGAGAAATGATGAATTTGATGATTCCTGAAATGGAATATTTTTCTCTTTTAGAAATTCAAATGGTAGCACTTACAGAACATTCAATAATGATTTGACTTGTTGCAAAATATATTTTTTATATTTCTTATCATCATCATCATCATCATCATCATCATCATCATCATTATTATCATTGTTATCATTATCGTTGTTGTTGTTTTGTTGTTGTTATTATTATTATTAAACACTGCACCATCAGCCAGATGTTCAGACTGGATTTGGCATATTTGTCTACCTATTGACTCTATACCAAGGACCTGGGATAGGCAGATCTGGATGTTTGATGGTGTTATAGATATTGCAGGATGGAAGCTGTTTTCAGTAAAGCCACCTTTTGCAATTGACTGATGGTGAATTTGTCCATGTCAATGGTGTTCAAGTGGGGTTCCAGTTGTTTTGGGATTGCACCCAAGGCACCTATTACTACTGGTACTATCCTTGCTTGCCTATGCCACAATTGTTCTATTTCTATTTGTAGGTCTTTGTATTTTGCTATCTTCTCCAATTCTTTATCTTCTATTCTGCTGTTTCCAGGCACTGCAACATCCACTATCCAGACTTTTTTGTCTTTCTTATCGACAGATAAGAAAGAGTATTATATGGCAGGTGCTTGTCTGTTTGAATTCTAAAGTCCCAGAATAATTTAACTTCTTCATTTTCTTTGACTTTTTCTATTGTGGTTCCACCAGTTCTTGCTTGCAGGCAAATGATATTTCTTGCAGATCTTCCAATGCACCATTGTTGCTGCTTTGTCATGCCACTGCATGGCAGTCTGGATGATCTTCTCCCAGCAGCTTAACAGGTGGTCCACTTTGTTCTTCAGTTTCTTTGCATAGGTGGTACTTACTGTCTGTTTCTGTCTCCTCAGTTCTGGCTTTGTATGCATTTGTTCTTAAGGCTTGGTCTCTCCGGTAGTCAGTAAGCCTTCCTGAGACATTAGCTTCAGTGCATCTTCATTGTTGTCCTTCAGATATTCTTCCAAAGCCATTTTTTCTTCTTCAACCATCTGATGTACTTGCAACATTCCATGCCCACCTATTTGCCTTGGTAGAGTCTGTCTACATCACTGTATGAATGAAGAGCATGATTCATTGTCATTATTTTTTTTGGTCTTCCTATCCATTGCTTTTAGTTCTGCTTGAATCCAGTCCACTATTCCAGCTGTGTATCTAATGACTGGAATTGCCCAGATATTGATTGCCTTGATGGCATTTCCTCCATTGAGTTTGGAATTTAAGATCTTTTTCACTCTCTTGATGTATTCACCTCTATTCTTTTTCTTGACTTCAGTGTGCTTGATGTTTTCAGCTTGAAGGATACCCAGGTATTTGTAGTAATTATCTTCATCCAGACTCTTTATGTTATTTTCACAGAGCACCTTGATTCCTTCAGTTTTCACTATTTTTCCTTTTTGATAGTGAGTGGGGCACATTTGTCCAATCCAAACTCCATTGCAATATCTTGGCTATATATATACGGACTATGTTGAGCAGCAATTCTATTTCAGATGGAGTTTTCCCATACAGCTTCGGATCATACATGTAAAGGAAGTGGGATAGTCTGGCAGATGTTTTTGATGTTTGATAGCCTGAGTTATTCAGTACTGTTGACAGAGGAAACAGTGCAATGACAAATAGTAATGATAGTGAATCTTCTTGAAATATTCTTCTCTTGATATTAACTTCTCCCAGTCTCTCACCATTGATCTGCAACTGTGTCTTCCATTGTGCCATCAATCTTTGCACAAACTTTACAATGTTTTTACTGATTCCTGTTATTTTTAGGCACTTGATTATCCAGTCATGTGACAGAGAGTCGAATGCCTTTTTGTAGTCAATCCATGCTAATAATAATAATAATAATAATAATAATAATAATAATAATAATAATAATAATAATAATAATAATAATAATAATAATAATAATAATAAAGTTGGAAGGGACCTTGGAGGTCATCAAGTCCAACCCCCTGCCCAGGCAGGTAACCCTATACTGTTTCGGACAAATGGATGTCCAGTTTCTTCTTAAAAACTTCCAGTTGGTCTTCCTTCTCTTGCAGTTTTCCAAGATCATTTTGTCACTTAGGAGTTGATCTTTTGTTCTTCTGCTGAGATCTAGGCAAGTAGATCAATATCAATAAATCAATATCATTTTGGGGTGCAGAGCATGGTGCATTGTCATTTGTTTTCTTGTCTTTCAATCCAAGTTATCAAGTTTTAGCTGACTCCAATCAATTATTCCAGTTGAGTATTGTATTATAGCCATTGCCCAGGTGTTAATTGCTTTTATGATATTTCCTCCACTCAACCTTGATCTCAAGATTTTCTGGACTTGCTTTATGTATTTTGTTGAAGTAGCTTCTTTGACTTGGTTGGTCAGAGGCTTCCAAAACTCCTAAATACTTATACCCTTCTTCTGGTGTTACTGCTTTCATCAATTCTTTATTATCAAGATCGGATCCATCATCTTCAACAATTTTTCGTGCCTTAACAGAAATTGTTGCACATTTGTCAATGCCAAATCGCATTTCAATGTCTCTGCTAAATTACTAAGTGCTTTTCAACAGAGAGCAAAATCCAGTGTTTGTTTTTCCAGACAGTTTTAAGTCAGCCATGTAGAGCAAATGGGAAATTTTCAATCCTTTTTTAGCCAATTCATAGACAGTTTGTTTTGTTCAAAATGCTTGTCGAATGTACAAATAACAGAGGTGACAATGAGTCAACTTGGAAGATTCCTTGTTTAATTTCAACTTCACCAACTTCTCCGCAGGCTATCAACTTAGCTTGCCATAGCTTTTGCCATAGCTTCATGGAAATTCCTGAACATCAGGAATTTATGGATGTTGCTACTAATTCCAAAAATGTCTAAGCATTTCTCAATCCAACTGTGTGGAACAAAATCAAATACTCTCTTATAATCAATCCAGGCCATGAACAAATTTGTTTATCTTTTCTTTGAATTCTTCAAAACAAGTTTATCAGTCATCAGTTGGTCTTTGATTCCTCTTGTACTTTTGCAGGCACTCTTTCTGTTCTACCCTTTACAGGTAGCACATCCTTGTTCTCTAGATGTCCATCTGTTTGGTTTGCAATAAAGCCTGTACTTGTATATTGTTATTGTTATTATCCTCATCATCAGGGACATCATTGAGTAGTGAGAGTCATTGGCTTTAAAATGGTAGGCATACTAAGAAATCAAAGTTCCATTTTGTAACCAGTGACAATCACTGTGGTGTCCTTATTATAATGGGTAAAGAAATGCTGCTCACTTAGACATTTTTTGAAGTTTTAGATTAGATTTTTAAAATTATAATTTATAGATCATTAGCAAACTAATTTTATCTAATATGAAATAGCAATTTAATTTTCATTAATGCCAATTAATTTTATGTTATTTAAAGGGTGATAATTCAGTTCTATGTAATTTTAATATAGAGATTAAGAGAACTATAGCTTTAATTATGTTAATGTAAACAATTTAAATAATCACAAGAAATGTTTAGTTAATGACATACTTTTCCCACTGAATGACAGGAGTACATTAGTACTACAATTAATATTTCTAACACTGATTGGCAAGGATGAAATTCCAGAGTTATGGTAGCTTTAAAAAAATAATATATGGATTGTGTAATATTGACCTGAACAAAATAATCATGTAAAATAATAACACTGATATATTTAGCAGTCTGAAGTATTTATTAACCACATATATTTCCTTACTAAAAGGTCACAGGAGAGACATAAAGTAAAATACACTAGTCATAAACTCATATGGATATAATATATTGTCTTTATTCATCTCTCTAGACCAGCAAATGCTAACAATAAAAGACATTCAGCTATGTGGCTGTACTTTTTCTTTGTGGATAAAAGATCGTATTTCAAACAGAATTTCTGTTTTAAAACAATATGTCAGTGTGGGGAAAACGAAATGAAGACTAATAACATTAGAAATGTTCATCCATAATGATGATGTGAAATATCATTTTACGGTTATTTACTTGTTTTGCAGAAAATACCAAAGAATATGTAGTTATTTTAGCCTTTAAAATGCAATTGGAATTGTGTGGGGAGAGAGAGCAAACTGACTTGAGAAGAGAGAAATCTGTTATTGCAATGCCTTCCTAAAGAAGACTATAAATGTTTCTTTTTACCATCTGCTGTTGAAAGTGCAGTGTTGAAAAACGGTAAAGCGACTCTAATGGGTTTATTCAAAACCCGCCTAGATCCTCATGGTGCCCAATGTTGAGCAGCTATAAAGGATTGCCCTAACTATGTTTCATTAATTCTGGCTAGGCTTATTTCAAGATAATGTCTATCTAGTCATGGGTGCAAAAATGTTTAAGATGTAAAGACATGAGACTTGTGATAAGCATAAATTTGAAAAACAACCATTTAGGTTTAAATAGATGTAAGCAGAATTAAATTGGATACTTGTTTCATTATGACAGAGTCTGAACCTAGCTTCATTGGACACTATTTATTTGCTAGATTTATATTAATGGAATTCTACAATTATAGAACATTATCTAAGTAGAATGGGGTACTAAATAAGTTTAAAAGCTATAACATTAACTTTATGTATATAATATTTTATTTTTTATTTATTGTTAAATTTATTTGCCACCTATATCACCAAGAAGCTACTCTAGGTGGCTTACAGTTGGACATATACAGACAATATAAGACAATCAAAATAATAATAAAACAGATAAATATTTATAGATGTATAAATCTATAAATCTAAATCTAATAATATAATCATAAATATTATATGATTAGCTATTATCTGCATGTAAAAACTCCCAAGTTCACTTTCCAACATTTTCAGTTAAAAAAATATGTTAAGTAAAAATGCTAAAGAAAACTTGTATTTGAAACCCTACAGACCTGCTTTTTAACACAAGACACTTTTACTAAATATCTATGCCAGCTGTATAATTCAAATGATTTTGCTAATATACTGTCCGAAAGAAAGAGCGAGAACAAGCCCTGATAGTAGCATCCATTCATGGAGCTTTTCCCTGTAACTATTGAATGTCCGGAAGTTGGCTCCATCGTTCTCAAAAGAGAGTTCCACAACTCAGAACCCTTCAACAGGTTGCACAAGAGGAAATATCAAAATATTATTTGTATTTGTTATTTTGTGGATTTTGCAAATCCACCATGGGTTCTTCAAATTCTGCTTTCATTGTTGTGGACTAATTATAAACTAAATTATCAGTTGTGTGGAAGATAGTTGGAAAGATATTTATGTTTCAAGGTTTTTTAATGTTTTATTGTTTCAGTTTTGAGTTTGACCTGTTACACTTGTAATGCTATTTTTTGTGAAAGGTTATGCCGCATGCAGGCATTTGAAAATGGCATATAAACCCTCCCAAAAACCGCCTCAGC
>NW_015386465.1:0-2500 GCF_001527695.2 Protobothrops mucrosquamatus
ACCTAGGGTGAATTTTAAATAGGGAATAATTTTTAAAAATTTTCAAAGATTTTAAATATGACACAGCTATTAATATATTTGCTTTTTAATTGGTTTTATAGGGGAAATGTTTTTTTGTGTTGTTTTTTAACATGCTGTGAGCCGCCCTGAGTCCCTCTGGGGAGAAGGGCGGCATAGAAGTTTAAAAAATAATAATAAAAATAATAATAATAATAATAATAATCAAACATCTACTTGTTTATCTACATGCATCCCTAGCTATATCTGTATCTATATCTATGCATATGCTATCTTGCTGTGAACTGAGATAAATCAGAGGGTGGTTATCCCTTTTTCCTAGGATAGCTGACAATAAGAGTTTTCTCTCCCCAATAAAACAATTCCTCTAGATGAGTTGCAAAACCCGATTAGACAAATTACTACAATACTATCTTTGGGGCACAAAACCTTGAGTAATAATCAGTATTGCAAAGCCAGTGAAGAAACCATGAGGTCTGCCCCCAATCATTATTCCAAGTCTGTAAATGATTTCTACTTGTATGGTGTCTCTCTTTCTATTGACATCCGAAAGAGCATCTGCATTTTTATAAACGAAAAGACCTTGAGGTTATTAAAGAAACGTCTGGGATGGTTTCAGTCTTCTTCATTTATTCTGCTTTCCTTCACATTTCTGGCTTAAAAATAAAGCTATTGAAAAGCATAGCTTTAAAGGTTTCATGCAAGCTATTTGCAGGCCTTCTTGAGGCAAAGCTTACATGGGACCACTCCAGGTGTAATTTACAAATGATGTGCATGGACCAACGGAAATTCAATAAAATCCCTGCAGAAGAGTTTAGAATAGGACAAGAATATTAAGCAGCAAAGATATGATCCTCGCCAGTATTGTTATTGTCAGGAACAAAAAACCTCTACCATTATTTATACAACATATAAAGAACGGTTGCTGGAACTGGGTATGTCTAGTTTAATGAAGAGAAGGACGAGGGGGGACACAATAGCCAATGTATCCAATATCTCAGGGGTTGCCACAAAGAAGAGGGAGGCAAGCTATTCTCCAAAGCTCTCAAGGGCAGGACAAGAAGCAACTGATGGAAACTCATCAAGGAGAGACGCAACAATTAATCAGTGGAACAACCTGCCTCCAGAAGTTGTAAATGCTCCAACACTGGAGGCTTTTAAGAAGAGACTGGACAACCATTTGTCTGAAATGGTATAGGTTCTCCTACTTGAGCAGGGCGCTGGACTAGAAGACCTCCAAGGTCCCTTCCAGCTTCTATTCTATTCTATTCTATTCTATTCTATTCTATTCTATTCTATTCTATTCTATTCTATTCTATTCTATTCCTACTCTGCTCTTTTTCTATTCTAATTCCAATTCTAATTCTTATTCTACTATACTCTATATTCTATTCTATTCTATTCTATTCTATTCTATTCTATTCTATTCTATTCTATTCTATTCTATTCTATTCTATTCCTACTCTACTCTTTTTCTATTCCTACTCTACTCTTTTTCTATTTTAATTCTAATTCTAATTCTAATTCTAATTCTAATTCTAATTCTAATTCTAATTCTAATTCTAATTCTAATTCTAATTCTAATTCTAATTCTAATTCTAATTCTACTCTACTCTATATTCTATTCTGTTCTGTTCTGTTCTGTTCTGTTCTGTTCTGTTCTGTTCTGTTCTGTTCTGTTCTTTAGTTCAGAGAATTCCTCACAAGAGGAATGAAGTTTTCTTAGATGGGTAAGAAAAGACAATGGCATCCAACAGGGCTTGTTGGGAGTTACTATATGTTCAATTGAACCTCATGCTATGAACCTATGAGGGAACTCCTCCTTTGGATTTTAAAGGCTTTTGGGGCAAGAGATAATTTGGTGCAAGGGAAGTTATTTAAGAAAAAAAAAACAGCAACACAGTAGTCCGTGGGATCCTTGGCGCTCTCTGAGCTTGTTTTCTTGCAGATGTTTCTTTAATGCACTGATAATGTTACCTAGTTTGGTAATGAAAAGTCTGCAAGAAAGCAGCCAAGCTCAGAGAGCACCAAAGGCCCCACAGTTCAACCCTGGCCTGCAAATATTAGATTCTATCAATACTGCAGTAATCATATCATTACCACCTCGAAAAATACAGTAAGCTAAAAGTAATATCACAAATCACTGGAAATGTCAAATAAGCTCACAAGTATTCTGAGATCAAGGAAGAAATTCAGTCGGCTTTTTCCCTCCAGAAAAAGACACCTTTAGAGGCGGAAAATGGGGTTTTGACTGATGATAAAAAAATAATGACTACGGGCATAGACTTATTCATAGGAGTGAGAAATAAGACTAGTTATAATTCCCAGGTATGACTCTCCTTTGAGTTAGTAGTTTCCAGTGATCACGCAGGTAAAATAATGGGAAAGCCAAAAAAAAAAGAAAAATAGGAATAATTGTTTATTAAAAGTGGTGAATTTTGTACCCGACAAAAATAACATTGTCTGAATGATAATACTCTTA
>NW_015386465.1:5000-21875 GCF_001527695.2 Protobothrops mucrosquamatus
CCAATCTCATTGTACACATGTTGTACTTTGACAATAAAGATTTAATAATAAAAATAGGATGTGTCAGGAAAAAAAAAGACCTGATACAGGAACTTGAATTAAAATACCACAATTATACTTAAACTGCTCCATAAAGTATTTTCCTACACAAAGAAACATGATGTTGTTCCAGAATCAAATCATTATCTTTGCTAAATCTAAGGCGAAGGAAAATAGTAGCATTTTAATATATTTTAATGTAGGGAAAGCTATTACACATGATTGATTAGATAGCATTTTAGCTGTGAGTCTTGATCTTTTTTATATCTAGCAATTTTTAAGACGGATACAAATATCTCCAAATCATGTTTGTTTGTTCGGTAAATAAACTTGCATGTATTTATTTCATGCTTTCTTTCCCACTGATAGTTTTTTTTTTTTTTTGTTCAGACTTCCCTTGCTGAGAAACTGCCAAGACTTTGGACTGACAAACTCTTAACCACAAAGAAATCTGATAGTCAATAAACCACAATTTGTGATTCAAAACGCAAAGAGAGAAAAGTCCATAAGTGAGGAAGGAAAAGAATAAACAGGGATGTCAGGAGAAATGAAATCCAGAAGTTATAAATTAACTATTGAAAAATAACAATTGAACAATTTTATAGGGACAAAACCGTGTGTGCAACAAGGTTAACAATAACCAAACCATTATTAAGACAATAAAAGACATACATTCTGTTATAATCCTTAAAGTTAATGATGCATACAGAAGTAATAGGAAACACTGCTTAAACCAGGGGGAATGTTACCAAAATTTTTAATGAATTCTGCCTTAGCAGTTTGATGATACAACTGAAGTTTATAATGATATAAATTAGAATTATTTTTTTGCAAGGCCCACCCTGAGCTCTAGAGCAGATTTGTTAAAATGAGGTGTTATTCTCTCAGAGGTCAGTTGCAATCAATCGATTAATCAATTCATTAATTTGTTTCAGTAAACTGAAAAGTTTTCAGAATGGGGAGCCTATCAGCAGCTAAAAATGTGGGTTCGGTGTTATTGAAATTGATAGAGGGATGATTTTTTTTTAGGCTTCAATCCAAGGAAATCAGAATATAGACTGATCATTCGGAGATATTTGCAGTTTCTTTCTCTGATTAATGAAAGGTTAGCAAAAAGGCAATCTTAATTGGATCAGTACTTTCGTCAGAATGCTACCTCGAGTATTAAAAATTCAGGAGAATTTTTTTGCCCCTCAAATTTCCAGACTAACAAATGTTCCTAAAAAGGCACAAGCATCTTCAGCTGTAATGGACTCTGATTGCATCTGATGGAGTGAGTCCATTGTGCTTCATCTGATTGGAGTGGAGTCCGGAATACGTTCCCTTTGATGACCTAAGCTGTAGCTCACAAAAGCTTTTACCATTTAATCAAGTTAGTCTGGAGTTTCCTGCTGATTTTTTACCTGTTGTAGACTTACAGGACTTTCCTCCTGTCCATGTCCAGTTTTGATCACCTGCAATATAAGAAGGATGTGGAGACCCTAGAACAAGATCAGCGAATGGCAATGGAGATGATCTGAGGACTTCAAACTAAATCCTAGGGGAAAGAGATTGAAGGAACTGGGAAAAGAATTTAGATAAAGGGCCATAGCTGTCTTCAAATAACCTAAAAATGGGGTCATACAAAAGGTCAAGACTATTTCTTTGTAATTCCAGAAACTGGTCAAAGAGAGAAGCAACCTGGAATTAAGGAGAAACTTAATTCTAAGGGGTGGCATGCATATTAAATGGGATGAATGCTAGAAAAACAAGAAAAGGAACACATATAACCAAAGAAAGTAATTTCTTCAATAGACAAGGTTCTCTAAGGGGCTTGGCATCTTCCTGAACACAAGACTTGGAAAGAAGCCACGTTTTCAGAGACTTCTCAAACATTAATGGTTTAGGTTCGGTTGGGTTGGGTTAGGTTGGAGTGATTTGGGTTGAGTTTGGTTGGATTGGTTTTGATTGGTTTGGTTGGTTTGAGTTGGTTTAGATTTCAGTTGGGTTGGGTTACGTTGGTTTGGGTGGGTTGATTGGGTTGGGTTGGGTTAGGTTGGGTTGGATTGATTTGGGTTAAGTTGGGTTGGATTGGTTTTGTTTGGTTTGGTTCATTTGGGTTGGTTTAAATTTGGGTTGGATTGGGTTAGGTTGGGTTGGGTTGGGTTGGGTTGGGTTAGGTTAGGTTAGGTTAGGTTAGATTGGGTTGGGTTGGGTTGGGTTAGGTTGGGTTGGAAACACCTCCACATTAAGAAATCAGAAAGATATTTAACGAAGCCAAAACTTAGTACATAATAAGTTCAGAACCCACAAGGTAGCCATGGGGGATAAATTTATACTACACCATTTCTGGATCTATTATAATTCAAGGACTTACAATTCACCTACTTTGGATTTCAGCTTGTCATTGGCTGCCGTGGCCATTGGAAGAAATTATTGGAGTGGTAAGAGGAACTTCTCACATTAAGAAGGACTTGGGACAGATTAAAGTTACTCAGCCTTGGGAAAGTAGAAAACATAAAACAAAAAAGAACAGCCCTGCTTTGACATTGACCTTCAAAAGTGTTGGTACAGATTTTGGATAGGTTTCCAAGATTCTGTTAACCTGTAGTATCTTAAAACAGTGAAGTAACATTGCTGGACTCTTGTGGTGTCCCTTTCTTGATCTGGCCACCTTATCTATTGGACCTAGTGGACGCCTGGCCTAAATCCAATGCTCCTTCCTTGAAATTAGTTATCCGTGGTATTCACATTAAGCATATATTATTTTAGCTCCTACTCCTATATTAAATTAGTGCTATGCTCTCCACATTGTGCTGGGAATGAAGTGAAAAGTAGAAAAAAGGCAATTCCATGTAATCCCATCCTCTTCAGGATACTTCTTTTTGATGGTTTTTCGTAGGCAAGTTTCACCCACATATACATTCTGTAATGAGTCCCTACAGAGCAATGCAAACTTCTCCTGATGCCTGAGTGCAGCTGTTGACAACATACACAAAGCTCCAGTGCTGATTGATGACAATGGCTTGCTCACAAAAAGGCAAATGCCTAGAAAGCAGAGACTGTGATGGGAAAGGATGGCCGCAAGGATAGAGAAATACTGTTGTTTGCAGGACCGAAGAGCTTCTGCTTTTTACAAATGGCAAACCAAAAAGAGGAGTGAATGGTGAGAAAGCACTGGAGAGAAAGCATTTTACCCTCTTTCATCCGATGTGGAAACCATGACATTTGTAGAGAAATTGGTGTTAGATTTACCGATGCCATTTCAGCACATTTGACTGGCTCTTTTGTAGGAAAGAGGAAACAGGAAGTCTATCTCTTAAGGTTGCTCCAGAGAGAACTTGAGAGAGAGAGAGAGAAAGAGAGAGAGAGAGAGAGAAGGTTAAATAAAAGCCAGTATTTGCACAAAACTTATGAAGAAGTCTGAATAAAGTCACTTTAACTGAATCCTGAGTGCAACGTGAAATGTGGACATAGCAATAGCACTTAGACTTATATACCGCTTTACAGTGCTTTACGGCCCTCTCTAAGAGATTTACAGAGTCAGCCTCTTGCCCCCAACAATCTGGGTCCTCATTTTACCAACCTTGGAAGGATGGAAAGCTGACTCAACCTTGAGTTAGTTGGGATTGAATTCCTGGCAGTGGGAATGTTTTTTTTTTATAGCAATAGCATTAGCGCTTAGACTTATATTCCGCTTCATAGTGCTTTACAGCACTCACTGAGTGATTTACAGAATCAGCATATTGCCCCCAACAATCTGGGTCCTCATTTTACTGATCTTGGAAGGATGGAAAGCTAAGTCAACCTTGAGATGGTCAGAGTCGAAATCCTGCCTGTGAGCAGAGTTGTTCTGCAATACTGCATTCTAACCATGGAACTACCCAAAAGTCCTCTTTCTTTCCAAAAGTCAATGAGGATGTTCATCAATCCATCAGACAATTGAAATAAAGGAGCAGTACCAATGGAAAACTGGTTCCATTTGGCTTGGGAAATGCATGGGTTTTCTGCTAAATTAGATAGCAACTGGTTTGGAAGTGCTTCTTTTTATTCTTAGCATCCTCCATTTATGAAAAAAACCCTTTCCATACACATATCTTGGCCTTCTCAGTGTCTTTCTACTTACCTACCCATCTCCACTCTTCCCAACATCTTCCCACGACGACTAGCATTTTATCTCCCCCCTGAAATGTGTTTTAGGACAATTCCTCTCTCTTTCTCTTTCTCTTTCTCTCCCTCTCTCTTTCTCTTTCTCCTCTTCATCTCCCTCTCCCTCTTCATCTCCTTCTCCCTCTCCCTCTCTCTCTCCCTCTCCCTTTCCTTCTCTTTCTCCTCATTCTTCTTCTTCTTCTCCTCCTCCTCCTCCTCCTCCTCCTCCTCCTTCTCCTCCTCCTCCTCCTCCTCCTTCTCNCTTCTTCTTCTTCTTCTTCTTCTTCTTCTTCTTCTTCTTCTTCTTCTTCTTCTTCTTCTTCTTCTTCTTCTTCTTCTTCTTCTTCTTCTTCTTCTTCTTCTTCTTCTTCTTCTTCTTCTTCTTCTTCTTCTTCTTCTCCTTCTCTTTCTCCTCCTCCTCCTCCTCCTCCTCTTCCTCTTGCTCCCTCTCCCTCTCCCTCTATCTTGCAAGGAATTATAAAATATGACAGAAACAACCCAGCACAAAGCCCTAATCTGCCCCTCCCTTTCTCTAAGTGTTGTTTAGAAGTATTCTCCACATTTATTCACAAAAGATATATGACTCTCATGTTGCCAAGCGGGCACCTTATCTTTTCTTCTTCTAGCTGATGACATTTCCTTAGAGAAGTTTTTGTTTTTGCCTACTCAATGCTGCATTTTCAGCTCTGCTTTGAGTTTCAAGGTTAAAGAAGTTGTCTATGGTATGGAGAAATCACGATGACTGAACCTTTCAGTAGCACGGAGCTTCATAAAAGCCAAGGGTAATGTCTAAAGAGAAAGCAGTGCACGAGGCAATATCCATTTCATACAACCTTTCAGAAGAGTGAAAGCCGGGTCACAAGATGCTTAAAGTGATGCTTAAAATACAGAACAACGTCTTAGATAAATGCAGTTTAAAAAAGGAATGGAAGGTCAGACTGCCCCATTCAAAGTTGAAGAGGAAAGTGTGGCTTCTTTCCTACCTAATTTAAAGACAAAATTAAGTACTATAGCTTTAATGCTGTTCTGGCACATACACACACACACATGTCTACACTGAGCAAAGCATATTCTAGAACAGCGGTTCTCAACCTGGGGGTCGCGACCCCTTTGGGGGTCGAACGACCCTTTCACAGGGGTCGCCTAAGACCATCGGAAAACACATATTTCCGATGGTCTTAGGAACCGAGACACCGCTCCTCTATCCGTCTCCGCACAGCTTCGAGCTGGGGGCCGTTGGAGCGCCGGATTCGTTTCCGTCGAGCATCTCCTAAGGGAGGCCGCGCTGCTTCACGGCCCTTTCCATGGAGGAGGCTGAACTAAGCTCTTCCGGCTCTTTTGCCCTCTTGGCTCTCTCTCTCTCTCTCTCTCTCTCTCTCTCCCTCCCTCTCCCCACCTGGGCGCTTCTCCAACCAGGCTGGGCAGAGCCGGCGGAGCAGCCTTCCTGCCCCCCCTCCCCGACCAGCTGGAGCCGGACAGGCCAGCGACCTTCGGAAGTGAGGCGAGGACAGGCGAGGCGCGCTGAGCCCCGGGCACACCGGGTGAGTGGGCGGTGTCGGTGCGCGCTTGGAGAGCCCTTAGGGTTGGGGGTCACCACAACATGAGGAACTGTATTAAAGGGTCGTGGTATTAGGAAGGTTGAGAACCACTGTTCTAGAAGGACGTACGCATACCCTCAAAAAGTCTTTCCTGATTTCCCCCGAAGCAATTCTGAGAAAGCCCAACCCTGTCTTTAAATCTAAATCTGTACATCTTTATATCTTGAATAATTTGCTATCTAGAATTCCAGCAGGAATTGCATAGGAACCTGGCATGCCTAGAAGAGAGTAGATCCCAGTGTTTGCTGTCCCAAAACAGCAATTTATTTTTCAGCCTGTCCCAAATAAGTTTTGGAAGGAGAGACGTGTTTTTTTTTGTTTAACTCATCCATGTCACATAAATATGTTTTACTTTTGTAGAACTGTAAACTTTCACACAGCCATCTGAAGCTTCCTCATGCAATATTGGAATTATTTATTTTAATAGTATGTCTGTGTACAAATGAATAGTTGTTTTATTCCTGCTCCTTTTTTTAAAACCATAGATCAGATGTACAGCCAACAGAGTTCAATTCAGCTCTTCTGCTGACATGATGCATTGTTATGGCACTCTCCTATGGTGCAGGCGTCTCCAACCCCCAGTCCATGGACCGGTACCGGGGTGCGGCATGCCAGCAACCGGTCTGCACAAACAAGCAAAGCCCCATCTGTGGGATGCAGGCAGCACACGCACCCTCCGGGCCACGGAAAAACCTCTCTCCATGGAACCAGTCCCTGGTGCCCCAAAGCTTGGGCACCTCTGCTATGGAGAACATATCACCTTTGCTTGCATACAGTAATCTTGCATTGCAATGTTTGAATGCAAAGTTAATATTAGACATACCTTTCTAGATCAGACCTACAAACAAAGAGTTATTCCTAATTCTTGTAAGTCTACGGCTGGCCATATCAACACTAGTAATAAGAATGAGAAAAAGTAACCTTGTTTACGACTGTGCTATAACAGCATCGTTCCTGCTACAGGATTACCTTGTTTTTAAAGAAATGCTATTTCTATAAAGCTAAACGTAGCTTCTGAATCTGTTGGTGTACCAGACAGCTGTTGAACAGCTGTTGATTGTCTTCCCCCTTCTGTTGCATTACTATATTGTATATTTTAAAAAAGCAAAGAGAGAGAGAGACCAGTGATTATAAATCATTGCACTATTTAGTCCAGCTGTGGAAGGTTTTAAAAAAATGGCTTGATACAATTCACTTCGATTCAATTCAAAGTCTTGCAAATAGATCTGCTTCAAAGCTGCAAAATACACCAAATAATCTTTTTTTTTTTAAAGAATACTAAACATTGCAACTTTAGTTCTGTATATGAACAATGATAATGAGACATGACGATGCGTCATTGGCATATCAAAATAAGATGTGTCACCTCACTAAACCCTATCTGCAAGTTGAGTCCTAACAACTGGACTTCTTTTCTTGTTGATTTGAAAATAATAATAATAACAACAACAACAACAACAACAACAACAACAACAAAGTTGGAAGGTACCTTGGAGGTCATCGAGTCCAACCCCCTGCTCAGGCAGGAAACCCTATACCATTTCAGACAAATGGCTGTCCAGTCTCTTCTTAAAAACTTCCAGTGTTGGAGCATTCACAGCTTCTGGAGGCAGGTTGTTCCACTGGTTAATTGTTCTAACTGTCAGGAAGTTTCTCCTTAGTTCTAGATTGCTTCCGTCTTTGATTAGTTTCCATCCATTGCTTCTTGTCCTGCCTTCTGGTGCTTTGGAACATAAGTTGACTGCCTCCAGCAAGGGGCTGGACTAGAAGATCTCCAAGGTCCCTTCCAGCTCTATTCTATTCTAAACTTCCTGACAGTGAGAACAATTAACCAGTGGAACAACCTGCCTCCAGAAGCGGTAATGCGCCAACACTGGAAGTTTTTAAGAAGAAACTGGACAGCCATTTGTCCGAAATGGTATAGGGTTTCCTGCCTGAGCAGGGGATTGGACTAGATGACCTCCAAGGTCCCTTCCAACTTTATCACTGTTGTTGTTGTTGTTGTTGTTGTTGTTGTTGTTGTTGTTATTATTATTATTATTATTATTATTATTATTATTATTATTATTATTATTATTATTATTATTATATGCAATACAAGCAAGCTCAGAGGTTGAAGTAGGGCTAGAAAATGTTTTGAAATGTTTTCAACCACTAGATGGCAACAAACAGAAACAAATGTGTTTGGCTCATTTCTGCCACCTCTGGTCAACCAGATTTTATAGCACAGATACAGTAGCTCTAGAAATATATACTAAACAAACTGGAAGTGTAGCCAGAGAATAAAAATAAATTATCCCAGGAAGTCAATGGAACAAAAGAATGAGAGAAAGTATTGCAGATGGAGTTGCAGAAGGGAAAGCCAGATTTTATTTTTTTGAAAGAAAAGGTCCTGTTTTTTTTTTTTATCCAAAGGATATGACATTGATCTCTTCATGAACTTGAAAACCAGCTTTACTTTTCTATAGCCACAGTAGCTCACCTTTTTGCAGCTCAGCTGCCCTCTTCACTGCGTGAGATCTAGCGATCTCTGTTGAACTTACACTTTCTACCAAGTTCTGTTTTTTTCTTTTCTTCCCAATCGTGTCAAAAATATTTCCTGTTTCAAAAGAAAAAAACAGCGACAACAACAACTCCTAAGCCCCACATTGCCTCTTTGCAAAATTATCTGGCACCCTAGATTGCATTTTAAAAATAAACAACAATTCTACTCTTCTTAATCCACCCAAATCCCAATTTAGTGCTTAGTTCCTTTGATTTCCTATTGCCAAGAATTCAATCTTAAGGCAGAGTCAGCAGATGAAATAAATGACCTTCAAATATGTAATTATTTTTCACTTTCTATGCATTTTGCCAGTGCTCCTCATTCCAAGGATGAAATGGATTAAGAACTTTATCTGAAGTTGATTTTAGGGCAGCGAGAGGTGGAATGAATAAATACAGTGGCGTAGTAGATAGTGCGACACGGGCCATTCGTGTTACATTAACCAGTTCTCTGGTCAGGAGTAACCTTTTGGTTGAAAGATACATCATTTTTGCTACTTCCTGTCACCCCAATTCAAAACAATGTGGGCTTCCCAAGATGTATTTTAGCATTAGCGTTAGATCATCCCATGATTCAAACTGTTTTCCAAAGATAAGTAATCATGGATGGAAATAATCAAGGAGAGAAGCAACATCGTACTTAAGGAGAAATGTCCTAATGGTTAAAGCCAGGGGTCTTCAAACTTGGCCCTTTTATGACTTGAGGACTTCAACTCCCAGAATTCCTCAGCCAGGCATATTGGGTGAGGAATTCTGGGAGTTGAAGTCCACAAGTCATAAAAGGGCCAAGTTTGAAGACCCTTCGTTAAAGCAATCAACCAATAGAACAGCTTACCTTTAGAAGTTGTGGGTGCTCCATTACTGGAGGCTTTCAAAAAGAGACTGAACAACCATTTGTCTGAAATGGTATAGGGTCTCCTTCTTGAGCAGGGGATTGGACTAGAAGACCTCCAAGATCCCTTCCAATTCTATTATTCTATATTCTGTGTTATGTAGCATATTGGGCAACAAGGGATTCCAGCATTTTCAGTCTTGGGCGAATAATTCAAAGTCTTCCCATGTGATGTTTAGAGCCTTTAAATCTTCCACGAATGTTCTTCATCATATATTTCAAGGGTGTCCTCTTAGTCATTTGGCTTCAGTGAGTGAGTGTGTGTGTGTGTGTGTGTGTCCATCTCATTGCCATCTTGGGGATTCAATTGTGTTCCATGCATAGAATATGCCTGCAAGTTGGAATTTTCTGGGTGCAACAATGTCATGCAATTTGCAGGAGAAACTTATTTTGGAGCCCTTCAAAACTGCTACAGAAACAGCAAGAAGAATCTCAAGAAAATTTAGTCAATCCAAGATCTATACTCATGAGTAATTAACAGAATAACAGAAGAGTTGGAAGGGACCTTGGATGTCTTCTAGCCCAACCCCGTACCAAAGAAAGAAGTCTTATGCCACTCCAGACAAATAGTTATGAATGGTTAGAATGCTCAACTGTCACATCTTTCAGAATTGGGTGCATCAATTGATGTCATGCATTTGACAGAATGTGTTCCTGAATAACAGAATAACAGAGTTGGAAGGGACCTTGGAGGTCTTCTAGTCTAACCCCCTACTTGAGCAGGAGACCCTATACCCTTTCAGACAAATGGTTGTCCAATTTCTTTTTGAAAGCCTCCAGTAATGGAGCACCCACAACTTCTAAAGGTAAGCTGTTCCATTGGTTGATTGCTTTAACCAAGGGTCTTCAAACTTGGCTCTTTTATGACTTGTGGACTTCAACTCCCAGAATTCCTCAGCCAGCCTCCATTTTGTTGGTTAGATTTAAGGCAGGGGTCTTCAAACATGGCTCTGTTATGACTTGTGGACTTCAACTCCCAGAATTCCTCAGCCAGCGTGCCTGGCTGAGGAATTCTGGGAGTTGAAGTCCTCCTTAAAAACCTCCTTAAAAACCTCCAGGGTTGGAGCACCCACAACTTCTGCAGGCAAATCAATTCCACTTATGAATTGTTCTTAACTGTCAGGAAATTTCTCCTTTGTTCTTAAATAAAGGACCACATCCAATATTTTGCAAACATCTGATAAGCAAGGTTCAATATCTAGCTGCTCTTTCATGTCAGGATATTAAAAGGAAGCTCTACTGTTTGATGCTATGTGCCACATCTCTTTCAGACATTAGGTTCGTGAAAAGAGGACCTCCTTCAGTGACAAAATCAAAACAAATACTTCATCGGTAGACAGGTAAAACACATTTCTTTCAAGTCATCCTCACCCAACTCTCTTTGCTCTACAGTGTTAACATGACATTTATAAAACTAGCGGCAGGAGGGGTGGGGGGGAGACAGAGCAAAAAGAGAAGGGGATGTGACTTATTCTTGTTTCGTTTTGTTTCATTGTCACAAAAAGAAGGCAACGCTGGAGCATTCGGTAGCTGATCCAACTGCTTTCACCTTTTTTTGGGGGGGTCTGGCTTTTTCTCCCTGCTTCCCTTCCTTTTGAGAGTGGAGCCCCCCCCCCAAAAAAAAAACCTGGGAGAAAAGGCAAGTTTTAAAGGTCAACTGTACATTGGTGATGGGAATGCCTGCTTATATGGCAAGACATTTTCTATTTAAAACCCTGGCAAAGTAAACACCAGTTCTGTTACTGAGGCAGATGGCCTTTACGGATTACTTGGAACGTGTGTTGAACAAGAACATATGAATGAGATGCAATTACAAGGCAGCAGGACAAGTAGAAAGAGCAGCTATCTCACTGTTTTAGAGGTATGAACCCCCCCCCCTCCAAAAACGACACTGCTTTGCAAGCTCCACACTTATACTTTTCTTTGCTTCCTAGGATGGCATCTCCGTCTCGCACCCCAAGGGATGACCCATGAGATGAAGTCACTTCTTCAATCAAGCAACCTTTTCAACAAGGATGACATATTATTAAGGCTACAATCCTGGATTGGATAAACAGAGGCATAGAATCGAGATCACGCGAAGTATTAGTACCGCTTTATAAAACCCTAGTGAGACCGCACCTGGAATACTGCAGCCAATTTTGGTCACTATATCACAAAAAAAGATGTGGAGACTTTGGAAAAATGTTCAGAGAAGAGCAATTAAGATGATCCAAGGCCTGGAGACTAAAACAGATGAAGAATGGCTGCAGGGCTTGGGTTTGGCTAAGAAGAAATAGGGGTGAAATGATAGCAGTATTCCAGTATTTGAGAGGCTGCCACAAAGAAGAGGGAGTCAAACTATTCACCAAAGTGCCAGAGGGCAGGACAAGAAACAATGGATGGAAACTGATCAAGGAGAGAAGCAACCTGGAATTAAGGAGAAACTTCCTAACAGTGAGGACAATCAACCAGTGGAACAGCTTACCCCCAGAAATCATGGGCGCTCCATCACTGGAAGTTTTAAGAAGAGGTTAGACAATGACTTGTCTGAGATGGTATAGGTTCTCCTGCTTGAGCAGGGGGCTGGACTAGAAGACCTCCAAGGTCCCTTCTAGATCTATTCTATTATAATATATATATTCTCTGAGCTTGTGGGCTGGTTTCTGAATGTTTCGTTACCAGGCTAGCAAACATCTTCAGTAGAATTTAGGAGATGCCATGTCAGTGTTCTTCTGTTTATAAGGGCTTTAGGTGTTGGTGTGTCAAGTGAGGATCTGTGATGGGTCAGGTGTGAGTCATCAGATGTTACCTAGCCTGGTAACAAAACATTCAGAAACCAACCCACAAACTCAGAGAATGAACCTTCACCCTCACCCTACACTTGAGCTACAGATATTCACCAATATATATTGTTATTATTGCTAGTCTGGTGAGAAGAAGGACGAGGGGTGACATGATAGCAGCGTTCCAGTATCTCAGGAGTTGCCACAAAGAAGAGGGAGTCAAGCTATTCTCCAAAGCACCTGAAGGCAGGACAAGAAGCAACGGATGGAAACTAATCAAGGAGAGAAGCAACCTGGAACCAAGGAGAAATTTCCTAACAGTGAGAACGATTAACCTGTGCAACGGCTTGTCTCCAGAAGTTGTGAATGCTCCATACATGGAGGCATTTAAGAAAAGACTGGACAGCCACTTGTCTGAAATGGTATAGGGTCTCCTGATTGAGCAGGGGGTTGGACTAGAAGACCTCCAAGGATCCTTCCAGCTCTATTATTCTATTATTTCTATTAAATGTAACAGAACATAGAGTAGTGGCCAAAATTGTGAAAACCTTTTGGGAAAAAGTGTATTTTTGAGGTTTGATGGCTAATAACACCACTTTGTTTTTTTGGAGTAGTACCTGAAAATTATATATCGATGGAAAGATAATTTAATCGAGAATGTAATGCAACAAAGTTTGTTCAATTATCGGTACCGTATTCCATGAAAAGTTGTACCAAATAACCAGAAAAAGGAAGCACAACTTGCTTAGGTTGATCTCAGGTAGCTTTCCTTCATCTGATTGCAGCCAATGAACATGAGTGTTTAGAGAGCCAATCAGGTGTCATCTTGTTTTGGCCATGAGCCAATCAGATCACAGTAGGATTCAGTTATTGATGTCATGTGTTGAAGCTGAGAGGAGGACATTTGTCAGGGTGTTATGTGATTGCTATCAAGTTGGTTGGGGTTTTTTTGTGTTCTTTCACTTAGTGAACTTGTAAAACGTAATAAAATTAAAGTAATGGTGCAAAGAGTTGACTGGTCACCCAGAAAGCGATGTAAAATAGTATTATTAAGTGAACAAGGCTACAGTTATAAAGAAATTAGAAGAAAAATGGGTGGAAACATAACCAAAGGTGGTATTTCTACTGTACACTTTCCCCAAAAGGTTTCCACAATTTTGGCTACTACTGTATGTAACATGCTCATATGAACCTCTGTAACTAACACACACACACACACACACACACACACACACCACAAAGTTCATAGAGCACATAAATCTCTCTAGGAAGACTGTTTCATGGCCAAGAATTCAATGGCTATGAAATCTTAGTGAAGATTCAGAACGGGGATAGTTTCCACAATTCGTATAAGGAATTTACTTATTTTCTAGTTTTATGCAAGCTACTCGATTCTAAGCACAATGGTTCACACAGATCACTCAGCCAAACACCCACCCACAGAGAGACACAAATACACATGCAAAAACAGGGAGCAGAAGACCCACAACCAAGATTACAACTAAATAAGCTCAGCATGTGGTGCAGAAAGAATAAGTAGTTTTTGTTTCTGCTTTTAACTGACCTGGTTAAAAGAGTTGTGAAAACACAAACATTACATCCATTCTATGAAGTGGCATCTCGGCTGAATGGGAGAAGCAGATTTTCAGTCATGTTACTTCTCCTCCTTGATCTTTGAAAATTAGTTCAGTGGCCAATGCCGAGGACTGATATAGGTACCCTGAGCTATGGACCATCCATGATTATTTGGACACATATGGAATCTCTGTAGGACTTGCTGTCCTGCTGTAAAAGAGTTAGAGGGACCTGTTGCAAAAATTATGGCTATGCAGAACAATTTCCAAACCATGCCTAGAAGCATGGGGAACAATTTTTAAAAAAAAGGAAATTGGGAGTGATTCTACCAAACAACAAAGGTGATCAGGGGACTGGACGCTAAAACATATGGAGAACGGTTGTTGGAATTCGGTATGTCTAGTTTAACAAAGAGAAGGACAAGGGGGGACATGATAGCAGTGTTCCATGATCTCCGGGGCTGCCACAAAGAAGAGGGAGTCTAGCTATTCTCCAAAACGCCTGAAGGCAGGACAAGAAGCAACAGGTGGAAACTGATCAAGGAGAGAAGCAACCTAGAACTAAGGAGAAATTTCCTGACAATGAGAACAATTAATCAGTGGAACAACCTGCCTCCAGAAGTTGTGGGTGCTCCAACACTGGAAGTTTTTAAGAAGAGACTGGGCAATCATTTGTCTGAAATGGCATAGGGTTTCCTGTCTGAGCAGGGGGTTGGACTAGAAGACCTCCAAGGTCCCTTCCAACTCTGTTATTCTATATTCTAATCACCATCAGCCATAGTGGCACTGTAGTTAAAATGCAGTACTGCAGGCTAACTCACTGCTCACTGCCCACTGCCAGGAGTTCAATCCTGACTGGTTCAAGATTGACTCAGTCTTCCATCCTTCCAAGGTCAGTAAAATGAGGACCCAAGTTGTTCGAAACAATACGCTGATTCTGTTAAACCCCTTAGAGAGGGCTGTAAAGTCCTATGAAGTGGCATATAAGTCTAAGTGCTATAGCTATTGCTATTATCATGAAGACCACGGGAAGCATTGGAAGACTCTATCTCTACACAAGGGGGCAAGAAACAATAGCTTCATACCTCTTTTCTTTTCAAAATACAAATGCTGTTGACAGTAACCTATTTGACATAATTAGCTTATTTTTCGGTAAAGACATGGAGAGTCGCTGTAGTTCTCGTGTGGTTTAGGTCAGGGGTAGGCAACCTTGGCTCTTTTATGACTCGTGGACTTCAACTCCCAGAATTCCTGAGCCAGCATGGGTCAGCTTGGAAACCTCTCCATTTCTCCTCAGCGTGGCTGGCTCAGGAATTCTGGGAGTTGAAGTCCACAAGTCATAAAAGAGCCAAGGTTGCCTACCCCTGGCCTAGGGCCTAGGCCACTTTATGACTCATGGACTTCAACTCCCAGAATTCCTGAGGCAGCCATGCTGAGGGGAAAGGGAGAGGTTTCCAAGCTGAGCCATGCCGGCTCAGGAATTCTGGGAGTTGAAGTCCACGAGTCATAAAAGAGCCAAGGTTGCCTACCCCTGGCCTATACTCTCTCTGGATTTGGATCACATGACCATGGTCAGGGGTAGGCAACCTTGGCTCTTTTATGACTTGTGGACTTCAACTCCCAGAATTCCTGAGCCAGCATGGGTCAGCTTGGAAACCTCTCCCTTTCCCCTCAGCGTGGCTGGCTCAGGAATTCTGGGAGTTGAAGTCCACGAGTCATAAAAGAGCTAAGGTTGCCTACCTCTGGTTTAGATCAAGCCCAGTAAAGGTTAGATACTGAACATTGTTTGTAGGAGAAAAGATGATCACATATTTTACTGCTGCATCCTATTCCTGAATGACTATCACAAGGAGGAGAAGAACAAGGGACCTCCTTGACTTCTACCAAGGGATGCTCAGGGCAAGTGCATGCATCCATGCCGTCAAGATGCCCATGCTTGATTATGCTTCAACGCATAGCCAGTGACCCCCCCTGGGATGGTGTCTGTTCAGGCACAGTAGATCGGAACATTCTGAGGTCAATGAGGCTTGTAAGAGTCTGAAAAACCCTTTGTTTTTCATAATACTTTGGACATGCTAACCTCGGCTTAATTCCAGTAAGATAGTGTAGCTGCCATCTGAAAAGTTAGCATTTACACTTTGAGTAGCTGTACCTTTTTTTTTAAAAAAAAAAAAAGAGGGAAAAAAGTCTAAGCATTGTCTTGAACACAAAACAAAGCTTGCTAGTGTTTCCTTTCTTCAAGTTAAAAAGAAAATATGCTTCTTTTAGTAACGTTTGTGTTTGTCCCTTCACATAGTTCTTAAATTTCTCTGTAAAAGGAGGGAAACTGTGGTATCGATATTGTTACCGAGATAATGAACAAGATCTAATCCTTGATTGATGCATCTTTATTCAGATAATTAATAACCCAGGAGCCACTGAAATGTGGAAAGAATAAACAGAGGTGAGCTGTTCTCAATGGATACGTTATTACATGAACATTGGAACGCTCAATAGTGGTGAATATATATATTGACAAGCTCTTCTCTTGAATGTATGTATTCTAACTAATTGGGACCCTCCGATCTTATAACATGCTGGTGGTTAAAAATACTCTTTTCACATCCCCTGTCTTCGTTCTGAAAATGAAAGACCTCGTTTGTTTTATCGTATTTCAATAAAATAATATAATATAAAAGACTAGGGCAATTACCAAGTTATTATTCTTATTAAATAAATTACCTGTCAAGTTTCATTTTTCAAAGTATAACACATTTTTAATTATTTTTTTTCTTTTAAACGAATATCTTGCGACGTGTTAATTTTTATACTAGGAAAAAGGGATTTCTTTTTGATAGGCAGTGTAATTGTACACAGGTGCTGTGCTATTACTTATACTGCAAAAATCCACCGGGGTACAAAATAGCAGCAGTTTAACATGCTTTCTTTCCCTCCTCACCATCTAGTGCAGGGGTGTCAAACTCGCAACATCACGTGACATGTCACGACATATTGCAACTTTTTTGCCATTGCTGGCTATGATGCATCCAGCCTGTGGGCCAGCAGTTTGACACCCCTGATCTAGTGGATGTCTGTATTTTTACAAGCCAGAAAGTAACCTTATTAATAAAGGAGAATATTTGTAGCTCAGATTTGACATGAGGGGTCCTTGGTGCTCTCTGAGCTTGCTTGCTTTCTCTGCAAATGTTTCATTAGCTAAACTAGGTAACACCATCAGTGCTAGAAGGAGGGGGCTATGCAGAGAGGAGGAGGAGGAGGAGGAGGAGGAGGAGAAGAAGAAGAAGAAGAAGAAGAAGAAGAAGAAGAAGAAGAAGAAGAAGAAGAAGAAGAAGAAG
>NW_015386465.1:22208-23927 GCF_001527695.2 Protobothrops mucrosquamatus
AAGAAGAAGAAGAAGAAGAAGAAGAAGAAGAAGAAGAAGAAGAAGAAGAAGAAGAAGAAGAAGAAGAAGAAGAAGAAGAAGAAGAAGAAGAAGAAGAAGAAGAAGAAGAAGAAGAAGAAGAAGAAGAAGAAGAAGAAGAAGAAGAAGAAGAAGAAGAAGAAGAAGAAGAAGAAGAAGAAGAAGAAGAAGAAGAAGGGGGTCCTTGGACAACAGCTTCCTCCTGTTTCTACTCTTTATCAACAAGTTCTGTTTAAAAGGGTGTTTTCTGTTTTTGTCCTACATTTTTATTTGCAAAGCCAAATAAAGCTTTTTGAAGAACAGGAATAATTTGTTGGCAGTTTACCTGGTAACTCCATCTCCGCTTGTGTTTCAGACAATTTGGGATCATGTCCTTGAAACTTCTCAGCAAATCATGCTTGCCTTCCAGGTGCCCTTTATTTATTTATTTTACAAGTGCATCCGTGAGCGGGGTGTATATATCCTTTTTCCCAATTACCATTTGACAAGAAACAGGAGAAGAAATTTCAAGCTGAAAGACCCATGCGAAGCTGCAGAAATATACCAACTGCAGTGCGAATCCAACGATCGGGCATTCACAATGCAGAAATGAGAATGGTCTCTGCAGAGAAGTTGTGGAGCTCACTAAAGAAACAAAAAAAAAGGAGAGAGGGAAAAAGAATAATTGCCCCTTGCTTGTTCATTGTTATTCATCTTTTCTTTTCCAGTTTGTTAAGTTAAGAGCTAGCCACTTGCAGTTTGACTGGCTCATGTGTTCTTTTCTGAACCCTGGATTTTGTGCTCTCCATAATAACGGGAGTTAGTTCTGTTTCTTTTATCGTTGGGTAGAATGGACGCTTACATGTTATAATGAAGGGAGAAAAAGCGACATCAAAAAGAGGATGAAGGAGGACAGAGATGATTTAATTACAAATTGGATGTTAGAAATGGGCCCTGTGTAAGCAGAATTACAATGGGGAAGACTGAGGGCAATCAATCTTTATTTCTATCTTGTCTGCTAAAGGTCTGTGGAGATTCTTGGTAACAAAGATGCCTTTTCATGAGGCAACTGGACTTTCTTTTTTCTCTTTGAAGACATTTCTTTTTTCATCCATTCCACACTATCTAGTCAGAGTTGAAGAAGCTTCCTAAATGAGAAGCAAAATGTCTTCAAAGAGAAAAAAGAAAGTCCAGTTGCCTCGTGAAAAAGCACCTTTGGGACTATCTTGTCTGTTGAACATAAATGGGATGCTTCCAAGATTTGTGCTCCTTTTTTTTTTTTTTTTTTTACAATTTGTACATAGTCCAATAAACATGTCTTCAAATGGAGGAGTATCTTCTGCATCAAACTGTCCTTTATTTTTCTTAGGTCAGATCTCACCTCTATTAATGTTATCCAGTTTCGGGCACCAAACTTTGATAAGAAATTGGAATACAGTCATTGGATGTAATGAGGATGGATTGTCAGGGAACTAGAGACTACTCTGAGTTGAATGAAGAGAGATTTTTTATTTATTTATTTATTTAACACTAACTTATATGCCGCCCTTCTCCCCACGGGACTCAGGGCGGCTCACAGCACATTAAAACAACACAAAAACATTTCCCCTATAAAAGCCAATTAAAACCAAATATTTATAGCTGTGACATTATTAAAATCTTTAAAAAAATTTCCCTATTTAAAATTCACCCTAGGTCAGTCCCGCTTGCTGAAAAAGCCAT
>NW_015386465.1:24236-31137 GCF_001527695.2 Protobothrops mucrosquamatus
GGTCACGGCCGACAAATGGTCTTCCAGTGTCAGCCGTGGATCCAGGAGGACACCCAAGTTGCGTGCCCTCTCTGAGGGGGCCAGAGTCTCGCCCCCTATAGTCAGCGATGGAGTCAGCTGACTATGCCGGGGCGCCGGCAACCACAGCCACTCGGTCTTGGAAGGGTTGAGTCTGAGTCTGTTCCTCCCCATCCAGACTTAGAAGTAGACTTAGCCTTGAGAATGTTGACTAAGGCAGGGGTAGGTAACCTTGGCTCTTTTATGACTGGTGGACTTCAACTCCCAGAATTCCTGAGCCAGCCTGGCTCACCTTGGAAACCTCTCCCTTTCCCCTCAGCATGGCTGGCTCAGGAATTCTGGGAGTTGAAGTCCACCAGTCATAAAAGAGCCAAGGTTGCCTAACCCTGGACTAAGGGAAGATGTGGCAACCACTATGTGGAGGATCTCCCACAGAAAAAGATAAACACTGTTCTTTGGAATTATGGAGTTACACAGCATTAAGTCATTGTCAACTCTTAGCAATCCCATGGATATATATCTTCATGATGATGAAGCTGGTCCTTCAAGTTCTTCTAATGCTGCCTCCTTCAAAATTGTAACTGAGTCTATCCACCTTGCTGTTGGTCATCTTCTTGTTTCTCTTTCCACCTTTCCCAGCATTGGAATCTTCTTCAGAGTTTTGGTGTGAAATAATTGATTTAAATCAACATGAAAATAGATTTTGATTAATAATTAGGGGGAGATGTCTGGGACAATTTAATTCAGATTGTTGTATGGAGGTGGACATAATAAATAAAGTGGTTCTTACCAACTATAAGATTCCAGAGGGGTTTGATAGAATAACAGAATAACAGAGTTGGAAGGGACTTTCAAGGTATAGAATAGAATAGAATAGAATAGAATAGAATAGAATAGAATAGAATAGAATAGAGCTGGAAGGGACCTTGGAGGTCTTCTAGTCCAACCTCCTGCTCAAGCAGGAGAACCTATACCATTCCAGACCAAAGGTTGTCCAATCTTTTATCCTCAATTTCTGAAGGCAAGTCTTTTCTCTGATTAATTATTCTGTCAGGAAATTTCCCCTACTAAGTGATGCTAATATTTCATGGATCCAATAAGGAAACTTTAGAACAGGGGTCTTCCAACTTGGCCCTTTTATGACTTGTGGACTTCAACTTCCAGAATTCCTCAGCCAACGTGCCTGGCTGAGGAATTCTGGGAGTTGAAGTCCACATGTCATAAAAGGGCCAAGTTTGAAGACCCCCTGCTTTAGAACTTGAATTGTCACGTCAGGAAACTTCAGCTTTGGCTATGTAAATCCCATTAAAATCCCCAAAATAAAATAAACCCCTTTGAAAAACAGGCCCACCTTGTCTTAAACATGATAACTTTGTCTTACTTTCTTTGAACTTATCCCATCCCAGAATTTTGCAAATCAAGAGGAGATGTATAGAGAAGATCTTGGAAATGGCTGGTCAGCAAATTCAGTTGCTAAGAAATTATACCCAAACGTTATGATTTGGACTACAAGTCCTATGATGCTTCAGCAAAAAAAAAGAAGAAACAGTGTCATCTGCAGCAACCGAGTTCAGTTGAACTCTTGGCTGCTTTAGAAAAAAGGTAAAAGCTGCCTTTTCTTATTCCTTGAGCATCTTATGCCGCTGTGGTAAGAAATCACATCCTTGTTTCTTTCTTTGGCATTTTTAGTGATGCCTTGTGATTATGCTGGGCATAGAAATAAAAAAAAAGTCATATTCTGGATTTTGATTTCTGACACGTCATTCCAAAATTTACCTTTCCAGTAAAAACATTTCCACAAAATGTGACTTTCTCTTGTTTTTTGTTTTTTTTAAATCTCAACTGATTAATTATATTACTGGCATAAGGCTATTGCCAGAACATTGCAAGCGAAGAAGGGATGGCAGATTTTGACCATTATTGTAATAATATTGATTTTCGAGGCCTGGTGAATTTCACAGATTCTTTATTTGCACCTCTAGGAAATATTTCCACATTCATATTGCTTTGGGGGAACGTTGTCATCTCAGCTTCAATAGTGACCTTTCTCAAGCCTGCTCAATAAAGAAAATGACTTTATGTATAATAAACAGTCAATGAAAAAGCAGATACAATCCCATCCATCTGCAACAAATTCCACTGTAAAATTCTGCTGGTAAATTCCTCGATAAGGGTAAAATAATTAACAATTTGTGATGAGGAATAACTTGGAGGAGGGACAGACTTATGAAGTAAAGACACCAGAAGCTAATGGAGGAAGAAACACTGCTCCTCGTATTACAGAAACGTATATCGCTATATCATTTATACTGTATGAAGTGATAACATTTTGCAAACACGTAAGTGCTTTGATATAGCTCGGTAATCATTTTCTTCCTAAATGGATTTTATTCGAGTCCACTGGATGACATACAACAGATGTTTGTTCCTGCAAAGCTGATCAAGTGGAAAAGGTGACTGGGCAGAGATCCATTTGAAAATCAGGGCCATACGCTTCCATCGTGCTACTGTAAAATATTTTGCAAACAACCGACGAGATCACTATTCAGCGAAATGCAAGGAAAGTTGTGGTCCGAAGCAGAGGACAGACGGGAGGATCACAATATGGCAGGATAATGAGTGTGGAAAGGGTTCACAGCACAGCCAGATTTTTCCAGTCATTTCTTTGTTCCTTCTACTTTAGATCAGGTGCCCTTTTAATCGGTGAAATCTAAAACAAAAGTGAAGGAGCTTCTGTTCCTCACGAGAGAGGGTGATATCGGTTAGAAAAAAAATAAATATTTTGGGAATACAGTTGTTTTGTGCCTTTCTTCCATCCCTGTGCAGGCTGTACTTTATAGATAAAGCCTTTCATACAGCAGGGCTCAGATACCTGGTGAGCAGGCCAATTCAATAACGGCCGACTTCCGGTTTGCCATCGCGGATGCTGCAGATGCGGGAAGGCGAGCTCTGTCTTCCGCGTTCGGTTTTGTTCTGCTGGGGGACCCTGGAAAGGGTCAAAATTTGCCCTGTAGGAGCAACGAGCAAGAAGAGGACTCCCACTTGATCGTGGGATGGCGGCAGCCCTTCCGCTTGATCGGGGCAGCCCTCCAAACCTGCGGAGGAAAGACGGGCCATAGTAATATGGCTCGTCACTAGGCTGCAGACAGCCAAAGTCAAACTCACCACCAAGCACTTCTAAAGCAACGCAGATGAAACTGGGTGAGATCCGATCTTCTCTTTATCCTAAGTATTTTTTCCCCTGTAAAAGCTGCCCAAAGTATCTTTCCCCCTATGAGGAGAGAGGGAAGGGAATTTCTATCCCACCTCTAAGAATAGTGGTGACTGACTACCCAGGGGAATTAAAGCACTAAAAGAACAACTTTAATCTAATTGGATTTATATGTTCCTGAAACTTGGGGACCAATTTTTTTCTTATTTTTATTGGAGACGTTTGTTTTTATCTATAAAAAAGAAATAAAATTGGAAAAAGGATTATAAAAAACTTTGGACTTAAAAAACTTTAAATGGCATCAGTGACATCTTGTGGCGAAGTATGGTATTACAACTTGTTATTTCCTAAAAGAGATTTGGCTGGAAGCCCAGACTTTAGATAAGACTCTTCTGATCTTGGTACCACCTGTGAGAAACTCAGCAGTAAAGATAACATCTGGGTGGCATAACTAGACTATTTGAACTATGAATGTAAACCTTTACTGACTTTCAAAGTTATATGTGGGGAATTGCCTTCCTATCTCTTTATTTGAGGAACATTGGTCACTGTATGAAATGCTGAAATACATTGGAACCCAGACAATATGTTGCTGATAAAATATTAAGGATTTGTGACTATAAAAAATAATAAAATATTGAACAAAAATAAAACAAAAATAAAGTTGTTATTGTTATTGTTTATGTCTATATGCGCACTTGTCCAGCTGGATAGTGATCAGGAGATGGCAGGGATAAAGGAATATAGGAAAGCTCTGTAGATCAGAGTAGTGTGGACAAATTAGGGCCTTGCAACCATCTTCTGACCACTTCTTATTATTATTGTTTGCCAGATACTGTCTGCTAGCATTCCGTCACATGTCACCTCTCTGTTGTTCTTTCACTGGCCTGTTCAATTTGGGCATAAAATGTGACTTACTGGATGGCAATTAACTTCCTTATCTCTAGTTGCTATTTTAGAGTTTACTTCCAATATCTGTTCAGCTTGTTTGCTCCTACACATCTGCAGGTGCTTCTCGTTTTGTTCCATCTTTGTGTCCCTGGGTTTTAGTTCCCTTTTTTGCTTTGTATCATAGCACAATAACTACATTCCTCCAACTGTCTATGCTGCTGTGAATACGAAACATTAACCCTACTAATTCCGAATAAAATATGAACACTTTTTTTCTAGTTTTGTGCCTTTGTCTTACAACTGAAGCTTTTCAGCACTACATGATAGATTTAATGAGCAAAGCTGACCACTTATAGACAGAGACAATGGAGTTGACATTCAGCTGTTGTATTGAGATCAGGAAAATTAAGATCCATATCTAGTCTCAGTCGTGAAAGCTCAAGGACTAACTAGTCCAGGGGTGTCAAACTCGCAACATCACGTGACGTGTCGGCAATGGGGTGGGTGCGGTTTTGCCATGACGCACCCAGCCCACGGGCCGGCAGTTTGACACCCCTGAACTAGTCATTCTCTTTCAGCCAACTGACTCCAATTTTTGTAGGAAAATTTGGAAATTCATAGACCACTAAGAATTCCTGCAAGAAAGGCAGGAATCTGGTTTATAGGTTATAAGTCTAATAATTCAATAAATCATACTTTCACAAGGTCTTATATTTTAGACATCCTACTTAGGATTCCAAATCCTAAACATGCATATCTAGGAAAAAAAGTGCTGTTGAAATGGATGACCTGTATTTCAGATTGTAATTGCATTCTAAGAATTCTAAGCATTTTTTTTAAAAAAACAAAACAAAACATTACTGCATATTCTGCTTTTCAAAAAAAACATATTTAATTTTGGAATTGCTTCTTGAACTTGATCACTACGCGGCTGATGCTCTGAATGAATGCTATTTCCAACCCACACAAACCATAAATAGAAATAGGTTGGTGTACTTTTCTTTTTTTTTTCCTTTTTTTTAGACGGTTGAACTTTATTTTTTTTCACACCTCTTTTGAGTGCAGCTGGAGACTTAGTAATAACCTGATTAGCTGGAACATCTCTTCATAAAAATCTGAATTTAAAATGATATGGTTAAAAATAGCCATTTTTATTTATCAGAGGATGGGAAAGAGTATTATTTTGAAATGCTTCTTCACAAGAAATAAGTGCTTTATGTCAGTCAGCACCACAAAGCTATATTGTGTCGTCAATGTGAAGCTTCTGAAACAAATTGGCTACGTTGACTGAAGCTGTTCAATTGGTCATAGAATAAAACTATTTGCCAATATTATTTGGGGCAACTTTTGTTCAAATTAAATCCTCGTAGAAGAGATAATTGAACAATTTGGAAGATAAAGGAACTTTTGAGACAGAATGGCAACATCAACTGAATGTTGGATACAGAGAGCTGACTATTGAAATGGTTCCTTGAAAAAATAAAATTGAACAGTAATTTTTTTCTCCGGAAAAAAATAAAACATGGATTAAGGAAGAAAGATCTAATCAGCTTGGGGAGAGGAAGACTGATTCTCTGTTGTCTTATATAGATATTGACAAAATGGGGATTGGATTAGGTTATGAAAATAGTAGAATTGGTGGTAAAAATCAGGAACATAGCAGGCAGAGACTTTAAAAAGAAAAAAAATGATCAGGCACTGAGACAAAAATAAAATAAAACAAAATGAAAAAAAAAATGGAATCCCACGTATTTATTTTATTTTAATTAATTTATTAATCCAAATTATACGGCTGCCATCTGTCAGAAAGTGACTTTGGTAGCAAATCCATTTTCACTTCTCTTGCGAGGGTAGAAATAAATGTAGCTGCATAGTAAGCTCAGAAACTTTAATGTACCTTATGCTCTACAGTAAACAAATGGGTCCATCTGTCAATATTTGGACTAAGAGGAGACATTAACAAAGGGGAGTGCTTGGCTTATACTTACCTTGTTGTTGTTAGTTGTGAAGTTGTGTCCGACCCATCGCGACCCCGTGGACAACGTTCCTACACTGGCCTAAACATTAACTATAAATATTATCCAGATTCTTTCTCTGCAGTATGGTTATTTCCCTACCCTTGTATCTCATTGTGGCAGCCAGCTTCAGCTACCTCCGCTAACTAACAATCCTGAAAAAAAGAAAGAAATTCTGCCAGGAATGAAAAAAAAATCTCCTTTACAATCAGTTTTTGTAGGAGATGACCAGGCTGAACCTGAGGGAGGGGTTAAATGTGTCATCAGTCATGAGTCCCTTTGTACCCACAAGAGAACTAAGTCCAGCCCATGTTGAATTCCTTTGAGTCTTATCTACTGCCAATTTGCTTTGGCCATTAGTAGTTCAGATTCTTGCAGAGAGCTTAAGCTTGCAGCAAATCTTTATGCCCATTTGAACGGCCTGGACCTTCTTTTTTTCCCTGTTGCTTGACAGTTTTGCTACTTCAAATTATTTGCAGATGTTTAGAAGATACCTGGCACCCAGTTAGCTAAATTATACAATCATTGGTTTATGCAAGTCAATATCACAGCAATCAGAGAGCAATTCTCCAAGACATTTTTAAATTGTGTGTGCAGATCATCTTCTTCTTCTTCTTCTTCTTCTTCTTCTTCTTCTTCTTCTTCTTCTTCTTCTTCTTCTTCTTCTTCTTCTTCTTCTTCTTCTTCTTCTTCTTCTTCTTCTTCTTCTTCTTCTTCTTCTTCTTCTTCTTCTTCTTCTTCTTCTTCTTCTTCTTCTTCTTCTTCT
>NW_015386465.1:31196-40094 GCF_001527695.2 Protobothrops mucrosquamatus
CCTCCTCCTCCTCCTCCTCCTCCTCCTCCTCCTCCTCCTCCTCTACAGTCCTATACAGTTTCTTTTGCCAATTGCCTATATATACTCTATATTACCTAGTTTGAAGTAGTTGAGCCAATTTATTGATTTATTTCTATAAGAAGAATTAGGTAGCAGCTAGTTGACCTTGTCTAAGATCAAAAGTTGAACTGTGTTAGACCTGGTTGGTAGTTAGATGAGAGATAACTAAGAAATAGCAAGACTAAACAATTATTAGTGAGCAACAACAACAACAAACAGAAAGAGACAAGTCCAAACATTGCTTTACTATTGCCAAGAAAATTGCAGACTTGTCTATTAATACATAAATGAAGGAATTAGTTACATTTATATGATCAGAAGCATTTTAGATGCTTGATTTCACCAACCATACTCCTGATGATGAAATATATTTTTCTTTGGCACAAGTGTCACTAATGCACTACTTTAATTAAAAATTTATTTTAATCTTGGATTTAAACATGTTGCTGGTACATTTTGTTAAAATTACATCTCCTTCATTTTTCATATATTCAAATCTTATTATATTTTATTGTAACCATTAATAAAATATAGAATTTTCTGGCGATATTTTTAATCACAGGAGCTGAAATTCCTCTCTAAAATCTAATTAAATTTTACAGTAGTCCAGTTTTAACAGTAATTATTATATTATGAAATTGAATATGCTGAAACGAAGGGGAATATGTGTACAATTAGTTCATCATACAGTATAAATTTATGCTACCATTAATTTTTACAGCATGGATTTCAGTATGGTATTCTGGTAACAGACTAATAATTCTTTAATGATGAATGCATTTGCTTCAAAGTGATTCCACAGCAATGACACCATTGTGGGAACTGAGAAATGTGTAATTTTGTAAACAATAAAGCAAAATATAAAACGGGAAATGCAACAGTAAAATGAATGCAGTTCCAATCAGAACCACTGTTAAAATCTGTTCTAAAATAATATAGCACTAAACCGGGAAGGCATTTTTAAGGACTCAACATTATTTCACATTTTATACCTCCAAAGGAAGAAATGGTTCTATCTTAATCTCTGCCGTCGTGTTTTACTTACCCCAGTCCACAAAGGCAAAACAATGCAAAACTGCAAATACTGTCGCACAGAAACCCACAACTGTTTTGTAACTAAATCACCTCAAACACGAGAGGTTAATAATGGCGGCGCCAAGCCCCATCAATTTACTCCGTCAACAACCTTCACGTGGATCATTAAACCTACATCTATCATTCGACATAATAGAAATAAAGCCAATTTAATTTTAAAAAATGTTGTCATAGGATCAATATCCTGAAAAATAAATGCCTTTGGCACCATGAAAGTGTTTACAGTAGACAGGAGCAAGATATAATATTCTTTATAGAGTGACCGACACTTCTGCAAAGGTAGGATTAAAGGAATAACAGGTGAAACGTGTTCCTACTGCTTCTTATAAGCAGCATGACTGGCAGTTTTCACACATAGTTGCTACTAGGGGAAACACCCATCCTGATAAAACACCAGGTACGTTCTACGCCTTACCTGCACTTGTCAAGTTAGATGATTATGTCCAAGGCATACAGTCCTGCATAGTTTCTTTGAAAAAAATCAAAAAACAAATCTGAGTTTTAATCAATTTGAACTCCTGTATTCACACCTATCCATCTGATCCCTCATCTGTACTATAATACAGCATGCTCTGCTATTATATCACCTAATATATATTATTGAGCGCTATCAGAATATCTGTGGCTACAATGTCATGCTATATGATTATAGCATGCTTTTTCAGCTAGCTATTAGTTACAGTCGTACCTGGGTGAGGTTAAAGCAGTTTTTAGATTTCTTATTTTAAACAGAAATGGGAAGTTCTCGGCATCAATGTGTAATAGGAGTTAGCACTAGCATTTATGCTTATATGTTGCCCCACAGCAATTTACAACACGCTCTGGGCAGTTTACAATGTACAAGCATGATTTGCATCTTGACCCCCAACAATCTGGGTCCTTATTTTACTGACCTTGGAAAGATGGAAGACTGAGTCAACCTTCAGTCCCATGATGATCGAACACCAGGCTGTGGGCAGAGTTTGCTTGCAATACTACACCATGCCACCAATATAATGTTATCAGAATGACCTCTATTTCTCACTGTGGCTACCCACCATGTCTAATTTTTATTTATTTATTTTTTATGCAACCATTAGAAACTTTAGATTGCCCTTTGGAGTTCTCCATAGTGTTTCCTTGCCATTTACTTTACCATTTAAAGCAGGAGACTTCATTTGAAATGATGACATCACAGAGAACGATAAAAAAATGTAGGTAGCTACAGGCAGTTGCATTAATAAGCTTAAATTATAGATAGATAGATAGATAGATAGATAGATAGATAGATAGATAGATAGATAGATAGATAGATAGATAGATAGCTGATAGATAGCTGATAGATGGCAGATAGTTAGATAGATAGATAGATAGATAGATAGATAGATAGATAGATAGATGATAGATAGATAGATAGATAGATAGATAGATAGATAGATAGATAGATAGATAGATAGATAGATAGATAGATAGATAGATAACTGTTTTATATTTTAAGATGCTATTATATACCTCCCAGAGTCCCTCTTGGAGGAAGGTGGGTGGTTTGTAAACCTGAAAAACAAATAAATAAATGCCTACGAAAATCAAGGATAAATGGGAAGAAAATAAACCTTAGCAGAGTTAAAGAAGCTAAGAAAAAGCTGGGGTTGAAATAGAGTTGCGTTCAGATGACCCAAATTCAAGGGAAGGAAGTGGGTCGAAGTGAGCCATTCAACCAGCTAGACCAGGGGTAGGCAACCTGGGCTCTTTTATGACTCATGGACTTCAACTCCCAGAATTCCTGAGCCAGCCATGCTGAGGGGAAAGGGAGAGGTTTCCAAACTGAGCCATGCTGGATCAGGAATTCTGGGAGTTGAAGTCCACGAGTCATAAAAGAGCCAAGGTTGCCTACCCCTGAGCTATACTATAGCGATTGGGTTTTTTTCAGGCAGAATGCTGATCAGAGCCCATGCGACAACCTCACACTCCTTTGATTTTAATCGGGCTCAAGGAAACGTCTATCGAGAAATGTCCGTATCTTGCTTTGTGAAGTGGACACTTAAACACCTCCGAAGAGCTCTTTTGAGAATAAGCAGCCTGTGCCTTCCTTACAACTCTTATCCTGCTTGCCCATTCTGTCAATAATGTTCATGAATACGTACTCAGTGTTCGCTAACGACACAATGAACACCCGCAGTTTTAATGTTCTCCAACAGGAATGGGAAAATGTAAGCATGGAGGCATTTTTTGCAGATATTTACTGTCTTAGAGTAATTTCCTTTTTATAAATATGTTATTAATTGTCTATTTTTACAATCAAGTACTTAACAGACAACGTGTCCATTAGTAATTCAATGGTCTATATTAACATCTCCAATCGAGATCCAATATTGCACCATCACATATTTCCTCTCTTCTTCCAGTAGTAGCTGTTTTCCCACACTAGGCAAATACAATTATTATTGTTATTGGTAAATATACAATTGAATATCAACATGTTTGTTACATTTTTTTTCATAATATCAATAATATCAGTTCTAACCAAAACATATCTTAATTGCATTTGCACTTAATATCTGTATGTTCAATCAGTATCCTGTTTTCGCTTTTTTTTTAAATTTTAATTTCCCATCAGCGTTCAAAATGCCTCTATTGTTTATAATTTCAAAGTAAGTTATATTTGGGTAACCAAAAGCTTCCCTTCTTCAAACTTCTTAGCATTTTCCTGTTTCCCTTCTTATACCAAAATCTACTATTCTAGTTACAAATCTTATCTTTCTAGTTATCATAATACTTCCGTTTCTAACAATTATCTATTCTCCACCATATTCAAACATCTAGTTAATAATATAATATCCCATCTAATAGATCAAAACCTCTATTTTCTTTAGTCTTAGACTAATTTCCATACTGAATGATAAGTGATGCGTTGTCAATGCTGCTAACATTGGATGTTCTTGCTTTGACGATGTATGAAGATGCAGCCATTTTCTCTTTAACCTGTGTGTTACTTTTAGAGTTAGAATTAGATGATGCTGGGGGGGAGGGGGAAGAATGTGTATGGGGATGAGTTAGACATAACAACATCGCAGTAGAGTATTCTTCAAGGTTGTTTGGAATAAGAGACGATAAGAAATGGTGGGTTAGAGAACTGGAGGGAAGGTTTGCATTTCAAACTAATTGGAGAATGTGATTTATGACTGTTAATTGGAGGAGGGAATTGTGCTTTGATACTATGTGTTTAGGGGAGGGGAATTCAGATGTTGGCTTCAACCATATATGTGCCGATGCCATGTTATTTGAATAAAGATTCTTTAAGGTAAACAATGCCTCGAAGTTCTTTGAAGAGTAACATCTGTCGGAACTATGACAGCGTTATTTATAAGGGGCTGGGGAAAGTCATAACTTGGAAAGTCTGACTGAGCCTGCCATGGTTTGCTTTGTATATAAAAAAATATACCCTTTTTCCAAGGTGATGAAGGACACAGTCATCTCCTTTTGCATAACTATTCTTTCTTCCCTGCCCAAAGGAACAACTTTCTGTCCCGAAAACACCGTGCAGAATAGTATTTTATTTTTACAATTATTCCAGCACAAATTTCAGAATCCTGGGAGCACACCTCAACGTCTATATTAACCTTGCATTTGAAAGATAAATCTAATTGAGCATTTAATGTAACGCGGAGACTATTTTTAGACTATAATTCTACCCATGGGCTTGTACCACATCTGACATTTCTCATAATGTAGTTTTTAACTCTCCAGTCAGGGATAATTTGTTAATTAAGGGCAGATTTCCTATTGAGCAAATGAGACTGTAACTTTTTTTTGTTCCATCCTGTGTTTAAATTTCTATTTAAATAAATACCATTGTATTTATACTGTATTTATATTTCATTTATATTTTATGCCGTGCTGATTACTATTGTTGATATTCATTCATCTATTTGATTGTAATAATGACCCGTAGTTTTAAGATGATATAAAGTATTTAAATACACAGAACTAATATTCTGACAGTTCATACTTAATTTACTTAATATTATGTTCTTTGTAAACCTCTTGTCTGTTGAGTTTGGACTTTTCATATTTTTCCCCCCTTCGTGCTTCTTTTTCATATTCACTGAGGTAAAAAATGAAAAACAAGTTCTAATTGCTTTTCAAATATTTTCATACAGATCTCTAATGGATAGAAATGTTCTGGAAGTATCTCCTTTTTCATAAAGAGAGACAATTTAACACATTATCACCCAATTAGATTAAGCATCACAATAACATTATATTCTAGACATCGCTATAGGTAACTATATGTAAAGTCCTACTGCGTTATGAGTAAAGCTTAGACAAGAGGAATCTATTTATTCCAAGTAATGAAGTTTAAGAAAACTCTGAATGAAACTCTCTTTAAATATTTTAGCACTCACCCCATGCAAATACAGGAAGGAAGGAAGGAAGGAAGGAAGGAAGGAAGGAAGGAAGGAAGGAAGGAAGGAAGGAAGGAAGGAAGGGAGGAGGGGAAGAAGGAAGGAAGGAAGGAAGGAAGGAAGGAAGGAAGGAAGGAGAGAACAAAAAATATCTATAGTTGGGGTCAGTTTGAAAGGAATCACAATACCACAAATATAGATGAGGTCTCCCTCCAATTGAACATGACCCCTGATGACTGCATGGGTTTATCTCTGTGATTTTCTTGGCAACAGTACGCAGGTAGTTTTTCATTTTCTGATTCCAAGATACATTCTTTGACTTTCCAACTAGTTTACAGCCCTGAGAATTCATGGTAAGCCCTTTCAAGGTCTAGCTAAGTTCTGGCCTGCTCAGCATCTCTGATGTCAGCAAGGTCGGCTAGTTGCTATTCTCTAGCAAGACAATCATAATAGGGTTGGGACAAACTCCCAGTATTAAGGGGTCACTACGAGTTAATGCTGATGTAAGATTTTCTCTCTTTTTTTTTTTTTTTGATGGCAATCCTATCCCTACTTCCTACTTCCCGGTAGAAAAGGAAGCTATGAATTAGGATGACAGAAAATGTACAAACTCAATTTGGAACACAACTTATAAATAGAATTCATATCTCCCAGATGGTAAGGCAGCTAGTATCACCTGGAGATGATATTATAGGAAATAAATAGAACAACTCAAAGACCAACCATCGCCTAAGCTTCCCTTTTTGATCTCTTGGTCACACTTTAGCTTAGAAAGAAACAAACCCTAATCACATCATTGTTCTCCCATTAAGTGGTAGTTACCACGTAAAAGACCGCTGGCTCTTATCAAGCTTAATCAGGTGGGATTACAATTGTGCAGCTTGCATATTTGTACTTTTCTCAAAAACAAAAACTTTGGTGGTGTGTTGCACAAATATTTGTGAAGGCAGAGGAGCACAACAACAGTGAGTATGAGGAGTAGATTTAAGAAGATGGGACACGATGGATAAGCGAATCTTTCACACTTCAGTAAAGTCGGCAGAGAAATAAGTAGGGAGATGATAGACAGACGGACGGACGGACGGACGGACAGACAGACCAACGGACGGACGGACGGACGGACGGATGGATGGATGGATGGATGGATGGACGGATGGATGGATAGATGGACAGTTTCTCTTTATGTAGACATCATTATCACTCAGTCTTCATAGGTCCACTCTAGCAGTCATGATAAGTTAGTGTGTTTCCTTTGTATATCATGATGTGATACCAGGACAAAATTATATAAATATATTTTAACTATTTAAATAATTAAATTAAATTAAATTAAATTAAATTAAATTAAATTAAATTAAATTAAATTAAATTAAATTAAATTAAATTAAATTAAATTAAATTAAATTATTAAATTAAATTAAATTAAATTATTAAATTAAATTAAATTAAATTAAATTAAATTAAATTAAATTAAATTAAATTAAATTATGCTATATAGAAAACATGCAGGTCAGATTTTTTTTCTTCATCAGATCACTGAGAAATAAAAAAAAATCGTATGTGACCATATGTTTGTGAGGGAAAAAAACCCCATACAATTATTAGTATTAAACTCTGGATTTTTTATGACTATAAAGTCACAAATTAGTTGCTGAACATAGTAATGTCATGGTTCCGACAGATGAAACTCTTCAAAGAACTTCGAGGCATGGTTACCTTAAAGAATCTTTATTCGAGTAGCATAGCATCGGCATGTACATAAGCAAAGCCAAAATCTGAATTCCCCTCCCCTGAGCACATAGTATCAAAGCACAATTCCCTCCTCTAATTAACAGTCATGAATAACATTCTCCAATTAGTTTGAAATGCAGGCTTTCCCTCCAGTTCTTCAACCCGCCATTTCTTATCATCTCTTATTTCAAAAAGCCTTGGTTCTCACCCTAGTTACAATATTGTTATGTCTAACTAAACTCCTGTGCACATTCCTCCTCCTCCCCCCCCAGTATCATCTAATTCTAACTCTAATTCTAAGAGTAAAACATAAGAAGGAAAATGGCTGCATCTCCATATGTTGTCAAAGCAAGAACATCCGATGTTAGCAGCGTTGATAGGTAACTTATATGGAAGAAAAGTATTTGTAAAGTTGCTTAATGAGGGCTTCACCATAAACAGAGAATACACTCTCCTTGAACCGTGAGATGGGTGGCAAATAAACTTGATAAATAAAATAAAAAATAAAGGATGCGTGATGTCCCATTGTTTGCCTAATGTATTAATGGGTGCATGTAAAAGAGGCATGCGTAGTCATGCTAACAATGTGTCGTTGGAGTCGGGAATATTGCTCTATTTCTGTAAGCAGACAATGCTTTGCTGTTGATCGAGAACTTGAGTAATCTTCAAAAAAAAAGCTTGATTGCATGACAGGATGAAGAGTGTGAATCTGAAAATTAATATATCAAAGACCAAGGTAATTTTCTTTGACATGGAAAATGGTGTGATCAATTGCAAGTTTATGGAAATGGTGAAAAATTAGAACAGGAAAATGAATTTGTGAGAATGAAAAATGGCAACATTTTAAGAAATACAGATGCTAGGAGACAGGTAGCAAGTAGTCTGTGCTCTGCTGTGAGAAATGAATGCTTGTCAAAAGAAAAAAAAGAAAAAAGGGGAAAAAAGCACCATTACATTGTATAAGAATATATCCTACTTCCTTTGTTGGCTGGAATTAAGAGTTGGGTGTATAAAGAGACACATGAAAGCCTAATGCAGTGCTTATTAAATGAATCTAGCCAAGAATGAATGGAGGCTGAAGTCAGACAAAGCTGAATAATCAGCAGGAAAGTACATTGAGGTTGTTAGATCGTATAGAAGGAAGGAATGAGGATCAAAACACGAAGCAAATAATACACAAAGAGAAAGTGAAGGGACAAAGAGGAAAAACCGGGAAAGGCATGGTCAAATAAACGGATGAGATCCTGAAAAAGAGAGAGGAAAGAAATTTAAAGAACAAAACATGACGTACGAAGCTCTATAGAAATATGATACAATTAATCAGTGGAACAACTTGCCTCCAGAAGTTGTGGGTGCTTCATCACTGGAGGCTTTCAAAAAAAAAAAAAGACAAACATTTATCTGAAATGGTATAAGAGTCCCCTACATAATAATAATAATAATAATAATAATAATAATAATAATAATAATAATAATAATAATAATAATAATAATAATAATAATAATAATAATAATAATAATAATAATAATAATAATAATAATAATAATAATAAAGTTGGAAGGGACCTTGGAGGTCATCGAGTCCAACCCCCTACACCATTTCGGACAAATGGCTGTCCAGTCTCTT
>NW_015386465.1:40383-45035 GCF_001527695.2 Protobothrops mucrosquamatus
CCTCCTTCCTTCCTTCCTTCCTTCCTTCCTTCCTTCCTTCCTTCCTTCCTTCCTTCCTTCCTTCCTTCCTCCCTCCCTCCCTCCCTCCCTCCCTGAGCAATCTCTTAATCTGGGTTTCTCTCTGGAAAGGCTGTCAAAACTCTCCCCATTACTCTTCCAGGAGCAATTCTATCACACATACAGTATTTCCTCTTAACCTCTGACCATCTTGACTTGATCAATAGGCCTGAAGGAGATAGATTGAGTTAAACGTGGGTCATGGTGAAGATGTTCTTCTGTGCTGAAGAAAACTCACCACACTTAGAGAAGACGGTGAGCTGGTGTTGAGTAAGGAAGATCAATGCCAGTTCCTTGAGAGATGCCAGAAAAAAGAAACAGGGGCTATAAGAAATATTGGAATTCTGCTTTACTGATAGAGGGTAGAGTAACATCATATTGAAAGCCTGACACCTTTCATTTCTCTGTCTCTGCCTCTCTTCTGTCATCTGTCATCTCTCCATACATGTACACATTCTAAAGAGAAGCAGCTGAAGCTCTCCACTCAACTAGCCATAATGGGGATAAGCAGGCTTCTCTCTTCTATGGAACTTAATTCCAAGAATCCTCAGATATAGAATCCTAGATATGGAATTCTGGGAATTGGATTACATATACGAGAAGGCAATCTTGCTGGGAAGAGTGAAAAAGTTGGGTGAAATTGGCTGGCACTCAGATTCCTAAGGGTGTTCCGTTCATTCTAACAAAAATGTGTCAAAACCAAACAGGATGTACTTAGTAGTAAGAGGTCTAGAAAACAAACAGCTAAAAGCAGTTTGTGGAAATTAACTAGAATGTTACTTGGTATCAGTGAGTGGAAAACAGGCAGTCTTACTTCTTGCCTATAGTCTCAAATATTTGACAAGATAGATAGATTAGATAGATAGATAGATAGATAGATAGATAGATAGATAGATAGATAGATAGATAGATAGATAGATAGATAGATAGATAGATGGATGGATGGATGGATGGATGGATGGATGGATGGATGGATGGATGGATGGATGGATGGATGGATGGATGGATGGATGGATGGATGGATGGACGGACGGACGGATGGACGGACGGACAGATGATAGGTATATGCAGAGATGAAAGAGTTCAGAACATTGATAGATGAGAGAGAGAAAGAAAGAGAGAGAGAATTAGATTAACACCCTAAGCATTAATGGGTCTTCCAATATTCAAAATAAGACCCAGTCTCCAAACTGCATCAATGTAAATTTATTACTGATTGGTGCTAAAATAGAAATTTTATTTACATCACGGAGGTTGTTGAAGATGCTAAAAGACTGAAAAAACATCACAGTTACCGTCCTCCATTCCCCCCCCCCCCATACACACACTTTTTTTTTCACTAGATAAATTACTTTTAGATGGTAAAACACTTCTCTGGATACAATCCCTTATATCGGCAAACCTCAACTAATAACCAAATGAAGCCCATCGTTCAAAATCAATACTGCATTTTCCACAACTTTCAAACTGTGATAAAACACTCAATGGAATATGTGCATGCAATTGTCGCAGCACATTAAGCCTTTGTGTTCTATTTAACAAAAAGAGAGGGGGGCGCACGGAGAGGAAGAAGGTGTAAAATGTGCTTCCAGAGGAATCTGCAAATATTTTCATTCAGAAGTCATTTTGATTCAAAGGTGATTCAAGTGAGATTCTGGAGTGCAGAGTTTTTTTAAAGCTGGATAAATAATTGTACTCTGTGATAATCTGGAGTCAGAAATAGATATTTTCCCAACAATGGGTTTCTAATTTCCTCATTCCTTAATGCTTAATAATATGATCATTCCAAAATATGCTGGTTTATGACTGCAGTAAAGATTTGATTTGATCGATAAACTCCAAAAAGCATTGAAAATGTGGCTGTAAGGGAAAAAAAATTCAGTGAGACAAGAATGGCCACTGATCTCATACAAAAATTTAGCAGTTCTTATGCACTTCTAGAACTCCGTGAGACAGAGAAGTCAATATTTATTTTTAAAAATAGTATTGTCCAGTTTTTGGTTTTTGTTTTAATGGTCCAGTTTGGAAACATAATCTCAAATGTAAAATGGGGAAATGCCACCGTGAATTTTATTCCTGAAACTTGAGTTATTGCATTACCTAGATGGGAGAAAACATACAAAATCGCTATTAAAAATATTCTTAATGTTGAAAGTCCTATGGGTCCTTTTCTCCATAACTCCCATAATGTTGTAATTGTTGTCATTCTATGATTCAAAGTGGACTTTTTTTTTTCACAGCTTTGCTTACACTGGAGTCTACTCCTCTTTGACTCTACGTCTAAGCGCAGTTTGATTCTTCGATTAATGATAGTCCTCCTCTTTTTATATGATTTTTTTGTTCTTTAAAGGAATCTGATTCTCACTAAGCAGATTGATTATCAGTTAGTTTGAGTATTATAAAGACCTGTTCAACTCATCATGAAAGTAGCAGTAACCAATCTCATCTTTCTTCTGGTTGTACTGATAGAGTAGAGTAGAGTAGAGTAGAGTAGAGTAGAGTAGAGTAGAGTAGAGTAGAGTAGAGTAGAGTAGAGTAGAGTAGAGTAGAGTAGAGTAGAGTAGAGTAGAATAGAATAGAATAGAATAGAATAGAATAGAATAGAATAGAATAGAATAGAATACAGCTGGAAGGGACCTTGGAGGTCTTCTAGTCAAGCCCCCTGGTCAAGCAGGAGAAGAACCTATACCATTTCAGACAAATGGTTGTCCAGTCTCTTCTTGAAAACTTCCTTAATGATGTTGTTCTTGTGTACATTTCCTGAACAGCTTAAAATTCTTGTTTTGCTCTAGGAAGACATTTTTGAGATTAGCTGTTGATGCAAATAAGACAAGGTATGTTCATCTCTGCAAGCCCATTTCACAAGTTACCAGTAATAGTCATTGACGTATGAACAACAGAATAACGGAGTTGGAAGGGACTTTGGAGGTCTTCTAGTCCACCAGGTCTAGGTCAAACAGGAAACCCTATACCATTTCAGGCAACTGGTGGTCTAATCTCTCCTAGAGAAACTCCAATGTTGGAGCACCCAGAACTTCTGGAGGTAAGCTGTTCCACTGATGAATTGTTCTCACAGCAAGGAAATTTCTCCTTAATTCTTGATTGGTTGTCTTCTTGATTAGTTTTCATCTATTGTTTCTTGTCTTGCCTTCAGGAGCTTTGGAGAATAGGTTGACCCTGTCTTTTTCACGGCAGCCCCTTAGGTATTGGAACACTGCTATCATGTCACCCCTCGTCCTTCTTTTCATTAGACTAGATATACCCAATTCCAGCAACTGTTCTTTATATATTTTAGCCCCCCAGTCCCCCTAATCTTCTGTATTGCTGTTCTCTGCACTCTTTCTAGAATCTCAACTAGAATCTTTTTTTTTTTATTTCATGGTGTCCAGAACTGGATGCAATATTTCAAGTGTGGTCTTACCAAGGCATGATAAAGTGATACTAACACTTGACATGATCTTGATTCCATCCATCTGTTAATGCAGCCTACATCTCATCTCTAGTATTAATGACAGTGGGTTTCTCTTCAGATCAGTTCTTTGGTCATGAATTTCTGGTGGCCACTGATACTAGGATACATTGGGAAGAATGATAGACTACCTTGTCTTTAAAGGTTCTTCCTATGCTGTTGTGATAGCTGGTCACATCTCAATATTTTTGAAAGAAGCTTTGGAATCCCTCCCACCTATATTGTTACATTGTTAGGCAAATTATTCTAAAACAAACAACAATTAGTGCTGAAGAATCCAGATTTCACATTTGTAATTACAAAAGATGATCCATCTGGGGTTGCATTCCAGATGGTTTATCTTTTTATTTTTTAAAAAAAGTTAAAATCCATGTGATTGTTTTGGGGTAAAGAAATAGAATCATTTACAAACCTGTTACAGGAATGCATTAGAAATGCATTCCATCCATGAATTTCTCTCATATGTTTGGAAAGAAAGTCAACATCGGGAAAGTACTGCTAGCTATTATACTGTACTTAATAATAATAATAATAATAATAATAATAATAATAATAATAATAATAATAATAATAATAATAATAATAATAATAAAAGTTGGAAGGGACCTTGGAGGTCATCTAGTCCAACCCCCTGCTCAGGCAGGAAATCCTATATCATTTCAGACAAATGTCTGTCCAGTCTCTTCTTAAAAACTTCCAGTGTTGGAGCATTCACCGCTTCTGGGGGCAGGTTGTTCCACGGGTTAATTGTTCTAACTGTCAGGAAGTTTCTCCTTAGTTCTAGGTGCTTTTCTCCTTGATTAATTTCCATCCGTTGCTTCTTGTCCTGCCTTCAGGCGCTTTGGAGAATAACCTGACTCCCTCTTCTTTGTCGCAGCCCCTGAGATATTGGAAGACTACTATCATGTCCCCCCTCGTCCTTCTCTCCATTAAACTAGACATACCCAATTCCAGCAACCGTTCCTTATATGTTTTAGCCTCCAGTCCCCTAATCATCTTTGTTGCTCTTCTCTGTACTCTTTCTAGAGTCTCAACATCTTTTTTACATCGTGGTGACCAAAACTGGATGCAGTATTCCAAGTGTGGCCTTACCAAGGCATTGTAAAGTGGTATTAATACTTCATGT
>NW_015386465.1:45517-62918 GCF_001527695.2 Protobothrops mucrosquamatus
ATATGTTTTAGCCTCCAGTCCCCTAATCATCTTTGTTGCTCTTCTCTGTACTCTTTCTAGAGTCTCAACATCTTTTTTACATCGTGGTGACCAAAACTGGATGCAGTATTCCAAGTGTGGCCTTACCAAGGCATTGTAAAGTGGTATTAATACTTCATGTGATCTTGATTCTATCCCTCTGTTAATGCAGCCCAGCACTTGTTTTGCTTTTAACTATAAGCAGCTCCCATTATAGTCCTCAGTTCTTCTAAATAATGATAAATGAAATATTCAAAGAAATTGTGAAGGGAGAGATAAATAACTGTACCTTTGCTCTATTGCTATTGGTTATTCTTGTGATCACTGATTAGTATCACAAAGAAAGCATTGCATAATGTAGTTCTCCTAAAATTCTAATTAAAGTGTTAATTAATTGAGCTGGTGTGCCTTAATACAGTTAATACAATTAACCAAGAAGGAGAGAACAACTCAGCTAAATTATTCATGCCGGGGGCATAATGTTTCCACTTCATCCCACTCCAAAGTTACTGTGTCATATGGTGAGATTATTCTAAAATATCAGCGTGAGAAGTGCTATTTCATTCTGTATAGATTCAGGGGGAAAAAAATTCTAAGATGGTATTTTTGTTTTTGGGGTTTTTTTTGGTTTTTTTTTTAAATATATACAACCATCTGGCTGTGAGCCACAGGAGAAATAATGAAAATTAAGCCATGCTTTGTTGTGATGGTACAACTCCACTACTCCTGCCCACAACAACAGTAACAACTGAAAGAGCAAGTAGAATAAATTATAGAAGTTTGGTAGCCAGTAAAATACGTAATAGGAGTTTGGTTGCAAAATTTAATTGGAGAAAAGGGGGGAAGTAAGATAAAAGATACTGTAACTTCTATGTAGTTAGCTTGAATGGGGATCTGCTTGTCTGTCTGTCTGTATCATCTAGCTAGCTATCTTTTATCACTCTCTATCTGAGTGGTCCTTGGTACTCTCTTGGTTGGGATGGCTCATTACTAGGTTTCATAATCATGATCATCATGATCAGCATCTCAACCCTGATCTACAAGTATTTTCTTTTATTTCTCTCTCTCTCTCTCTCTGTCTCTCTATCTCTTTCTATCTCTGTCTTTCCATATATTTCCTTCCTTCCTTCCTTCTTTCCTTCCTTCCTTCCTTCCTTCCTGCCTGCCTGCCTGCCTGCCTGCCTGCCTGCCTTCTTTCTTTCTTTCTTTCTTTCTTTCTTTCTTTCTTTCTTTCTTTCTTTCTTTCTTTCTTTCTTTCTTTCTTTCTTTCTTTCTTTCTTTCTTTCTTTCTTTCTTTCTTTCTTAGAGAGAGAGAGAGAGAGAGAGAGAGAGAGAGAGAGAGAGAGAGAGAGAGAGAGAGAGAGAGAGAGAGAGAGAGAGAGAGAGAGAGTCTCTCTCTCTCTCTCTCTCTCTCTCTCTCATCTATCATGCTGGCTGAGGAATTCTGGGAGTTGAAGTCCACAAGTCATAAAAGGGCCAAGTTTGAAGACCCCTGAACTAGACCACGTTGATACTGGCTGCCTTATGAGAACCTACAGCAGTGGTGGCGAACCTATGGCACGGGTGCCAGAGGCGGCACTCAGAGCCCTCTATGTGGGCACGCGCACCGTCGCCCCAGTCCTAGGCCTTCAGCTGGGTTTTATAAAACCTTTTTGCTTTAGGCCTCCGCCGCCGTGTGCAAAAAAAAAAAAAAAGGTTCAATCAATCAGTCAATTTCAACTTCTCGCAGGAAAAAAAGATCTTGCAAAGTTGGAATTGATTGATTGAACTTTTTAGTCCCATCCAGTCTGCCATTACCACCACAGCCACGCCCACCCAATTGGCCACACCCACCCAATGGGCCACACCCACCCGGCACCCGACGATGCATAAGTGAGTTTTGGGTTGCAGTTTGGGCACTCGGTCTCTAAAAGGTTTGTCATCACTGACCTACAGTATTCCTTATGGAAAAAAATGTTTGATACTCATCATTTTTAGTATTCATTGTACCTCCCGGAACCAATTAACAATGAGTCCCGAAGTACCACTGTAGTTTCATCCTTGTCTCTAGGAGTTAAACCTAACTCAGTGAAGTTTTACCTTTTTATATATTAACAACTCCTGAGATATGATTGAAGAGGAGGGTACAAGATTATTAATACTACTCAAGTCAAATTATAAAAAAATAATGTGTTTAATCCACACAGGGAGAACTAAATTAGCATTCAGTTTCCAAATTATATTATTTCTAGGAAAACCTATTTATTTCTTTTTTATGTCCTTAACCAAAAAAAGAGGATAAAAAATTTTCCACTCTGTTTTTATACAGACTAGAAACATTGTTGTTGTTGTTGTTGTTTTAAATTGTGGTCTATTTTAGAGTATTTGTCCTGGTAATAATTTAATGACTATATTTAAACTGAGTGCAGGACAAACTCAGTTTAAAACCGATGATTATTTGCATCCATTTTGTGCAAAGCCTACACAGTAACTTCTCGTTTGTTGGTATCTTTTAAATTATTTAGTAAATATATTAGACTCTCACCTTAAGGCTTGACAAATGCATTGCACCTGAATTTCATATGGCCATCTGCTTTTGAGACCAAACCTGGAAGAATTCTCAGTTCCATTAAGATATGCAAGGGGATTTCAGACACTGCCAATTTTACAATACATTTTACATGGCAAAAATAAGGGACACGAATAAATATTAAAAGACATCCACGTGCCCAGTCATTGGGATTGATGTATAGTTTTAAATAGTTTTCCCTGGGTCTGTACTACACTGCGGGATCCTTCATTTACTTTATTGCAAATATGACAAAGTTTAAAGAATGTTACTGCTTTTTAAAAAAAGAACACTATACAGCCTTTGGACTTATGGACAAAATATGATCCAGAGTGTATAAGAACACATGGTTAGGAATTCTTTAAAGCAGCTATGTCTTTGTCTAGGACTTCATGACTGCCCTTCCCAGTTTCTGATGATCCCAAGAAAAATAAATATATGCTTGGTGTAAGGCAGACATGTCAAACACAAGGCCTGGGGGCCTGATGCGGCCCGCAAAGTGGTTTCATGTGGCCCACGAAGCCATCCTGGAAACAGTGAGGGAACGGCCCCCTCTGCCTTGGCCCTGGCCCAGGCCAGCTGGGAGCCAACGTACAATTTTGTGGTGGCCATCTATGCTGAAATGCATTCAGTCTTAGCTCCACAAGGCCATCTGGAAACGGCGAGGAACCAGCCCCTGCCGGGTCAGTCCCACCCCCTGCGTGCATGCTGGGGAGGGGTCACCCTTTGTGAGGAATGAAGAAATGCACCATCGCCTGGAAGTGGCCAGCAAATGGCCCTCGCCTGGTTCACATATCCGGCTTGATGGGCTCTGCCCTGGTCCCACCCCCTTCTGCCAGAGACCCTCAGATCTGTCCCACTCCTGCCCAGGCCCCCACAGGCACCCTTGACGTGAATGATGTAGAGCTAGCCACACCCACCCAGTAGGCCACACCCACTCCACCCACGCCCACCCAGCAGGCTGCACCCACCCTGGCCACACCCACCCGGCCCCCCCGAGGGCAACCGCAATGCTGATGCGGCCCTCAATGAAATTGAGGTATAAGGAGTTGCCAACAGCACTTGTACACTCTGCAGCTCTTTTTGGCCATTGAATTGCTGAGTGTTGTGCAGCTGTATTCTGTATGAAACAAATAAGAAAAAGAAATGGACCAGTTTATTGCACAGTAGCACCTGTGCATGCAAATGGCAGAAGTCTCCTATGTCAAGGGTCCCCAACCCCCAGCCATGGACCAGTACCAAGCCACGGTATGCCAGCACCCGGTCTGCACAAACAAGCAAAACCTCATCCATGGCATGCAGGCAGCACACAAAACCACACACCCTCCAGTCCACAAAAAAACCGCTCCCCACGGAACTGGTCCCCAGTGCCCAAAATGTTGGGGACCTCTGTCCTGTGTTACTGCTAAGCCACTTTGCTGGGGAAAAAAAATGACTGAGGTTGTCCATGACTGTGTAAGAATTAAAAATAATAATAATAATAATAATAATAATAATAATAATAATAATAATAATAATAATAATAATAATAATAATAATAATAATAATAATAATAATAATAATAATAATAATAATAATAATAATAGTAAAGTTGGAAGGGACCTTGGAGGTCATCTAATCCAACCCCCTGCTCAGGCAGGACAGCCATTTCGGACAAATGGCTGTCCAGTCTCTTCTTAAAAACTTCCAGTGTTGGAGCATTCACCGCTTCTGGAGGCAGGTTGTTCCACTGGTTAATTGTTCTAACTGTCAGGAAGTTTCTCCTTAGTTCTAGGTTGCTTCTCTCCTTGATGAGTTTCCATCCATTGTTGCTTCTTGTCCTTCCATCAGGCACCTTGGAGAATAGGTTGACACCCTCTTCTTTGTGGCAGCCCCTGAGATATTGGAACGCTGCTATCATGTCCCCCCTCATCCTTCTCTTCATTAAACTAGACATACCCAATTCCAGCAGCCATTCCTTATATGCTTTAGCCTCCAGTTCCCTAATTTATCATATGGATGAATTTGAATCCTGTCCAACCAGCCACCTCTGTTCTGAAACAGCAGATTCCATATAGCCATGGATCTTTTTTTGCTTGTTTGTTTGTTTAGCTCTGTCAAAGATCAGATGAATATTGTAATGGAAAAAACATGCCACGGGTAGCTGTGTGAGGCTTCTTACTAAATGTAACATCAAATAGGTGCCCTTTTGAAAAGTAAACTGAAGTTAAATCATATTGTATTGAACCAGCCACTTACAGAGATGTTTGAAAGACGAGGGTAGTTGCTAAGGAGGCTTTCCAACAGATAAGCAGAAATATGTTTGCCTTACCCCAGCCTCTCCATTCTAAACTCTATTTCAGTTTATGCGCTGCAGAAATCAAAAATAAAATGTGCTGTCCAGTTGTTGCGTGTTGATTTTGAAGGAAGGGCTTCGGACTGAAAAGGACTTACATTTAGCTATCAAAATTGGGACCACCCATTTGGTCATTAAATGGAGCCATCGCTCTTTGAAATTGCAACTGGGCTTACCGTTTTACCTCAGCTTTCTTTTGTTTCAGAGACCAGCGAAAATTGGGTTGGTCATAAAGTTATTCTTTCAACTCCGTCATAATTGCTAAACAACACAGTCACTCATTATGGACTACCTGCAAAGCAGTAGCTTGATATCCATATTTCTATATTTGATGAAAGGGGGGGGAAGAAACTAATCAGGTATGATTATGAACATATGTCATATATATCCCGCTAAGGCTAGATTCAGTCATAAAAGACATTGTCAAGGGGCTTCCCATTTGATAAACAATAATAAATAAATTATATCAATATTATTGCCTGGAGTCCAGGTTACAAAGCGCCATTGAGGTGTTACGTGGCTACTAAGAGGAGCACTTCTCATTCATTTCACGGCCTGCAAAAGCCAAGAATTCTTCAAAGAAATCTATCTCGGTTATCCTTCTTGTACGGGTCCATTTTGTAAAACCGATGCCCTCAATCTATAGTCCAAAAGCTGCGGGAAAGAATATCTTTAGAACCATTTATAGGCCTCATCAATCTGTCTGTGAAGGAGCCTTAGGATTTATTCAAAGCAAGGCCTCGTGTCCTTTGAGGTGATACAAGGCTTGGCACTATGGAAACGCAGCACTCCATTCCCAGGAGGGCGAAATTTGTCTGGCAAGGTGATTAGAACTGACAGGGCTGCAAAGATAAAATGTATTCTTCTTCTTCTCAAGGTGGAAAAAAAAGACCTTAGCTTCCAGAGAGAAGATGTTTCAAATTTTGGATGTTCCCCAGCCATAGAGGGTTCCCACGTTCCCTTCTTTTCCAAGAGGGAATCTCCTCCTCTGTTTGTCTGAAGCTAAACAAGGGTGGGGTTGTGTTAAACCTCCCTTCTTTTGAAGCTTCCTTCTCTTCAACGCCTCTTTAACCTTCTGAGCAAAGTTGAGTCAATGGATTAAAGAACGGAATGGATTACAAGCGGGCATATGAGTAGACACGCATGCCTTTTTGACTAATTAATTGAATGCGTTTTTACATTGCCAAAACATTCCATGGAAGTGTGTCTAAAGATATTAATTAATCTTCTCTTTGAGTCTCTCAAAGGTTTTTTTTTAAAAAAACAAACAAACAAAAAACAACATCAAGCAGAATTTTAGACAAATCCAGAAAGAGTCCATTAATAATTAAAGCTATGTATTTATAACAGAGACTCATAAATCCAAATGTTAAAAAGTAAAAAAATAAACATCAACTCCTTCTGGCTACACTGATATAAATATACGGCTGTTATATAGTAGGGTACTCCACCAAATGACATTTGTGGTATACAAAGGATGCTAAATACTAATTTTGAGGTTGAATTACCACGACATAAGCCTAAGACTGAAAATCAGGCTTGTCAGATGCTATATTTTTTCTATCCTGCTCTATGGAGTAGAGAGTTGGTCTCTGACAGAAGGCCACCTGAAGAGACTAGAAGCATTTGAAATGTGGATTGACAGGCGGCTGTTACGTAGAAGCTGGGTTGACAAGATCAGAAATGAGGAGGTGATAAGCCACCTGGGAAAGCCAAGGAAAATCATCAAAACAATTAAAAAACGAAAATTAGAATATTTCGGACATGTGATGCAACACCCAGAAAAATACGGCATACTCCATTTAATCCTCCAGGGAAAGATGGAAGGCAAATGAGGTCCAGGCAGAAGAAGACCATTGTGGCTTCAAAATCTAAGGGATTGGTTTGGACAAAACTCAGCAGCACTTTTTTGTGCGGCTGCTGATAAAAACAGGATCGCCAACATGATCGCCAACATCCGATAACGGATAGGGCACAAGAAGAAGAAGAAGGTTGAGTTAATTCTTAATTCTAATTTAATCGAATTAAATCACTATTCCAACTTGAGTAGCCTTTTTTCTCTCTCCTCCAAATCAATTTAAGAGCCTTAATGGACTTTGTAAAAGGAATCTAAACCATCAGATCAAATCAGTGGGTCAAATGGATCTGACCGTATGAACCAGATCGGAACCTGACCCCTATATTCCTATTTCTATTAGAATGCATAAATAAGTTCCTTTCCTTATTCACCATCAATTAACATAATATGGAAATCTGGACAATCCATAATTAAATTTCACCACACTTTGCCAAAGCGAGCCGTTTTAGGCTATGCTTTACTGATAGTGATCTGTTCCAATAAACATCATTACGATTAACTTCTGTTTACGCATAACTGGAAACTGTAATACTAAATTTAAGTTTCAAAAGAAATGCTTGTAATTATCCTTCCTGGGAAAGTCCAAGATAGGTGCTGTTTTCATGTTCCTTTCTGTTTGTCAAACGGGATATTTTTTCTCGAGATAATCCCCAGCTCCCCTGTGGCCAGCAATAAGTTTCCCAATTTCTCAGTCACCAAAAAGAAAAAAAAATAAGAAAGAAAGAAAGAAAGAAAGAAAGAAAGAAAGAAAGAAAGAAAGAAAGAAAGAAAGAAAGAAAGAAAGAGAAAATAATACAAAATTAAAAACACATTGGACATAGATATGACGTCACTGGTTCCATACATCTTCCAACATTTTACAATAGTATTAGTACTCATATAGACATATAGTTCTTGAGCTTTGCTCACTATTTATAATATACTATTAACACTTTTCCCCTTATTTCTATATATCTATTTATCTTTTAAATATACATTTGTCTGTAATCTATATTTTATTCTAGCACTATACATTTATCTTGGCTACCCTCTTATTGTCTATCCAATCATAAAATTGTTCCCAGATTTTATAGTACTTGGTTTCACTTTTTGTCCTTGAGTTCCCATGTAAGTCTATCCATTTCAGCGCAATTGAAATTTTTTTAATAATATTTCCTCTTCGGTTGGAATATCTTTCTCTTTCCATTTTTGAGCAAAGGCTATTCGTGCCACTGTTACTATATGCAGTAGTAAATAATTTGTGTCTTTCTTATGATTTCAACCCACTAGCCACTTCTAACTTTCTAGGATTATAGGGGAATTGTTTTCCCCTCTCAGGAAAAAAAAAAAAAGATTTGAGCTAAAAAGTTCTCTTCTGGATTATATATAGTTCTCCCTTAAGCATAGCTATGCAAGACAACAGAACAATGGAGCCGTTCAAAGTCTTTAAAGAAAAAACTTATTTGCTTTGAATTCAGCTTCCCTTTATGTGTGACAACTTGATGCCTTTTGTTCTATTTTATATTGTCATGTGTAGCTTCATCCTTTGGATCAGCTGTAGGGAATAATCCTCAGAGGATAAAAAAAAAATCACCTACTTATGTGCTTGCTTCCAGATGCTGGTGTAACTGTAGAATTCCACGCTGTCTATACCCCATTAGTGGACTATTTATTTCAAGAAAATAAACAATTTCTTGGCTTTGTTTTTGAACTCAGATGCTCATTGTTCGGTAATGAAACAATCTTGTTTATGAAAGCCCAGGCTGAAGAATATAAGAATTCATTTCAAAGCTCTTTTTGTTCCGAGAGACTTCATCAGATAGCGGTTCCAAAAAAAAGTCAGAATAAAAAGGCAAGCTATTTTCAGATTTCTCCTTAATGGAGTTACACGTTGTACGTAAGATAGCTTTTATTGAGGAATATTCACAGGGAAAGACATTGTCAGTGGTATCAAGGTGTATCAGGCATCACACATACATTATGAATGAATAACAGTGAGAACTGGTTTGCAGGTGCCTCGCCGTATAAAATTTGCACGGGTTTGTGTGCAAAATCATAGTCAAAATGCTATGTTGGCAGCTTTATACCTGAAACATTAAAGGATGTCCAAAGGGACTCAATCCTTATTTATTTATTATCCACTAAGAAGTCCCACTTTTCTACCACCGTTTTAAAATATTTTTATTGATTTTTTTTTTTAAAAAAATATAGTTACAAATAACGCTTGAGAGCTAAATGTATCCATTTTTCTTTAAACTGCTTTTTAAAAAAATAATAAAACTATCATACATACTACATGCTGTGTTGGAGGGAGGAAGGGAGGAAGGAAGGAAAGAAGGAAGGAAGGAAGAAAAGAAGGAAGGAAGAAAAGAAGGAAGGAAGGGAGAAAAGAAGGAAGGAAGGAAGGAGAGGGAGGGAGGGAGGAAGGAAGGAAGGAAACCTAAGGAATCATACATAATAATAATAATAATAATAATAATAATAATAATAATAATAATAATAATAATAATAATAATAATAATAATAATAAAGTTGGAAGGGACCTTGGAGGTCATCTAGTCCAACCCCTAGCTCAGGCAGGAAACCCTATACCATTTCAGACAAATGGCTGTCCAGTCACTTCTTAAAAACTTCCAGTGTTGGAGCATTCACCGCTTCTGGAGGCAGATTGTTCCACTGGTTAATTGTTCTAACTGTCAGGAAGTTTCTCCTTAGTTCTAGGTTGCTTCTCTCCTTGATCAGTTTCCATCCATTGCTTCTTGTTCTGCCTTCAGGGCTTTGGAAAATAGCTTGACTCCCTCTTCTTTATGGCAGCCCCCGAGATATTGGAACACTGCTATCATGTACAAATCAACTTTTATTTACAGCAACAGAACACAACTCTTTATAAAATGTCAAACAGCAAACATACATTAAAATGAAATCATTGAAAGATTAAATATGTAGACAACTGACTTCCAAAATGGAAAATAACCATACTTTATTTATTTCCATGCTCATTTATTTATTCATTTAAAAGATTCATATATCATAACCCTGGGTATCTTACAAACAATAATCAAAGCATAAAAAGGATGCTGTAAAATCAACATTAAAACCCCTCTGTGCCCCAAAGACAATATAACTTTCATATCCAATAGATAACTTTCTCGGGGTCCAGATAACACAGCACCCTAAAATGTGTTATGCTTGGATCATTGTGAATCCAAGATCCCCCCACAAAAGAATCAGAGATATAACTTCTCTTCATAGCCCCCTCACCCTACTTACAAGGCAGCGAACAAGCAATGATCTGCAAAAATCTGAATGTACAATAGGTAGAATGGTAGGATACCAATCCTGTAGATCAGGGGTCTTCAAACTTGGCACGCTGGCTGAAGAATTCTGGGAGTTGAAGTCCACAAGTCATAAAGGGGCCACGTTTGAAGACCCCAGTCTTAAATCTAACAAACAAAATGGAGGCTGGCTGAGGAATTCTGGGAGTTGAAGTCCACAAGTCAAAAAGGGGCCACGTTTGAAGACCCCTGCTGTAGAAAAATGCTATCGATGTATTAAGTATTTTCTCCGACTTACTAGGCTCTTAAAATGGATTGGTAAGAGGACAAAAAAAAATATCATACTTCTTTTCTCAATGTATGGCACAGATCTGTCCCAGTATATTAACCTAGAATGATGGTTTGAAGCCTCCCATGATTTTTTTCTAACCGTGCTTCGTTTGAAATCTACCTTAGGCAGGGAAGCTAAAGGAAAACACAGGGAGAATTATTCCAACCCAACACTTGTCTAGAAGAGAGAGTTTAAATGCAGAGTCTGCCCAAGAGATTAGTTACTGTCACTCCTTCCTTAAACTGAGTCTCTTAGAAACTGAAATGAACTACCTTCTTACCTCTTTCTCTATTTTCCCATTAGGATTGACAACTCAATTTTATATGTGAGCATCCACAGGGCATTGTGTGCTTCACTCTATCCAGTCCCAGCAAATCAATGCAGGCCAGTCCATGTCTATCTGCCATAAAACATCAGAGGCATTTAGTCAACCAGCAGCTGACTAAATAAAGTCCAGATAACTTAGAACTGTCTAGCCCCTCATGTATGCTGACATTGTTTGATTTCCTTCTTGTGTCTGGAGAGGATACCTGCCTAATTACCATGGATTTATTTAGAAGAATAGATGAAGTTGATTTTTTTCCCCTCCCTTGCTAACATTAAGGGCTGGGATAATGTCCTTGGAATTCCTGTTATTTCTTGGTCCCATTTCTTAGACAAACTGCAGAGTGGCGCTTTTAGCATCCAATAAATCTTTTTTTTATTTGTGGAATGAGAAAAAATAAACTGCCTTAAAGAAGCAAGCTAAGCGAGCAATGATTTTTTATTGTAGGGCTGAGAATGAGAGGGCTTTAAATGTTTTATAATCCTAACGATGACTTTTGATGGATGGTCTCCCTCTTGAAAAGTTGACTCAATCTTCTAGGTATGTTCCAACTCCGTTGGATAGAGAAAGATCACCCCAAGCCTTTTGGGGATGTAAAATAAAGCCTGACTTGATCTGGTTTAGATGTAATAAAACACAAAACATGTCCATTAAACCTTTTAGTGTCAAAGGAGGGAGACAATAACCTTATTACAAGATAAAATGCAATTGCATTAGGCATTAAAGGACTTTCAAAGAGTAGACACACAACAGATGGCTGCATATCTTCATTTTGCCCACAAAAACTAACAGTGCGTCTTCCTAGAACATTTTAAAGGGGTGCTAAAATCAGATGAAGGAAATGTAAACATAAGTCAAGCACGTATTATCATGTTTGGTGGACATGTGACAAAGTAATTATCATGTTTGGTGGACATGTGACAAAGTAAAGAATTATTGGAAAAAGATGCATGCCTGACTAGAAAAGATGTTGGGAGAACATGTAGATTTTAAACCTGAACTTTTTTTTAATTAGGTGTAATGCCAGAAAAGACTCACAAACAAAGCCTATATTTGATTTTGCACGTCACAACAGCGGCAAGAATTATATTCGCGCAATATTGAAAGAATGAAGGAATACCATCAGATGAAAAAATAATTAAAAAAATACTAGAATGCGCAGAGATGGACAGACTGACTATGAGTCTGAAAGAAAAAGAAGAAATGGAATATTATCAAACTTGGGACTTATTTTATCGATGGCTAGAGGAAAGAATAAAGGATTAGGAATTAAATATGTATTAGACTAGAGAATGTAAACTCAGATAGCACGTTAGTTGAAAAATTATTATTGAATGTATGGAAAAAAAACTAATAAAAACTTTTTGAAAAAAAATCAGATGAGGGGCTGAGTGAGTGAATTGTGAGTTGCAGTTTGGCCCCACCCTCCTTTCTGAAATAAATATTCTGAAATAACAAACGCTCTTATGAGCATCTCTTCTTGATCCATGAGCATCTTATGAGCATCTCTTCTTGATCCATAAATATTTATGGATCCAGAAGAGATGCTCATAGCGTGTTTGTGAACCACGAATAAAAGCACTAATGTGCTGTTTTGTTTAAACAAATGATCACAACTAGTAGGAAAAAAACTTGAAAGAGAATAGTAATTTCTTGGAAATACACGCAGTCATGCCTCTGTGTGTACACAAACATACAAACAACTACTCGAATAGGCTGGTGAGTAATGGTCCAATACTCCAACCTCGGCTTGTTGTTTTGTTGTTGTTGTTGTTTTGATAGACACTCACATGAAATTTAAAAATCCAGCTAGCTATATCTAAAGGAGCAAATTAATTCATGTGGATGTAGCTCTTACGGTTAAGTTTACTGCGGATTTCCTGGGTGATATCTGAATTTTTAAAATTTAGATACCATTTGAAAATAAAAATGTTCTACAAACCAAGATGTAAAATATTAATGTCATATTTAACTCTAATTCATCCTCTGAAGCAAGTTGATTATTACGTGTTTTGATAAATTCTGAACAGTATTGATTATTTCTAACAGTTCACAAGTGAGCTATCTGCACTGATTTACATACAAAAATAGAATATTGTAACAAGAGAGTCATTTGGGTAGAGCTTAATCGGCAATTCTTTAGAATAAAAAAATCTAAGTATATGAATGTTTTAGTGATGACAACGGTTCATTGGTGAGTTGTAACTGGTGAAAAGCTGAAGGATTTCTTCTCCTTTGCCAAAACCGAGATGGCCTCTGCCATTGATTGCAATCCAGATAAATAAACATACTATTTGCTCAAATTCAGTTCCAACCTTTTTTGCAACACAACAGTTCCGGCTTTGTGGGATGTGCAGAACTATCTCAGTGTGAGCTGCATAAACCCGGTGCTCTTTTCCAGTGCTATTTTGTAAGAAAAAAAGGTGCCGGAACTCACATCTTGTTAATCTTTCATTTAAATATATATATATATATATTCAATTCTTAACAGGACCAGTGGTTGAGAGGTAATTAGTATTTTTTTTTCCATTTTTAAATTTGGGGTCACACTTTTACACTAAAAATTAAAAAAAAAAGATTTTTAATTCACCAACAATTTTTTAAAATAAAGAAATTATTTACCTTTCGCACGTAGTCAATCACTGTACATACACCCACACACGTCAGTTGTGTAATGAAACATAACAGTTGCCACACGCAGTAATCATTCAGTGTGCGACCACACAACCAATCACAAGCTGAGCAGTGCCATCACAACTAGCGCGGACGAAGTACGCATGCATCAGACTCGACACACAAGCAGCCCACTTGCACCGTTTTAATGATTTTGCTGCCGATCTGCTATGCTCGACAGGGCAATTCAAGTCCAAACATCAAATTTTCAAAAGTTATTTTTAAAACTTGGAAAATCTGTCAAAAAAAAAGATGCCGGAACGCCGTTCTGGTGCGTTCTATGACAAAAAAAGCACTGCTCTTTTCAATATTAGTCACTTCTACCAAATGTCCAGAAATGCATATTATTAAAAAAGGGGAGAAAACATTGTCACCACACATATATTTATAATGGAGTATTTCTAAAGGTAAAGGTAAAGGTAAAGGTAAAGGAACAGAACAGAACAGAACAGAACAGAACAGAACAGAACAGAATAGAATAGAATAGAATAGAATAGAATAGAATAGAATAGAATAGAAGTAGAAGGGACCTTGGAGGTCTTCTAGTCCAGCCCCCCTACTCAAGCAGGAGAACCTATACCATCTCAGACAAGTGACTGTCTAGTCTCTTCTTAAAAATCTCCAGTGATGGAGTGTCTACAATTTCTGGAGGCAAGCTGTTCCATTGGTTAATTGTCCTCACTGTTAGGAAGTTCCTCCTTAATTCCAGGTTGCTTCCAGGTTGGAGAATAACATGACCTCCTCTTCTTTGTGGCAGCCCCTCAAATACTGGAACACTGCTATCATGTCTCCCCTATTTCTTCTTTTCTTTAGACTAGCCAAACCCAAGTCCCGCAGCCGTTCTTCGTATGTTTTAGTCTCCAGGCCTTGGATTGTCTTAGTTGCTCTTCTCTGAACTTTTTCCAAAGTCTCAACATCTTTTTTGTAGTATGGTGACCAAAATTGGCTGCAGCATTCCAGGTGTGGTATAAGAAGAGACTAGGCAATCACCTGTCTGAGATGGTGTAGATTCTCCTGCTTGAGCAGGGGGCTGGACTAAAAGACCTCCAAGGTCCCTTCCAGCTCCATTCAATTCTATTCTAATCACTGAACACGAATAACATTTAGCCCATCTGCACAGAAGCAGCACCACTTCAAATACCACCCGGCTTCTGGGTGAGAGAAGAACTAAGTAGAAAACACTTTTCCCCCCCTTGCTTTATTGTTTAATGTCCAAGGAAATGCCACCCACCTTCTCCAGTGAGCCCCAGAAAGAACATTACTCATCTTCTCCAGACTGCTGGCAGAAAGCTAGCATGCCGAAAGTCTTCCAACTGGCAGCTTGGAGACACGTTGTGGGCAGGCTCCCAATTGATTTGCCCAGATAAATTGGGTCATCTCCTTCATTTCAATAAAGCGAATCATGAACGGTGCAGTTCATTCTATCAAAACGATGTGGCTTCTCAGAGGGCCCACAAGCTAAGCCCACAAGCTGAAGTTATGTAATAGAACTTTGAGAGCATCTTCAGGTCAATATACATATGAGCCAGCGGTTTCTGCAGGGAGGGGTCGAAACAAGCAAGATGATGGTTATACAAAAGAGACAGGGTTTTGCATCATGGAATCATAGGGCTGGAAAGGACCTTGTTGGTCTTCTAATCCAACTCCTGCCCAAGGCAGAAGTCCTTATACATTCCACACAAATGGCTGTCCAGTCTTTTCTTGAAAACCTCCATTGATAGAACATCTACAATTCCAGAAGGCAAGCTATCCCACTGATTGATCATTCTCACTGTCAGGAAATCCCTCCTTATTGGATCTCCCTCTGATGAGATTCCATCCATTCCTTCTTGTCCTGCCCTCAGGTACTTTGGAGAATAGGTTGACCTCTTCTTCCTTGTGGCAGCCCTTCAAGTATTGGAAGATGGCCATCATGTCACCTCTAAGCCTTCTCTGCATTAGACTAAACATACCTATTTCCCTTAGCTATTCATCAGAAGATTTAGCCTGTAGACCCCTAATCCTCTTTGTTCCTCTTCTCTGTACTCTGTCTAGGGCAGGGGTAGGCAACCTTGGCTCTTTTATGACTTGTGGACGTCAACTCCCAGGAATCCTGAGTTGAAGTCCATGAGTCATAAAAGAGCCAAGGTTGCCTACCCCTGGTCTAGGCCCTCAGCATCTTTTTTTGTATCATGATGACCAGAATTGTAGATAGTATTCCAAGTATGGACAGACTAGTGCAGGATATCGTGATGTCCATGGAGATTCTCAGTCATCCAGGTCATGGGTTGTCCCAAATATGCTTTTTTTTTCAAGAGGCAACTGGAAATACCTTGTTTTTCTTTGCTGAAGTTTCACTTCTCCTCCAAGAAGCTTCTTCAGTTCTGAAGCTGAGCCAAGCTCATCCATGAAGCTTCTTCACTTTAGAACTGAAGAAGCTTCTTGGAGGAGAAGAGAAATGTCTTCAAGGAAAAACAAAGAAAGTCCAGTTCCCTCTTGAATAAGCACCTTTGGGACAGTCTGTCATGATGGAGGATCCATCACCCGTTCTTTGCAGATGCCACCGATAATGAATTCATAACGATTGGTGCTACTCTAAGCAATTTGCTTAGGTTTGATTAGATTTGCTGTGTGAGTTAATGGTGACGTTTGTCCGATTCAAAGCTTTTTAGTTTCTTCTTTGTCAAATATATCAACAAAACAATAAATGAGACCAAACCGTAAACAACTTACTCGGAGATCAATTTCTATGATGTATTTCATTAAATTTCCCCATAAAACTTTACTTTCTTCTTTCAGCTTGAGTTCAAATGAGTGCAAAAGAGGGCAAAAGTCTGCACCTGCTAGGACAATAAAGAGGTAGGGATTATTTTACAGATAGCTTAGAGCTGTAAAAGAAAATATGTGAAGCTGGAAAAGCTTTGAACAAAGCCAGATCACTCAGCAGAGGCTTAAAGGGCAAATATTGTATCCGCAATTGTTTATGCACTAATTACATTCCAAAGGTTTATTAGAAGCGTAAATTCCAGCAGAATAACAATAGCCCAAAGAGTTTATAAATAATCATCCTAGGAAACATTAGGGGCTATTAAGTGTACAGTTCTTTTTTTTTTTAACGTCACTGGCAAGGTTTTGCCTCTGAAAGAAGAAAATATTTTGTCTCTGTTTTGGGTAAGTATTTGAGCATGCAGGCACCAAATGTAGAAACTACATTGAAGCATGTAATGCAATGATTTTGCTGTCAGGTGGGGCTGTTCGGATTGAAAGCTCAGCCATATCCGACCTTAAAGATACATACAATTTTACAATTCGCAAACTCATAAACGGAAAAGCCAAAAAGAAGTATCAATGACTTGAAATGAACTCAACTCTTCCCCCTTCGTTGATCATCTTGGGATACGTTTTAAGGGAAAGAAAGTCAACACAGAGGCACAGCGTAGTACAATTCTTTCTCTTGTACTATGTCTATTGCAGTGGAGAGAAACTAATCAAAGAGAGGAGCAACCTAGAACTAAGGAGAAATTTCCTGACAGTTACAACAATCAATCAGGTTATCACCATATCAGGTTAGGGGAGCACGCCATATCACCATATCAACATATCAGGTTAGGGGAGCACGCACACGCTATTTACAAGCTTGTGGGCGCTCCGGTCCTCAGGCCTCCACTCGGTTTCCAGGGGACGCAGACCCCCCGGCCCGGGACCATCGGCTGATTTTATGTAATGCCAGGTCCGTGGTAAATAAGGCCCCCCTCATACAAGATCTTATTTTAGAGGGGGGCGCGGACCTGGCAGGTATTACTGAGACCTGGTTGGGCGTAGAAGGTGGAGTACCACTGGTGGACATCTGCCCACCAGGTTTTCAGGCATTCCATCGGCCGAGGACCCGGGGTAGGGGCGGAGGGGTAGCGGTCATTATAAGGGAGAGCCTTTGTCCAAGGGAGACCACTGTGCCTCAGATAGACGGTGTGGAGTCGCTCTTTGTGAAGTGGGGGCAAGGGGTGCAAGTGGGCTTGTTGATTATATACCTGGCTCCCTGCTATGTATCAACAGCCCTGCCTGAGCTGGCCGACGTGATAG
>NW_015386465.1:64502-87002 GCF_001527695.2 Protobothrops mucrosquamatus
CCGCTGCTGCGCGAGCTGCACTGGTTGCCAGTGGCCTTCCGGGTGCGCTTTAAGGTGTTAGTTACCACCTTTAAAGCGCTCCATGGCATAGGACCTGGCTACCTCCGAGACCGCCTTCTGCCACAGATTCCCTCCCATAGACCGGTACGCTCCCACAGAGTGGGTCTCCTAAGGGTGCCGTCGGCCAAGCAATGTCGGCTGGCGACCCCCAGGGGGAGGGCCTTCTCTGTGGGTGCCCCTGCCCTCTGGAACGAACTACCCCCCGAGATCCGGATGATTCCGGATCTCCTTACTTTTCCGCCGCGCCCTCAAGACATGGCTTTTCCAACAAGCGGGCCTGGCCTAGGGAGGATTTTTAAATTGGGTTTTTTAGAAATTTTAATTACCGCAACACTAAAATATTGGTTTTAATTTGGTTTTATTCGGTGGGGTGTGTGGGTTTGTCTTTGTTTTAATAATGTTGTGAGCCACCCTGAGTCCTTCGGGAGAAGGGCGGGATATAAATTGAATAAAAAAAAATATCAGTGGAATAACTTGCCTCAAGAACCTGTGGATGCTCCATCACTGGAAGTTTTAAAGAAGAGATTGGACGGCCATTTGTCTAAAATGGTATAGGGTCTCCTGTCTGAGCAGGTTGGACTAGAAGACCTTCAAGTTCCCTTCCAGCTCTATTTTGATTGATAGAATGGATGGATGGATGGATGGATGGATGGATGGATGGATGGATACACAGCACAGAAAACTGTGGAGTAAAAATGTCCTCTATATCCCCATGTATGGTGATAGATGCATTTTCTTATAGGAATTTAATGAATCTAAAAAGCAGCTTCAAGCATTTATAGTTATTATTTACTCTGTACAATAAACAAGGTCATTTTTCACCTTCAAAGCCTTTGCTTTTGCATCAATAGCATAATTCAAGTCACGATGGATCAAAAGACCACTTGTTTTAGTGTCATTGAGCAGATCTCCTTCGGTTGTTATATCTATTATTTGACATTGAGATCTAAAGTGTGGAAATGATCATTATTAGACGTTAAATTTAAATATTAATGGAAAATTAAAATTGAGAAAAAATGATTAGGTCATTGATTGTCTAAAGACTGAAAGTTAAAACAACTAACTAAAAACTATTGATAAATGTTAGAAAGTTACTTTCTATTTGATTGACAGAACAAGAATTGTATTAGTTAAAATATGAGACAGTAGATATTAAGGGAGAAAGAGAGGGAATGGGGATTGTAACAATTTGAGATTTGTACTAAGGATATCTATGTGTAATAGAATTATTATGCCCAGCCGCCACGTTGCTATTAAATATTTAAATGTCATATTAGAAAATCAATAAAAAATTACAAAAAAAAAGACCATTTGTATTTCTATCCTTACCCTGAAGAACCTCTAAACAATTGTTCCAAATTTTTGATCCTCCAGGCTGCTGATAGTCTGTAAGACTTACAACCTGTGGCTCTAGTACGTGGATCCCTTTCAAAATGTCCAGAAACTCAGAAGATGGCCAAACTCTCAAGACTTTTGGTGGGATATCAAACATCAGGTCCAATCCTCTGATCACTTCAGGAATCCACTAGATCAAGCCCAACAGGTGGCCTTCCAAATTCCATTCAAAAATATATATAAGCAAGAACAGTGTAACGTAAGAATGCCTTGAATTGTTATCTGACAATTGTCACCAGAATCTCTTCCTTATTTAATAATAATAATAATAAAGTTGGAAGTGACCTTGGAGGTCATCGAGTCCAACCCCCTGCTCAGGCAGGAAACCCTAACCAGTCTCTTCTTAAAAACATCCAGTGTTGGAACATTCACAGCTTCTGGAGGCAGGTTGTTCCACTGATTAATTGTTCTCACTGTCAGGAAGTTTCTCCTTAGTTCTAGGTTGCTTCTCTCCTTGATTAGTTTCAATCCGTTGCTTCTCGTCCTGCCTTCAGGCGCTTTGGAGAATAGCTTGACTCCCTCTTCTTTGGGGCAGCCCTTGAGATATTGGAACACTGCTATCCTGTCCCCCCTCGTCCTTCTCTTCATTAAACTAGATATACCCAATTCCAGCAACCGTTCCATATATGTTTTAGCCCCCAGTCCCCTAATCATGTTTGTTGCTCTTCTCTGTACTGTTTCTAGAGTCTCAACATCTTTTTTACATCGTGGTGACCAAAACTGGATGCAGTATTCCAAGTGTGGCCTTACCAAGGCATTGTAAAGTAGTATTAATACTTCGCATGATCTTGTTTCTATCCCTCTGTTAATGCAGCCTAGCACTGTGTTGGCCTTTTTGGCAGCTGCAGCACACGGCTGGCTCCTATTTAGGTGATTGTCCACTAGGACTCCGAGGTCCCTCTCACAGTTACTACTATTGAGCAAAGTACCCCCTATACTATACCTGTGCATTTGGTTTTTCTTGCCTAAATGTAGAACCTTACTTTTTTCACGATTGAATTTCATTTCTTTAAACATGAAGTGCCAGAAGTGATCACAGAACTGAAATGTAGTCTACCATCTGTGGGTAGAGCAAATGGTTTTCTTGAAACCTTTAAAAAAAATTATTATTATTATTTTAACATACAAAGGAATGTTAGAATACCCAAAAAGTCTTACTAGAGTTGGTGATCTTGTTAGCTTTGGACCATTTACAATTTTCTTTTATTTAAACGTGGAGTGCCAGAGGCAACATCTGCAAGTGGGGATTTGTGTGAATGCAGGTGTCATATCCTTGATCCCTACCAAAAGCTTTCACTGATAATTATGGAGTTGTTCACACAAAGGAAAGACTTGAGCTCCGTTGTTTTTTTTTATCCAATGCCTTTTTTTCTTTTTTCTTTCTTTTTTTTATGTTTAGCCTATTCTGTACTCAAAAAGGATAACCAGGGTTGTGCCTGGCCGGTAAGCGGATAGGAGATCAACAACTAATACCAGCATTGTAGGCAAGAAATCCCAGAAGAAGACAATGTCAAACTATTTCTGTGTTTTTTGCCAAGAAAACTCTGTGATTGTGTCCATGAAGTCACCAGGGTCAGGCTCTTGGGGATATTTATATATATATTGAAACACTTTCACATCTCAAGTTCAGAAGTTCTGAGAAAAGTCGAAGAAAAATCTTCGGATAAAAGAAAAATAGCGATGTGTTAAATAAGCAGGAGAGATCAAAGGATTTGGAGGGAGTTTCTTCTCGTAAGGATGCTAAGATCAAGATCTGAGCATACTGTATATTACAATAGCATTAAAACATATGACTGCTTTAATGGCTCAAGGTAGTCCACAACCAGTGGTGGGATTCAAATAATCTTGCACGGTGGCTTCATTCACCTGGTTTGATGGAATGCGCACCTGGAGATGTTGCGTGGAGAAGAACTTTCTCAGACAGAGGCCCTGAGGAAGAGATTGAGCAGTTCTGAGCTAGATGGTAGGGAGGGAGGAAGAAATTCAGGGTAGCCATACCCTAGAATATCTTGGGATACATCTAGTAAATATAAGGTTATTCCTTTAGTTTTGCAAGTTTCTGTCTCTTAGATGTAAGCAAATCGAGGGTTGAACTCGATTGAATTTCGCTATATCATCTCTGGACTTGAGCCTGACATATGAGCTCCTGAATGTGCAATTAATAGGTATGAGAAGAGGAAGCCTATGTTCTTAGCCTTGCTTGTAGATAGAACATGTGAATCAATTGGAATGTTTGAATCCTGTTGATGTCCTGCAGTTGGCCGGGAAAGATTTAATAATAATAATAATGGTAAAGTTGGAAGGGACCTCGGAGGTCATCTAGTCCAACCCCCTGCTCAGGCAGGAAACCCTATACCATTTCAGACCAATGGCTGTCCAGTTTCTTCTTAAAAACGTCCAGTGTTGGAGCATTCACCGCTTCTGGAGGCAGGTTGTTCCACTGGTTAATTGTTCTAACTGCCAGGAAGTTTCTTCTTAGTTCTAAGTTGCTTCTCTCTTTGGTTAGTTTCCACCTGTTGCTTCTTGTCCTGCCTTCAGGGGCTTTGGAGAATAGCCTGACTCCCTCTTCTTTGTGGAAACCCCTGAGATATTGGAACGCTGCTATCATGTGCCCCCTCGTCCTTCTCTTCGTTAAACTAGACATACCCAATTCCAGCAGTCGTTCCTTATATACTTTAGCCTCCAGTCCCCTAATCATCTTTGTTGCTCTTCTCTGTACTCTTTCTAGAGTCTCAACATCTTTTTTACATCGTGGTGACCAAAACTGGATGCAGTATTCCAAGTGTGGCCTTACCAAGGCATTGTAAAGTGGTATTAATACTTCACGTGAACTGCAATTAGGCTTTTTATAGTTTATGAACACAGGTTGGTAGAAAGAACTTAAGTTATTTTTGCCTCTATTTATAACACATATTCAAACAACCGGTTCTCTGTATGGATGCCACTTCTGGAAGTCCATTCTGGGCCTGGGCAACAAAAAACTAGCTACCGGTTCTGTCGAACTGGTGCGAATTGGCTGAATCCCACGACCGTCCACAACTTAGAAACCATTCATTTAGTGACTGTTTGAAGTTACAACAGCATTGAAAAAAAATCAAATTGTGACCATTTTTTTTACACTTATGACCATTGCAACATCTCCACAGTCATGTGATCAAAATTCAGAATCTTGCCAACTGGTTCATATCCATGTCCCACTGGAGTCATGCAATCCCCTTTTGCAACCATCCGACAAGCAATGTCAATAAGGAAGGCAGACCCACTTAACGAGCATGTTACTAATTTAACAACTGCAGTGATTCGCTTAACAGCTGTCTCATAAAATGGGGCAAAACTCACTTAACCACGGTATTGCTTAGTGACAGAAATTTTGGGCTCCACTGTTGTCGTAAGTCAAGGGCTGGAAATCACTTTGAAGTTTGGCGCCATTTTCTTCTTTCATTTTTACACCTACTTTGAATCAATCGAGGTAAGCAACAATCGACTCAAAAGCAAAATGGCTGCTCAAAATCCTTTTTTTATGAAACGATAGAATATGATTTGGATTCCGGTACTCTAATTGCTATATTAATGAAAGCATGATAATCTAGGCAGACTATCCCCTTAACTATAGCAACTTATAACCAGTGGTGGGATTCAAATAGGTGAACAACCGGTTCTCTGTGTGGATGCCACTTCCGGAAGTCCGTTCTGGGCCTGGGGCAACAAAAAATTAGCTACAGGTTCTGCCAAAGTGGTGCGAACCGGCTGAATCCCACCACTGAACTTATATATATATTCTATATGTCAACTCTACAATGTTCTCTGAGGGATTTTGAATAGCCGGAGTTCTGCTTTATTCGTCTCTGTCTGTCGGCACCATGACTCTGTATTTACTAGATTGATACTGTCAGATTTGGAGAGAGCAAACATCACATGGAGTGGGGAGATATGACAGAAACAAGAAAACATATCTGAAAGGAAACAAATAAGGAACCCGGCTAGTATAAAGTAGGTACAAATTCATTTTAGATGATAGTAGATCCACCATGACACCTCTCATGCTGAAATTGTAGCTAGTTGGAATTCTGAGCAAAACAAAAATTCTAAACTCTGGGGGGTCTTTGGACAATCTCTCAGCCCATCCTGCCTGTTTTCCTTTTAAAAATATTTTCTAAAGTTGATGTCAACACTTAGTGTCCACTTAGTAGTTCCTCCTCCTCCTCCTCCTCCTCCTCCTCCTCCTCCTCTTCTTCTTCTTCTTCTTCTTCTTCTTCTTCTTCTTCTTCTTCTTCTTCTTCTTCTTCTTCTTCTTCTTCTTCTTCTTCTTCTTCTTCTTCTTCTTCTTCTTCTTCTTCTTCTTCTTCTTCTTCTTCTTCTTCTTCTAAAATGCTTATTATTCTCACTGAGCCATTACACTGTTCTTTTGTATGTCACTGTGTTTATTACACTTTTATTACACAAGCTATTGTAGGCAGTTATATATTCATAGTCACTTATTGCTCAGCAATTTCCTCCAAGTGGTTATTAAGAATTGAGTTCCATTAAAATTAAAAGCTCTCACTTTCCAGTAACTAAGTTTAGGAATGTTTATGATTGAAAATAATGTTGTCTCCAAACTCAGAATAAAATAGAACATGGATGCAGAATGGAGAGATCAGGGGTGATTTTTAACTCAGTCAAGTTATCCTCCTCCTCCTCCTCCTCCTCCTCCTCCTCCTCCTCCTCCTCCTCCTCCTCCTCCTCCTCCTTCTTCTTCTTCTTCTTCACTAAATTCTCAGTTCATCTGAATAATTTATCTGTGATTATATGCATATTCACTGTTGATGAGTGAATTCATGAAACCACAGAATTTTGGATATTTTGATTGCTCAATCTGTAATTTGTGAAATAACTGAAATCAGCAAGGTATAGAAATCCAGTTGGCTTCATGAAGACTTACTGTGGAATTAAGTCCTACAAAGTTTATTTTATCCTGTATTTAAATTAGCAACAATAGAATGGAAGCCTTAATCAGCCTCTGTTTCTTTTTTACATTTCTGCAAACTGTAGCAAATGATGTTTCCATTACTTCTTTTCATGTATCTGCTTATTTACTGAATAGATAGAAGGAAAGTCCACTTTGAAGCTATTGGTAGATGCCCATAACTTGCTTAGTGAAAGAATTAACATAAATTATGAGCATAAAAACTTTATTTATATATCACTGAGCTTTATGTAGGCTCATAATATCTTGGAACTCATAAAATAAGCAGTTTTATTTTAATATTTTAAAATATTTCACCTTTCCTGTGACAAGAGGGGGGAAAGCATGTAAAAATATTATTCTAGTCTTCAATGCCTTCAAATGGAGCTATGCAAAGCTTTGATTCAAAGATTCAGTTTTAAGGCAATTCAGTTAAAAAAAAAAACAACTTTCAAACTGACTGAATTACCTGAATGATTCAATGTATCAAATCAAATTTGGGGCCTTCATTTCTGTTCCTAAAAACATTTTAATTAAATGGATGACTGATATCAAATCAATTTCATTCCTTGAACAGAACTGACTATTTTGAATCAAATTGTCTCGATGTTTTGAATCAATATTTTTTGAATGCGATTTGGGTTTCAGTAGCATGTAGCCAATGATATGCCAATAAAAGGATAAAGAATAATCAACAACTTGCCTTCCATACCTAACCTCAACAACCCTGCACATGCAGATGTTGAAGATAGATATACAATGCACAGCAACATTAGAATAGAATAGAATAGAGTAGAGTAGAGTAGAGTAGAGTAGAGTAGAGTAGAGTAGAGTAGAGTAGAGTAGAGTAGAGTAGAGTAGAGTAGAGTAGAGTAGAGTAGAGTAGAGTAGAGTAGAGTAGAGTAGAATAGAATAGAATAGAGCTGGGAGGGTCCTTGGAGGTCTTCTAGTCCAACCCCCTGTTCAAGCAGGAGAACCTATACCAGTGGTGTTGAACCTATGGCACGCGTGCCAGAGGCGGCACTCAGAGCCCTCTCTGTGGGCACGTGCGCCATGCCCTGGAGATGGCAACCATCCTCTTCAACCAGCCTCCTGCTAACTCGCTGAGGTCCCACGTGGCCGGATGCATCCCAGCACCCATGTGCTTGCTGGCCTCTGTATGCAGGGGCCGATGGTGTCAAGCAGCAGCCAACTCGGCCCCTGCCTCACCTTGCCCTGCAACATGGCACCCCTGCCCTGCCTTGCCTTGCCTCAACTCACCCCACAGAACCAACCTCCTGCCCACTGCCCCACCCGTCAGAGACCCCTGGATCTCCCCCAACCCTGCCCGGCCCCCACAGGTGTCCCTCCCCATGAGCAACATCGGGCTGGCCACACCCACCCTGGCCACGCCCACCCATCTACCATGACTACTGTAACCACGCCTACCCAGCAGGCCATGCCCACCCGGCAATACATAAGTGGATTTTGGGTTGATTTTGGGTCTCTAAAAGGTTTGCCATCACTGACCTATACCCTTTCAGACAGGCGATTGTCCAGTCTCTTCTTGAAAATTTCCAGTGATGGAACACCCACAGTTTCTGGGGGTAAGCTGTTCCACTGGTTGATTGTCCTCACTGTCATTAATGTGTCTCTCATCATTTGAGAAGGCTCCTTATTATACTCAACAGATAAGTTTAAAAAAAGCCTTCAGGAGTTTCTTTGGCTACCAGGATACTTAATTGCCCAGTTTCCTTTATATGTTGATTTTCTTCAAAGCATTTGCTGGAAAAGAGCCAAGAAACTGAAATCCATTCCCCCTAAATATGAAAGAATACGTAGAAGATTATTTAGATTACTTCAGAATTATAGGGTTTACATCTTTGGAACCGAGTTCATATCTCTTATGGATAATTCTAGGGCTCATCCCCAGCTGATATAAAACACTCCTGCTAAAGTTCTAAATGGACATTAACAGAGAACATACATTGTCGCTTTTGAAAGAGCTACTGTTCTTTTTAAGATGGGGTCCAGACCCCCATCTTAAGGAATCCATGCAAATGTGCCTGGCTATTAAGACCATCCAGGACCAAACATAAGCTTTCTCTCGGAATTGATCTGAGATTTAAAGCCACTTGTCCAAGATCATTGAAAGATCTAAGAGAGTTCATTAGCATACAAAGGAATATCCATACACCACTGAGCTTTCTATGGGCTCCCAATGCCAATCAATCAATCAATCAATCAATCAATCAAATAAACAAACAAACAAACAAACAAACAAACAAACAATCAGATTGCCTAGTGACACAATCTATCCAAGGAAGAACATGCTTTGTCATGCTTTATTTCACAACCAGAGTTTCTCTTTCAAATAACTTGGGATTGTCTTCAAGCCATCAGAAACACTACTTCCTTAGGTGCAAATTTACTTCTTGGTAGTTGATAGAAAAACCCCTAATAGAATGGCACTTCCCCCCCCCATTTTGTTCAAAGGGGGTGATCGGATACAATTTGCCATAAAGCTGCCTAAGACAATATTCTGCTCCAGTTGCTTAAAGGGGAATCTGTGGGACTAATTTAGAGTATGATAATGTTGAAACTATGGTGCTGGAGAAGACTCCTGCGAGTCCCCTGGACTGCAAGGCATTCAAACCGGTCGGTCCTAGAGGAGATCGACCCTGACTGCTCTTTAGAAGGCCAGATCCTGAGGTTGAAACTCAAGTACTTTGGCCATCTAATGAGAAGGAAGGACTCACTGGAGAAGAGCCTGATGCTGGGAAAGATGGAGGGCGATAGAAGAAGGGGACGACAGAGAATGAGGTGGCTTGATGGAGTCACTGAAGCAGTAGGCGTGAGCTTAAATGGACTCCAGAAGATGGTAGAGGACAGGAAGACCTGCAGGAACATTGTCCATGGGGTCACGGTGGATCGGACACGACTTAGCAATTAACAACAATAACAACAAAATGTTGAAATGTCACATGCTAATCTTCCAATTGTTCTAAACTGTAGCATCTGTTACATGAGCTAATGTTGGTGTTGACTTAGACATAACAATGGTATAGTCTGAGGTTCCTAAATAAACTTCTTTTGGGGTAGGTAAACAGTCCCCCAAATCCATGTTGACCAGATAGAGATGAGGAGGTGACTCCTGGAAGCAAAATATCTAGCAAATGTGTTGTTGTGTGTAATTCTTAAAAAAAAAAAAAAAACCTACTACTTTTCTTTCTTCTTTTTAACATCCCTAGGTTATGATAGAGTGGATTTCATATAGCAGAATACTGAGGGTAAGGAGCGGTTTTAAGAGGATAAAATTGTTTGTTGTAAATCAAACACATTGCATTTCGATTGAATTCCTCCTTATCTCACCTTCTCAAGAGACCTAATTGATTTAACGGGAAACATTCTCCTCCTGAGTGTTTTCTGCACAGATCCTGAAGGCTATCTCAAAGGCCTCCTTCAAAAAAGGTAGAGTTTGCATACCAAAGACATTGTATGCTTTGAAAAGGTATACATTTTATATATGCACATTACACACCGCTGCTTTTGCTCACTTACCTTAACAAATATGCAACATTTAAAACAGAAAGCTTTCCCATTTCTGCTACAAAAACACAGAGTTTAAACAGCTATTCAAGGGGGGGGGGGGTTTGATTTTATTTAGCCCAGCAAATGTTGATGCATTGTGTTGTTTTCTGATTGTTAATGATTTAATACAGGGCTTTTCAACCTTTTAGGATACGGCAACATCCGAGTACCACCAGTCGCCTAGCAAAGTGTCAAAAACTTGATGACCTCCCCCCAAAAAGGAAAAAAGTAATAAAGTACAGGTAGTCCTCGACTTACAACAGTTCGCTTAGTGACTGTTCGAAGTTACAATGGCACTGAAAAAAGTGCCCCCCAAGCCACAGCTGGCAAGACACCTGCCTGCCCACCCGGCGGCACTCTTCCTCCTGTCCGAGGTTTTCATTGTTGTGAGCATTTCTGTTGAGGATTGGCAGCGGGGGTGGGGTGGGGGGTGTTTGGTTTTTATTCCCCCCGTCTGCTGGATGGTTGCAGCAGGTTTTGGTCACTTCACATGACCCTGGGACACTGTGACCATCATAAATATGAATCAGTTGCCAAGCATCTGAATATAAATCACAAGACCCTGGAGATGCTGCAACATTCCAGCTGATCGGCGCTTCTTCAGGGCTCAGCAGAAGCACCAGGATCAGCGCCGAGCTCCAGCTGGATCCTGGCGCTTTCACTGAGCCCTGACAGCCCCGAAGAAGCGCTGATCCTGGTGCTTCCGCTGAGCCCTGACAGCCCTGCAGCTCTAGCCATCTCTCGCTCAGGCTTGTGTGGTGCTGCCAACAGTTCAGCTCATTCCCCTCCCCTGCTACCCCTTTTCTAGGATGGTCGCATACCACCTGCCAGGTGCCAATGTACCACTGGTGGTACCCATACCACTGGTTGAAAAGCCCTGATTTAGTATATGGAAGTTGACTGCTATATTACAGTAAAATTAAGTTAATTTGTATTATAGCATAAGACAAATCTTGTTTTAATTTTGTACACACAGATACACATATTCCCCCGTGGGATGGGAATCCTTTATCTATGTTGCTGCAAGTAGTCTTGGATCTAGCTTCTAGATGCCATTCAATCAGATCTGACTTCTGGCAATTACCTGACAAATGCTTGCCATCTCAGGATGTCTTCCAGCAATAATCCAGAGTTCTTACAAAGACACTCTGGGGATTTCAGTCCTGTAACCAACTCTATCCACCTTGCTTGTTTACTTCTACTTTCTTCAGCCTTGCCAAGCAGACTTATTATTTCCAGTCTAGCATCTTCTCACGTCTTTTGTTCAGAATATGTGAGTTGCTGATTATTGCTCCAAGGAAACAATCAGTCTTTATTTGATGCAGGATTGATTGATTAGTTCCTCTTGGAGTCCATGGTACTCTTAGCTGTATTCTCCAAACCCATAATTCAAAACTGTCTGTCTTCTAGCTTTTTTGTTTTTTTCTTATCCACCACTTTTAAGATTACTGTCCAAGCTATTTTGGTCAATGTGAAGTACTAGTGATACTGTATTTCATTTTCTCTGAACTGCAGTGTTCTTTATATCAAGAAATCCTTCTATTTGGCGATGTCTACATTTATCATAAGTCTTCATCCACTGTTCTTCTTTTGAAAGGGACATGGAAAATTAACTCTTCTGTTGGAGAACAATAAGCTTTTTGTGACTCATCAGTTATTGTTTGGTAACAACTGTAATTATCTCTTGTAAATGACTACATTAGCTGGTAATATCTGAAGTTAATCAACACACGGAGGACCAAATGTTGCCCATCCCTGATATCCAATGAAGTTGCCCTCAAAACCATTTTGAGAATCTATGGATTAAAACAAATGCTTATGACTCAGCCAACCAAGCCAAAGGTCTACAGAGAACTGTCTGTCCAACTGAATTCTGCTTCTGTACTTTTTTTTGGATTAAACTCACATCAAAATATACCGACCACAATTCTCAAAGCAATTTGATTATTGACGGGAAACCTAGAATCGGTTCGCATTGAATTGCAAATAAGCTTATCATATTTTTAGCCAAATGTATAGCAGAAATTCTAGACAGTTGGAATATGGTTCACTGCTTCATGTACACTGAGAATAATTGTTTTAATAAGGTTTCCCCTAGATACCAAGGACTAAAGTGCCATTTTCAAAGCACTGACCAAACAATATATCTTTGGAAGCTATTTGCTCTTCTATTGTCCTAGAGCAGGGGTTGGCAACTTTAAACACTCAAAGAGCCACTTGGACCCGTTCCCCAGAGAAAAAAAAAAAACACTGGGAGCTGCAAAACTTGTGCGCGCACGCATGAGAGGGGGAGCTTGATTGAAGAGTTTACTTAAAAAGAAATAGAGGCTGCTGTGCATGAGTTCTCCCTCTCTCTCTCTCTCTCTCTCTCTCTCTCTCTCTCTCTCTCTCTCTCTCTCTCTCTCTCTCTCTCTCTCTCTCNAGAGAGAGAGAGAGAGAGAGAGAGAGAGAGAGAGAGAGAGAGAGAGAGAGAGAGAGAGAGAAGGGAAGCTCAAGTGCCTGTCTCTGTCTCTCTGTCTCTCTGTCTCTCTGTCTCTGTCTCTGTCTCTGTCTCTCTCTGTCTCTGTCTCTCTCTCTCTCTCTCTCTCTGCAAATGGCGGAGGAGGTTGGGAGCCACAGGAGAAGGCTCAAAGAACCACATGTGGCTCCAGAGCCGTGGGTTGCCGACCTAGAGCCATAGAGGTCTCATCTCCCCACTGAGTTGCGTAGCTGACAAGAAATTCATGGCAGATCATTACCATGAAGTCACAAAGAGTCAACCTTGACTTGAAGGAGATTTGATTTTATAACAGCTGCACAGCTTAGAAAAACTAAGCTTCTACGTGTGCTGATTAGAAGGTGCTTGATTTTCATATTTGAAAGCAGCACAAGGTCTACAAAAGAAAAGTAGACTTGTTCCTGCTTTGCAGCTTCTAGCAGTCTGCACATTGCGATGGATAAAAAAATAAAACAGCAAAAAAGCAAAACAAATCCATACCCACATATTCTGACTTCGAACTGAGCTTTGAAATGAAATGTTTATTTACAATTGGCGTTTCTAAGCTAACAGCTTGTGGCAGTCGTCTCTCGAATTGCACTGCTCTCTTACCCACTCCAGGATCATAAGAATGGAAGATGCCATCAAGTCAGTTTTCATCTGGCTTCTGCGTCGGTTTAAGCAATCAGAACGGAAATGTTAATTCTTTAAAAATTAAAGCTTTTGTTTAAAAATTCAAGAGTTGGTTTTCTCTCCTGATTATTCAAACTGGAACAAAAAAGCAGAACAGAGATAGTTGATTTAAGGACTCTTCTTTCAGGAAAATAAATAAATAAAAAAGACTTCTCTTGGCAACTGGCTAGAAAATGTCAACAGTAAATTGTACTTTATTTTAACGCACACATTTTTTTAATGTTCTTCAGGACCGATAGACATCTGTGGGGATGTCTGTCTGAGGGGCAGGTTTTATGGATAAGGTCCATCCAAATGTTTCGAAATGGAAGACAGAAATGGAGACAGAAATGGGGAGGTGGGAGTGTTTACTTTTCACTGGACTGGGAACAGATGGTGCTTTTCAAATTCACAAGTCACATCTGAATATTCATTCACTTTGTTGAATCCTTGGCTTCCACTTCATGCCATGGAAATCTCTGAAATGCATTTGATTCATCATTTTGCTCTCTGTGTTCTTTTCAGCTGTACCTTTAACTATGCACGAACCCAGTGGATGGTCGATTTGGGTAGGTTTAATCCTCTGTTCAATTTCAAGTATCAATCAGTTGGTTATTTTGTTGTCATAATTTTTAAAAAAGAAAGAAAGATAAAAGCCACATTTATAAAACATATGCAGTCCAAACGGAACCCAGCAGGATACCGACTTACTGTGAGCAGCTGCATCCATCAAATTTCCTGGTCCATTAACAACAATAAAGTAGCTGCTTGCATGCTGCACTTCTTCAAATAGTATTTATGTAGAGAGAAAAAAAAAGATAGGTTTCCTTGTATTCTAATAGTTCTTCTTCCAGATTAGGAGATGTGTGTTTTAAAAATCTTTCCGTAAAGACAAAGAACACACACAGTAAGCAGGGCTGTTCAAGATATTATTCCGCTTGCCCGTAGAAATATGAAAGATATTGTACCCAAGGTTGACCAGATTCTCCCACATTGGCCTGACCTTCTGAGAGTATTTTTGTGTGGGTGTCCACACGTACAACATTTTAAATTCAATTTACCAGTGTTGAAAGTCAACTGCCCAAGGCTAACAAACTCAGGTTTTGTTTTGCAATGTTGGGAATCAAATACCTTATATTCCTTTCCAGCCACTGTGTAATTTGTCATACCATAATAGTTGTGATTCATTCAGTGAAATGTTCAGTTCTTTTGATAACTGGCCAGGTTATCCCTCCCAAAAAATATTCTAGAAATATTCACATTTCTAGATAGCAACATGGAATTCAGGAGAAATTTCCTAACAGTGAGAACAATTAACCAGTGGAACAGCTTGCCTTCAGAGGTTGTGGGTGCTCCATCACTGGAAGTATTTAAGAAAAGACTGGATAGCCACTTGTCTGGAATGGTATAGGATCTCCTGCTTGAGCAGTGGGTTGGACTAGAAGACCTCCAAGATCCCTTCCAACTCTGTTATTCTGTTATTTTATAATCCCAGATCAATCGACCCGTGGAACGGAAGTTGCCTTCAGAAGTTGTGGATGCTCCATCACTGGAGGTTTTTAAGAAGAGACTGGACAGCCACTTGTCTGAAATGATATAGGGTCTCCTGCTTGAGGAGGGGGTTGGACTAGAAGACCTCCAAGATCCCTTCCAAATATTATTCTTTAATTATTTTAATCAGTAGAATGGCTTGCCTTCAGTTGTGGGTGCTTCATCACTGGAGGTTTTTAAGAAGAGTCTGGACAGCCACCTGTCTGAAATAGTACAGGGTCTCCTGCTTGAGCAGGAGGTTGGACTAGAAGACCTCCAAGGTCCCTTCCAGCTCTATTCTGATTGATAGTATTGATGGATGGATACACAGCACAGGAAACCTGCAGAATAAAAGTGTTCTCCATGTCCCCATGTGGGGGGATAGATGCATTTTCTTGTAGGAATTGAATGAATCTAAAAAGCAGTTCCAAATTGTGGCATGCTTCCAGGTACCCTGATGGAATTTTGCCCTCTTGAGCTTCCTCACTGGAAATGTAATGGTCTAATAGCAGCAGTTGACTTTCAATTGTAAAATTGTACCAGAAGCTTGGAATTAAAAAAGAGAGAGAGAGAGAGAGAGACAATTTGATGAGAACTTAGTTGAACATTGGAATAATTAAAAAGAACTATTCCAGAGAGAAAAGCTCACGATTATATAGAATTTAACTATCACTGAGCTTCTGAGCAAGTCAGACAAAACACTAATATTTTTTTTTGTCCAGGAATCAAGTGAGTACTGTCTCCCGAAATAGCTGAGTCAGGGTGTTACTGTTTCAAAAGAGGTGACATGATAGCAGTGTACCAATATCTCAGGGGCTGCCACAAAGAAGAGAGTGTCAACCTATTTTCCAAAGCACCAGAAGGCAAGACAAGAAACAATGGGTGGAAACTAATCCAGGAGAGAACCAACCTAGAACTAAGGAGAATTTTCCTAACAGTGAGTACAATTAACCAGTGGAACGGCTTGCCTTCAGAAGTTGTGGGTACTCCACCACTGGAGGCTTTTAAGAAAAGTCTGGACAGCCACTTATCTGGAATGGTATAGGGTCTCCTGCTTGAGCAGAGGGCTGGACTAGAAGACCTCCAAGGTCCATTACAACTCTGCTATTCTGTTTTTCCAATGGAAGAACAGTTGCTTAGGCAGAAAGCTGTGTTACTCTAATGAAGAGTAATCCACATTTTCTCCCTTACTTGCATGCTGGGAGCTTCAGCAAAATTGCAGTTATGACATTGTTCTTCTATTTCTGCTCTAGAGTTGCTATGCTATTAACGTCCTTACAAACAGAGAACACTTTCAGCTAGTCATAAATAAGGCCAGAAATTGTATTCACATCTGAGTGTGGTTATTGCATTACAAGGAACAGCCAACTCAAAAGGTGAAGCAGAGTTCAAATTTCAGTGGATGTTATTGATTCTGCTTTGTTTACTGCTATGGGGTATAAACTCATAAAAGGCAGCATATAGGGAAAGAATGACTTGAGAGTCTCCCAAAGCTTTTAAGGTAAAGGTTTTTGTTTTTTTTTTCGAGGAAAATTATTTGTAAGACTAACATTTTAGGAGGAAGCTGGCTTGCAAAAACCATGGAATCTGAACCTTGCATCTAAGCCAGAGGTCTTCCAACTTGGCCCTTTGATGACTTGTGGACTTCAACTCCCAGAATTCCTCAGCCAGCCTCCATTTTGTTTGTTAGATTTAAGGCAGGTGTCTTCAAACTTGGCCCTTTTATGACTTGTGGACTTCAACTCCCAGAATTCCTCAGCCAGGCACGCTGGCTGAGGAGTTCTGAGAGTTGAAGTCCACAAGTCATAAAAGGGCCAAGTTTGAAGACCCCTGATCTAAGCAAAAGCTGATGAAAATTATTTCCAGGTTTTGCACATTAAATGGAAAATTAATTAGGAACGGTTGCATAATTTCAAATGGCTTCACATGCCAGCTATTTATGTCAGTGAGTTACAGAAAGCTTGACATTAAGCAATTATTAAAATGTTTGAGACAGGGAACCATATTATCAATTAGGCAGCAATTAGATAGGAGAGACCATGCACACAAAAACGATTGGAAGAAAATCCCTGAAGTTTTTGAGGAACAAGGCCCAATATTCGGGAATCACGCTATCAGTACACAGCCTTCCATGGTTACCTATGAGCTCCCATCCCAAGGGAGTTTTTTTTTTTCCAAAAAGCAACTGGATTTTCTTTGTTTTCCTTTGTTTCTCATCCAGGAAGCTTCTTCAGTTCTGACTGAATGATGGAGAACAAAAGGATTTATATCCCTTGCCATCATCTGGATGTTAGCACTCTTTCTGAGAATTACTGAGGCCACTTGGAGGTTTATCTGTGTCCTCAGGGTCACCTGAATAGTGCAAATGGGGCTGGAACCTTCTTGGAACTGCTGAAAGGACTGTGTTCCATACAGGATATTGTTGTTGTTGTTGTTAGTTGCGAAGTCATGTCCGACCCATCGCAACCCCATGGACAATGTTCCTCCAGGCCTTCCTGTCCTCTACTATCTTCTGGAGTCCATTGAAGCTCACGCCTACTGCTTCAATGACTCCATCCAGCCACTTTTCTCTGTTGTCCCCTTCTCTTGCCCTCCATCTTTCCCAGCATTAGGCTCTTCTCCAGTGAGTCCTTCCTTCTCATTAGGTGGCCAAAGTACTTGAGTTTCAACTTCAGGATCTGGCCTTCTAAAGAACAGTCGAGGTTGATCTCCTCTAGGACTGACCGGTTTGATCCGCCTTGCAGTCCAGGGGACTTGCAGGAGTCTTCTCCAGCACCATAGTTCAAAGGCCTCCATTGTTTGGTGCTCAGCCTTTCTTATGGTCCAACTTTCACAGCCATACATTGCAATTGGGAAAACCATGGCCTTGACTATACGTGCTTTTGTTGGCAGGGTGATGTCTCTGCTTTTTAGTATGCTGTCTAGATTTGCCATAGCTTTCCTCCCTAGGAGCAAGCGTCTTTTAATTTCTTGGCTGCAGTCCCCATCCATGTAGTATTGGTAGGTGCAGAAGACCTTGGTAAATGGGGCAAAGAGATGCTACTCGTGGAAAAATTAGATAAGAGAGAGAATAAAGCCTGGGGCTGCATGACAGGTAGAGGGGGAAAAAAAGCTAAGAAGGATCCTCCCTACCTTATAAGGCTGAAGGAAACCATGGGAGATTTATATTTCAGACTTACCAGAATGAGGTCACCAATGAAGGAGAATATTTGTAGCCCAGGGTTGGAATGAGATCTCATTGGTGCTGTCTGAGCTTGCTTGTTTTCTTGCAGACATTTCATGAGGTAACGAGGTAACATCATCAGTGTTCGTCGTTACTGATCATCAGCACTAGCACTTGTAATGTTGTCTAGTTAGAGTAATGAAACATCTACAAGAAAACAAGCAAGCTCAGAGAGCACCAAGGACCTCACAGTCGTCATCGTCCTTGTCCTCTTACTCCTCATCCTCCTCATCTTCACAAACTTTCTTCCCTTCTAGCACTGATGATGTTCCGCAGTTAGGTTAATGAAACATCTGCAAGAAAACAAGCAAGCTCAGAGAGCACTAAGAACCCCATAGTCATTGTCATCGTCCTCCTCCTCCTCCTCCTCCTCCTCCTCCTTCTCCTCCTCCTCCTCCAGTTAGGGTAATGAAATGTCTGAAAGAAAACAAGAAAGCTTAGAGAGCACCAAGAACCCCATAGTCATTGTCATCGTCATCCTCCTCCTCCTCCTCCTCCTCCTCCTCCTCCTCCTCTCCATAAATCCCACTCCCTTCTAGCACTGATGATGTTACCTAGTCAGGATAATGAAATGTCTGCAAGAAAACAACCAAGCTCAGAGAGCACCAGTGACCCTTCAGACTGATGTCAGCCATTCCAGATGTACCAGATCAGATGAGCTACTTCTACTTTTTCAAAAGGCTACATTAACAGAATTTTCTAAAACTGAGAGTAGAAATCTTCTGCCATGAGAAGTAAGGGCAGGTCCCTTCTGAGTCGCTTCCTCTGGCTGTTAAATAGTTGCAGACTCTACTCTTTCTTGTCTGACTGCTCCCTGGGCAGCTACTCCTCGCCTGGTTTCTCAAGGTCTTTCTCACATACCATTACTCATGATCCCAAGATCCTTGTTGGCTTTGAAATACCCTGGGCCATCCTAACAGCATTTTTCAATCTAATATCAGTCCTGAAAAGAGTAGTTGGAGATTTAAATGGCAGCTTAACCCTCTGTGATGATTAGAACATCATCACTTACCTATCGTAGAAATGAATCTGTCACTTTGGTCCATTTCAGTTAGTTATTTTTTTCAAGTATCAAGGCTCAAGTTCATCCCTTCCCATGTAAGTGTGCCATTAAAAATAAGAAAAGCACAGTGTTTGTGTTACATCTAATGCACTGAAAGAGAAGCAAGCAATCCCACCAGATTCTAACACTCTAAAATGTGAGTTGTGGTGTGCCATCATTCCTATTCAATCCTAATTGAGAGCGTTCTAACTGTAATTTAAGTTATAGCTGAGCTTAATCAAGATCTGAAATAGTGTAATTTTCATACGATGTGAAATTGTCGTTTGATGGTAGTTTATCAGTTTAATTGTGTCCAACATATCAACACAAGGTCTGTACTACTCAGACTATTGAGATTTGGTGCTGCTACAATTGAAGAAGATTTGATACCGTGATTTGAAAACCAGTACGGCACCAAAGTAGAAGCTTGGAAACCATACATTTTAATGGGTTCTTAGACCCAAAGCCAACTAGATGACTTTGGGTGAATCCCTCTCCCTCACACCTAGAAATATTCTGAATCTTGTCAAGAAAAATGCAGGCACTTATCCAGGCAGCTGCCATGAGTCAAATTAATTCAAAGGATCCCAAAACACACACACACACACAGAGAGAGAGAGAGAGAGAGAGAGAGAGAGAGAGAGAGAGAGAGAGAGAGAGAAGGTAGATAGATAGATAGATAGATAGATAGATAGATAGATAGATAGATAGATAGATAGATAGATAGATAGATAGACAGCAATAGCAATAGCAATAGCACTTAGATTTATATACCACTTCATAGTGCTTTACAGCCCTCTCTAAGCAGTTTACAGAGTCAGAACATTGCCCCCAAAAATCTGGGTCCTCATTTTACTGTCCTCAGAAGAATAGAAGGCTGAATCAACTTTGAGCTGATCAGGATTGAACTCCTGGCAATGTAAGCAAAGTTAGTCTGCAGTACTGCATCCTAACCACTGCGCCATCACAGCAGATAGTTAGATAGATAGTTAGATAGATAGATAGATAGATAGATAGATAGATAGATAGATAGATAGATAGATAGATAGATAGATAGATAGATAGATAGATAGATAGATAGATAGATAGATAGATAGATAGATAGATAGAAAGATAGATAGATAGATAGATAGATAGATAAAAAANAGATAGATAGATAGATAGATAGATAGATAGATAGATAGATAGATAGATAGATAGATAGATAGATAGATAGATAGATAGATAGATAGATAGATAGATAGATAGATAGATAGATAGATAGATAGATAGATAGATAGATAGATAGATAGATAGATAGATAGATAGATAGATAGATAGATGATGGATGGACAGATGGACGGACTCTCTTTTTCCCAAATAAGTTGTACCTTTTTCCATTAATATATAATTTTCAGATATGGAATTGACCATGTCAGTGTGGCAAAACCATAGACTTTATTGACTGTAGTCTTCTGCTGTCCACCACCCAAAACAAAGAACCACAGTCTCAGAATGTGTGATCCATTTGGGTGGACTGTGCTTTATAGGCCTAGCAAATGAGTCTCGAGGCCATCATTCCATCATAGCTGATAAGGATATCATTGCTCTCTTTGTGAACTAGATAGGACGCAGTTGTTTGTGTTGCATATTGTTCCCCAAGTTGAACTGGCTTCAGGACATTTTGATGAAGCAATGGTATAATTAGCCAAGCTATATATTTACCAGTTCCTTTCATTGTATTGCATCTCCAGTATTTATAATATCTTCACCTGCTCCAGAACAACGCTGATGGTCATGAGAACTTTGTGACTAGAAACTAAGGCAGCAGGAATTTGCTTTTCTCCATCAATTTGGTGGTATAAGTTGCTACATGAATATCTGTTAGTTGCAGCAGGTGTTATGCTGTTGACTGCATTCTGCTTGTTAAGGCTTTGCAGTAGGCTATTTCAGGATCTTCTCTTATAAGGAAGAGATTTATGGGTCTCCCACGCACGTGAAAATGTGTTGACCAAGCCAAAAATGATATCCTATTATAATCAATCAGCCCCGTTACTCAGTATTCTGAAGTAGATTTGAGGTTACAAAATTACGATGCCATTTTGCATGACTTCTACATTCCCCTGTGTTGGAGGATGGTAATGTTTGAAGTCAGAGATGAATAAAAGAAAACAACAACAACAATACACTATAAAAAATGTGTTCAGCTTGCTTGACAATTTCTCAAAGCCTATTGTGAAGGTAGAAAAGCCACATCATCATTTTTTTGCTTTGAGACACTATGATCTCAGTTTAAATAACTGCTAATTCCTTCCAGAATAATTGTGTTAGCGTTGCTTCTGCATCATAACATTTGTTTGGGAAGCCGATTGCAAATCTTTCCAGAAGATATTTAAATATTTACATGAGTGCTATTACTTATGAAGTGCTAGAAAGATGAAATTCTGTTTCATTCCTCCCAACTTCTTGCATTTAAAAAAAAAAAAGTCTTCTATCATTTTCATATATTGCTTCCTTAGCATTCTCAATAGGCCAGATGGAGAAATTATTCCTGAATTATTTGTAGACTTGGCCTGTCTTCACGATACAAACAACTTCTACGGATATAAATTCAGTAGCTGAAAATAACGAGGCTTGTTTCCAATCATTAAAATTCTGATCCTATTTGTGAGAAAGTGGAAGGGTGAGCCTTTTCTAAAGGAGTAGCTATATGAGAAGCGTTTCAGATGATATGGGGTCATATCAGTATGATTCAAAACAGTTATTGTACTCAATCAATCAGCAATTGATGAGAGATGGTATAAAGAAACGGGACCAATTGGGGTTAATAGTTGAGACGATTGGGGATTGAAGCCATGCTAAATCTTCTACGAGTTAATTACAATAACAGTTTGTTAAGAGAGGATTTCGGAATTTCAACCTTCTCTTTTTCTTATTACTGTTCACAATTTTTTTTTATTACTTTTATACTTTTACATAATGTCTTCACTAATATTGGTTTTTTTCCCTGTTAACCATTTTGTTATTAATATAGTTTATACATGACAGGGTAAATGTCAATCTCCAGCTCAAATATCTAAATAAAGTCCAGGATTACTTTCATTGCTTGAAAAACTATTATTGTGTTTTTCCCTGTTAACCATTTTGTTATTAATATAGTTTATACATGACAGGCTATCTGTCAACCTCCAGCTCAAATATCTAAATAAAGTCCAGGATTAGTTTCATTGCTGAAAAACTTACTGATTTATTGAATATAGGGCATGATAGAGGTGAAGGAAAACTAACTCTAACATCCCAACCATATAATATAACAGGGGTAGGCAACCTTGGCTCTTTTATGACTCGTGGACTTCAACTCCCAGAATTCCAGAGCCAGCCATGCTGAGGGAAAAGGGAGAGGTTTCCAAGCTGAGCCATGCTGGCTCAGGAATTCTGGGAGTTGAAGTCGCCCTCATAATACTTTAAGCATAGCTGCAATATTGAAATGAATTATTTTTAAACTTAACATCAGACAATAGTCATACTGATTCATTTTAAATGGACTGTTTCCAAAGTAGATGAAGGAAGATCCACCTGGACTCCTACGATGGTCATCAGTGATGGAC
>NW_015386465.1:92719-97868 GCF_001527695.2 Protobothrops mucrosquamatus
TAACCCAGGAGTAAACACAGTAAACAGTGGTCTATATTAAATGGTGGTTTATCTTGCACTATCTACAATATCGTACACCAAGAACAATATACACACAGCAGTCTCCAACACACAGCAGTTACAGCAGGAAAAGGAAGAGAGAGAACACAGCAGCAGAGCCTCCCCTTTTATACAAAGGCTCTTAAAGGGACACAGACCCTGCTGAGTCATTCCCATCATTACATCATACATCTCACATTATACAAGCTGGTTAGCTTCTAAATCTTTACCTTGACAACATACCTTAAAGATCTTCTAAGTGAAGAAAAATGTCTTCCATCTTACCTTTGTTCGCATAATTCTTCAGTTTGCAAAAGCCCCAACTCCAGAAACTAACAGCAATATTTCAGAGGCTGAAGAATTTGAATGGCCATTTGAGAATAAACATTTTGATTATATTCCAGAAACATTGTCTGTACAAATGACAACCTGCTGCGACCCATATTTTAATAGAAAACAGGGTATTCTTTTGAGACTACTACATACTACTTCAGTCATAGCATCCTCCAGATGTTGATTTCAACTCTTGAGAAATTTCAGAGTTTCATGATAGTTGGACAATACTGTGGGTGGATATATAAAACTGGACTATCATGAGATTATTTTCTTGAGTTATTTTTATCTGTAGCAAAATTAATGAGTCTTTTTCCGTGAATGTCTCTTTGGGGGGGGGGGAAGAACTCAAGAACTCAAAACACCCCAAGGGATGCTTCTACATAGATATAAAGTCCATTGCAGCCCACAACGAACATTTTAGTTGATCTGTGAACAGATTCCCATGGTGTTATGGCCCATGTATGCACACTGTAAAGCTGAAACAGATGAGCATAATTGGCTCAGCTCCTGTTCTAGGAGACATATGTAAAAGATAGTGTTGCCATGTACCATTACAGCATTCTCTTCCTACCTTCCTTCAATCCATCATTCTCACTAGCTGCACTGGGAAATTTATTGTCTTCTAATCAGTGGCAGGGATGGGTGTTGATCTCTCTCTTCCCCACCAAAGGGAAAAAACAACAGCTGTTTTTGAACCTTCCCATTGACCATTTGAAAGAAGAGTTTGAAAGTAATATAGGAAAGCAAAATATCAGTTGTAATATATTACTTATTCGTATTTGCTTACTTGTATCCCACCTTTATGCCATGGTGGTGCAGTGGTTAGAATGCAGCATTGCAGGCTAATTTACTGCTTACTGCCACCAGTTCGATCCTGACCGGCTCAAGGTTGACTCGGCCTTCCATCCTTCCAAGGTCAGTAAAATGAGGACCCAGATTGTCGGGGGCAACATGCTGACTCTGTAAACTGCTTAGAGGGGGCTATAAAGCACTGTGAAGCGGTATATAAGTCTAAGTGCTATTACTATTGCTATTGCAGGCTAACTGTGCCCACAGCCAGGAGTTTGATCCTGACCGGCTCAAGGTTGACTCAGACTTCCATCCTTCCAAGGTCAGTAAAATGAGGACCCAGATTGTTGTGGGAGCAACATGCTGACTCTATAAACCACTTAGAGAGGACTATAAAGCACTGTGAAATGATATATAAGTCTAAGTGATATTTCTATTGCTATTTATTATTATTTTTTAAATAACTCAAGTTGGTGAACATATCCAACACATCTTCCTTCTCCTATTTCCTCCACAACAACAACAGAGAGAGAGAGAGAGAGAGAGAGAGAGTGACTGGTCCAAGCGTACCCACCAATAAATGTATAAACACTTTACAGTTATAGAAACAAATACGATTAAAACAATAATGAAAAACAGTAAAGAAATTATATTAAAAAAAGCAACACAGGACCAAAGAAATAAATTCACCAAAGGTCTCATTTTAATCTCAAGTTATTGATGTTGCAGACTCCTTGTCTATCCTTGGCTATATCCATTACATCAATAAGCAACATAAATTAACTGCTGCCTGATAGTTTCTGATAAACCCAGACTGGAAGGGATAAATTATATCTGCAAACAACTAACCAGTAAGGTAGCTACGATCGTCATATCCACATTAATTAACAAAACAGATCAATAACTGGCACAAAATTTAGGATCCTTATCTGGTTTTAAAATCAATCTTATACGTGCCTCGTAGAATGATAATGGCAATTTACCATCCTTAAATAATTAATTATATACCTCCAAAAGTATAGGAGCCAACAGTAAAGTATAAATGTCTTATACTCTTGTAGTAAATATTGTATTGAGTAATTTATGGCAAATATACTATCGAGTAATTTATGGCAATTTACCATCCTTGAAGAATTAATTAGATACTTCCAAAAGTATAGGAGTATAGGAGCCAATAGCATGCCTTATACAATTATAGTAAATATAGTATCAGGTATTATACTGTACTGTATTATACTATTACTATAATGCTGTACGCCTTGTACTAAAAAGCCATCTGGACCAGGAGTTTTTTGCAAATATCAAATAAAATATCATATTTCCTGAAATGACAGAGAAGTTTTCAGCATTTCGGTATTATCCAATGATAACAATTAAATATCCACCTGATTACTTGACAGCTAAAGTAATAAATATGATTAAAAGCTATGAAGAAAAACAATTAAGGCATTGTATAAAAATGCAGCACAGAAATGCACAATAAATTCAACAAGGGTTTGATTAGAACAGTAACAAGGGGAAGAACACAGCAGATTGATACATTAAATGGTCTAAGAGCTTTCTAGAGTCTAAAACAGGGGTAGGCAACCTTGGCTCTTTTATGACTCATGGACTTCAACTCCCAGAATTCCTGAGCTTACGTGCCTGGCTCAGGAATTCTGGGAGTTGAAGTCCATGAGTCATAAAAGAGCCAGGGTTGCCTACCCCTGGTCTACAATATTAGCACATAAGTGAGAGAAACTTTCACTAATCACTCTCAAGCTACAATGATTGATACTGCTACTTTTGACCTCTGTTAACATACATTCAACAAGCTGGGTTTAGTGGTTAAGGAGCCAGACTAGAAAATGGAACATCATGGCTTTGAGTCCTGGCTTAACTGCAAAGCCCAGCTTAGTGATGTGACAAGAACGCACCTCCCCCCAATTATTATGCCCTCCAAATCACAAGAATAAAGCTCAAGAAAAGAAATATAGAAACAATGTTTCAGTTATGAACTTGACTAACCCTGATCGTTGAGAAAAGTGGAAACAGTGATTCAAGCCTGCCTGTTCACTGAAGGAGGCAGGCAGGAGGCAACAGACAGACTAAAGATAACAGAATAAAATCAGTTACATTTGTTTGACAGGATTAAGAATAAGGGAAGCTAATACTTCAGACCCATCACAAGCCTTTGCGAAACAAGTAAAACCAATCAAATATTAGAAATACACAAAACAAGCCTCAAAATGACAAAATACTGTAAACTGTACAAAAATCCTTGCACTCACCAAGCTAATTTGTCAGCCACCCCAGAAACATGCTGCTGCCATTTTAGTTTCTGGCTACCAGGTAAACAGAGACCTTCTTTGCTGCAGCCTCCATTTTGTTTTCAGGGTCTTTCTCCCGGCTTGGAACTGGATCTGATTTTTCTTCCCACAGTGAATTTGGGCCAGACTCTCAAACCCAGGAAGCAAGTAACAGCAAACAACTTCTGAAATCCTGCTGCAAAACTACAGGGACTAGTTCAAACAGTCATCAGCTTGTTCAAAATTAGGTTTGAGTTTTGAAACTGACATATGCAGGCCTGATCTGTCCTACTACTCAGAAGAGTCTTCTGAAGAAGCTCCCTTGTTTTGTGAAGCAACTTTGTCGAAGGCCAGCACAATTTTTGAAACCTTCCCCAGTCATGGTATATTTAGCGATGATTCATTTGGATCTAAAAATCACTTGTCCCTTCGTTTGTCTGTCTATATTTCTCAAGCGATCTAATGCACAGTATTTACAATATTATTTCTCTGAGAAGTACTATGCCAGATGAGACTCACCCATAAACCATGTCTTGGAATACATCATCGTCAATGGCACCCCAAGCTACTGTTTTACACATTTAAACAAATCATTGGCAAGTTATTCCTTTGAGATGTGCTATAAAGTCAATTTTATGATGGTTTTCTCCTTGCCTTTTACTGTTATATGACTCTTGAGATCCTACATATTGTTTTTCTGTATTGTCCTATGCAAGTGTACATGGAAAAAGTATGTTCAATATCATTTGGATCTCTGCAATTTTTCTAGCCATATGTCCTGTTCCATAATTCCCAGCATGTGCAATTCAAGTGTTTAACAGCCCAAGTTATATTTTTAAAATTGCATCTATCTATAATAGATAATGTAGAGAGATATGTATTTCTCTCTCTGTCTCTCTCTGTCTCTGTCTCTCTGTCTCTGTCTCTGTCTCTGTCTCTGTCTCTCTCTCTCTCTCTCTCTCTCTCTCTCACACACACACACACACACACACACACACACAGAGAGAGAGAGAGAGAGACATAAAGAGGAGACTAAAACTATTCCAAATATATAATCATAGATAATTTTTATCCATGCATATAATGTAACCATTATATACATAACTATCTCTATCTCTATCTCTATCTCTATCTCTATCTCTATCTCTATCTCTATCTCTATCTCTATCTCTATCTCTATCTCTATCTATCTATCTATCTATCTATCTATCTATCTATCTATCTATCTATCTATCTATCTATCTATCTATCTATCTATCTATCTATCTATCTATCTATTGTTATAACCATACATATAATGAGTCCATTTATATGAATAGTTACACACACATATAAACACACACACCTGAATATATATAAACAGAGACAAATAAAAAAAATATTCCAAATGTATAATCACAGATAAAACTATTACTAAAAATATCCAAGCAAAATGTTTAAAAATCTTGCTTCTCTTTTTCTTGTTTGTTCTTACGAAAGAAGAGTTTCAAACAATGGCAATAAATGCATAGATTTATCCTTATAATGGCGTATAATCATTATATTAGCTACTCTCCATACAGGACATTTTGATAAATGCATTTGAATATACTGCATGCATGTATAAAAGACCCATACTGTGTGTGTGTGTGTGTGTGTGTGTGTGTGTGAGAGAGAGAGAGAGAGAGAGAGAGAGAGAGAGGGAGGGAGGGAGGGAG
>NW_015386465.1:97968-115390 GCF_001527695.2 Protobothrops mucrosquamatus
GGAAACAGATCAGCTACTTTCAAGTTATCCATAGTTTATGAGTTATCATTGGCCAACAAGAAATGGCTGCTTGAAGTAAGTGGTAAGGGATTTAAAGATCTGGTTTCTTTTGATACAATCTGATGATGATGATGATGATGATGATGATGATGATGATGATGATGATAGGAGGGGAATTAGACAGACTAGATAGATAGATAGATAGATAGATAGATAGATAGATAGATAGATAGATAGATAGATAGATAGATAGATAGATAGATAGATAGATAGATAGATAGATAGATAGATATAGATATATCTTCTTCCTCCCATATTTGGGCTGACAGGGTGCATCAAAAAACACTCAAGGTAATTCTCCTCCCCTGTTATCTTCCCTCCCTGACACAGCTAACAAAAGTGAGAAAGAGCCTGTGGCCTAGAGGTCAACACAGCTGCCTAATGTGGAAGCAGCCCAGGTTCGAATCTCAGAAGGGTATGTCTGGTTATGAGAGCTAATTATCTCGAAATAGCTATTCCAGTCTCCCTTAATTCTTTGTTAGCAATCCAAAATTTAAAAAGAAATATATAGATATAGATATATTTCCTGGTATACAAAAATAGTTTATTACTGCCTGCCATAAGGAAGTTTTTCATCTCTATAATGTGGCCTATACTCTTGTTATTTCCTGGTGGTCCCTCTGGTGACTTTCTTTAGTCCTTCTCGGATCAGTTAAGGTCAGCAAAATGCTTTTGGCTTATTCCCGGATTGAAACTTTGGAACGTATAGTGGGTTTTTGAAGACCTTGTGCCTTACTGCCTCTGAATGATCAAATTATTCTTATTCTTTAGGAACATCCAGATTCAGTTCTGCTCACTGTAGAGAAAATCTTGACTCATCTCAGAGGATATTCTAAATCTCTCCAAAGGACCTTCATCCAGGACATGTTTCATCTCAAACTAAGTAGCTCTGACTAAGTAGCTAACTGAAGCATGAAAAATCAAGAAAAGTGCAGATGATTGCTTGAAGGGGAGTTAAAATGAAAGCCTAATATCCCTTGGCTACCTCATCATTCAACAAGTATAAAAAATAATTCTGTCAATAAGAATGTATTTCTAAGTCTCTACTCCTTTGAAGTCTCTACTCCAGAAGATGGTAGAGGACAGGAAGGCCTGGAGGAACGTTGTCCTTGGGGTCACGATGGGTCGGACACAACTTCGCAACTAACCACACTCCTTTGAAAGCAGTTGAGTAACTATTGGAGTAATACATCAGACAAATGTTCAATCAAAGAGGGCTTGATTCTTTTCCTTCTTCTCCTTCTCCTTCTGCTTCTGCTTCTCCTCCTCCTCCTCTTCCTCCTCCTCCTCCTCCTCCTCCTCCTCCTCTTCTTCTTCTTCTTCTTCTTCTTCTTCTTCTTCTTCTTCTTCTTCTTCTTCTTCTTCTTCTTCTTCTTCTTCTTCTTCTTCTTCTTCTTCTTCTTCTTCTTCTTCTTCTTCTTCTTCTTCTTCTTCTCCTTCTCCTCCTCCTCCTCCTCCTCCTCCTCCTCTATTTTTCTTTTGAGAGCAGGCATCAAAATTTCATTTTGTGTACCAGAAAAGTAACAATAAAGATGATTTTATCTTATCTGATATTTCATTTTATCTTATCCTCCTCCTCCTCCTTCCCTTGCTCTTTCTCTTTCTCTTCCTCTTCTTTCACTTCTAATCTTTTGAAAGTCCATGGACACTTTGTAGAAAGAAAAAAAATGGAGAATTCAACTTCATAGAACTTCCAACATTGCAACATAAAGATGCCAGAGGAACGGAGGGAAAGAAACTTTGCAATATTGTGGGCAGGATAGCGGGAAATCAAGGAGAGCATGGTTCAAACATCTGGATAAAACTACAAATTGAGGGATGTAAAGACTGAATGTAGCAATTGGGCAATTATTAAAGCAATCCCAAACTATATTTAAAAACAAATCTGTCGAGAAGCTGGGGACACAGCAGCCCAGCATCAAATGGCTGACCCGGGTGGTGATCAGCCACTAGAGAGTATGTCAACTGGAGCCAGTGCTGCTGGTAAAATGGAATGAAATTCTGGGTATCAATTTTGAATCAAAGCTAGAAAATGTAGTTAATATGCAGTGGTCTAGAGGAGAATTCCTCTTCTTAAAAACAGTGAGTGACCCACACTGCTGATGGGCATGAGAAGAAGTTCAAATCTGCCCAAAGACTCACATTCCATATGTCTAGTTCCACGGATCTCTTTATTTCCATGGTTTTTATTCAGCTCTAAAAATCCTTACCTTGATTAAAAAGGAAGAGGGATCACAGCTGGCAAAGCACTCCTGTCCTGAGAGATCACAACTTGCAGATGGCAACGATGGAGCTGTGGGAAATCTAAGGAAATACTCAATTTTTTGAGTGAAAAATGCAGTGAAATTGGATTGTGTTCCAGCCTAATACTATTTGTTTAGTCCCCATTCTTCAGGAACATAAATCTTCCCTAAATCAAGAAGGAAGAAAGGGGGTGTTATTAGAAGGGGGGGGGGGAATCTGAAGTGTACAAATAGAAAAACTGCATGTAAGCTTAGTGTGTCTTTTCTACTTGTTTTTACTTTTTTTTTAAATCAGGACGCTAAAACATATGAAGAACGGTTGCAGGAATTGGGTATATCCAGTTTAGTGAAAAGAAGAACTAGGGATGACATGATAGCAGTCTCCCAATATCTAAGGCAGGGGTGTCAAACTCGCAACGTCACGTGATGTGTCGTGACGTATCACAACTTTTTTTTCCATTGCCGGCAATCGGGTGGATGTGGTTTTGGCATGACGCATCCGGTCCACGGGCTGGCAGATTGACACCCCTGATCTAAGGGGCTGCTGCAGGAAAGAGTGGGTCAACTTATTCTCCAAAACACCTGAAGGCAGGACAAGAAACAATGGATGGAATGTAAACAAGGAGAGAAGCAACCTAGAATTAAGGAGAAATTTCCAGAAGTGGAACAATTAACCAGTGGAATGGCTTGCTTCCAGAAGTTGTGGGTGCTCCAACATTGGAAGTTTTTAAGAAGGGACTGGACACCCATTTTTCTGAAATGGTATAGGTTTTCCTGCCTGAGCCGGGGGTTGGACTAGATGACCTCTAAGGTCCCTTCCAACTCTATTATTTTATTATTTTTAAGTTTTGTGACAGAGACCCTATTCACTCTGAATATAGACAATAACAGAGAAGTAGTTCGTTAGCCAACTGTCTACCAGTCTGGATGAGAAAAATCAACAATTCTGAAAATAGAATAGAATAGAATAGAATAGAATAGAATAGAATAGAATAGAATAGAATAGAATAGAATAGAATAGAATAGGAGTAGAGTAGAGTAGAGTAGAGTAGAACAGAGTAGAGTAGAGTAGAGTAGAGTAGAATAGAATAGAATAGAATAGAATAGAATAGAATAGAATAGAATAGAATAGAGCTGGAAGGGACCTTGGAGGTCTTCTAGTCCAGCCCCCCACTCAAGCAGGAGAACCTATATCATCTCAAACAAGTGACTGTCTAGCCTCTTCTTAAAAATCTCCAGTGATGGAGCGCCCAAGATTTCTGGAGGCCAGCTCTTCCACTGGTTAATTGTCCTCACTGTTAGGAAGTTTCTCCTTAATTCCAGGTTGCTTCTCTCTTTGATCAGTTTCCAACCATTGTTTCTTGTCCTGCTCTCTGGTGTGTTGGAGAATAAGTTGACCCCCTCTTCTTTGTGGCAGCCCCTCAAATATTGAAACACTGCTATCATGTCACCCCTATTTCTTCTTTGCTTTAGACTAGCCAAACCCAAGTCCTGCAGCCATTGTTCATAGGCTTTAGTCTCCAAGCCTTGGAAATGTACTGTATGTTTCCTTTCGGAAAGGTGTCAATCATCCTGTGAAGATGAATATTTTGTATCACATAGAGAAAAGTGAAATATTCATGGAGATTTTCTTACATCGAGACTGAAGGAGGCTCAAAAACAATCCATTAGCATTTGATCACCATGTCAAAAGTGACTTTTCTTCCCAGTAAAATTGTTTTCCGTGTCTGTAAGTAATATTCCAACCACTACAATGCGGCATAGTAACCTTCTCTCTAGGTTTTTGATTTCTAATGTGAAGAAATCATCTTTGCGGTTTCGACTCAGACAATGGCACATTCTTTGGAAACTGTTTGTTGGCCTCTGCAAGGCTGCAGTTTCAGTCAACCAAGATTCAGTTATTCCTCATGAAAAAAAAAATGTTAAACTCAGAAAGGGGAAAAAAAACAACAGAACACATTTCACCCAGCTGGGTCAATTCCATACGGTACTTAAATCAAAATCATTTTTTAATACTCTGTATTGAATATTTTATGACATTTGCTTTTATTAGGTGATTTATAGGGCGATGTTCTAGAGTTCTTTTCCGAAGCACATTCCACAGCTTGACCTGCTCAACACAATCAAAGGCTTTTCTATAATTCAATCTGTATCAAGGCTGAAGCTATGGAGGTGATCAACAGCATTAAGTATCTGAGGGTGCAAATAACTACCAATCTCACTTGGTCTCTTCTTTAGTGAAGTGTGCAAACCAATGTTTGCATTTCCTGCGTCGGATGAGGAGAGCACATCTTCTTCCTTCTGTCCTCACCACTTTTAACAGAGGAACGATTGAGAGCATTTTAACAAACTGCGTCACTGTCTGGTTTGGTGGTAGCAGAGCCTCAGATAGAAGGTCCATAGAGAGAGTGATAAGGATAGCTGAGAAGATCATAGGAAGCTCGCTTCCCGTGATTCAAGACTCTGCTTACAAGCGCTTATATATGTTTAGAGTTCAAAGCATTGTTAGAGACCCCACACACCCACGTCACGGTCTGTTCCTTTTGCTCCCACCTGGGAGGAGGTTTCGAAGTATTTCCAGCAGGACTACCAGATTGTGTAACAGCTTTGTTCCTTATGCCTTCCGTTTTGTAAATTCGGAGGATTCTTTTTTCTCGCCATGTATATGTATATATCCAAACTAGACTGTGCTGTTTCTCTGTCATATATGTGTGTGTATGTGGGTATATGCATATTTTTTGTCATGTTTATGTAGTGTATATTGGAGGTGGTTACCCTTTGAGAGCTGAATGCAATTACATTACAATGTATGGTGATTTGTGTACATTTAAAGTGATAATAAAGTTATTATATTCTATTCTGTTCTGCTCTGTTCTGTTCCGTACTGTTCCATTCCATTCCATTCTGCTTGATTCAGTTCTGTTAGAATAGAATAGAATAGAATAGAATAGAATAGAATAGAATAAGAATAAGAATAAGAATAAGAATAAGAATAAGAATAAGAATAAGAATAAGAATAGAATAGGAATGGAACAAGAATAGAATAGAATAGAATAGAATAGAATAGAATAGAATAGAATAGAATAGAATAGAATAGAATAGAATAGAGCTGGAAGGGACCTTGGAGGTCTTCTAGTCCAGCCCCCTGCTCTAACAGGAGAACCGATACCATTTCAGACAAGTGATTGTCTAGCCTCTTCTTAAAAAACCCCAGTGATGGAGCGTCCACGGTTTCTGGTGGCAAGCTGTTCCACTGGTTGATTGTCCCCACTGTCAGGAAATTTCTCCTGAATTCCAGGTTGCTTCTCTCTTTGGTCAGTTTCCAACCATTGTTTCTTGTCCTTCTCTCTGGTGCTTTGTTGAACAACCTGGCCCCCTCTGCCTTGTGGCAGCCCCTCAGATACTGGAACACTGCTATCATGTCTCCCCTATTTCTTCTTTTCTTTAGACTAGCCAAACCCAAGTCCTGTAGCTGTTCTTCGTATGTTTTAGTCTCCAGGCCTTTTATCATCTTAGCTGTTCTTCTCTGAATTTTTTCCAAACTCTCAACCTCTTTTTTGTGATATGATGACCAAAATTGGCTGCAATATTCCAGATCTTAACAACCTATTACAGTAAAATGTTACCGTTAGTGATTGGAACTATATCAGCGTAATCAATTTGGCAAAGTTAAAATTAATGGGGGTGTTTGCTTTGCGCAACGCAGGGAGCATACATAAAACAGCTCACCACCGTTAAGTATGGAGCCCAAGTCTAGAGCTGGGAGTGAACAATTACTTCTGCTTCGTGATCCTTCACATTTTTTTCTTCTTCTTCTTCTCATAATTGATTAGTTTTGTTTTCCCACAGTAAGCATACATTTCGCAATGCACTGCCTCTCAAAATATTCCACAAATTACAGGTCGTAGACATCCTTGTAAGTCAGGCACAGCAAACTTCTGCCCCGATACTGAATCAATCAAATTGTATCCTGGGCTTTACTATTCCTCCCCCTGCCCCCCAGATCTTCTTACCTAAGATTGGAGAAATAATTCTTCCTGGTTCAGCTCTTGATGTTAGATCAAACTTTTCTGGGGGGCAGCCGAAGAGTCCCACAGCGGAAAATGGGTTGTTCTTCTCAGATCAACTGTAGGTCAGAGAAGAAAAGTTATCTAAAACTGACATTGTTGCTATTATGAGAAAAATGCAACAACGATGTCGATATTCAATCGTATATTTACTAATAACCATAAGAATTGTATTTGCCTAGCGTGGGAAAACAGGTACTGTAGGAAGAAGCGAGGAAACATTTGAGGGTGTAATATCGGGTCTAGATTGAAGAAGTTAATATAGACCACTGAATTACTAATGGACCCAGACGGCACGTTGTCTATGAAGTATTCGATTGTAAAACTAGAAAATTAATAAAATATTTATAAAAAAGAAAGAAAGAGCAAAGGGGAGTCAGAAATGCATATATTTATTATAGCTGATGGCCAGTATCTTAAAATACTTTTCTTTTTTTTTTCTTCAAAAAAGCAAGGATGTGTTTTTCACTAATCAGCACTGGATTTGGGACTATCAGATCAGAATTGCTATGAGTTTTTGGTGGGTTTTTTTTTAAAGCAACTTTAAATTTCTGTCCAAAAGATTCACGCTGGAGTGTTGCTAAGGAGAGAAATTGAACAATGGGTTGAATAATGAAGAATTGGCAATAGTAACGTTAACACAGATAAATAAATGAACTTCTTAGGGCTGTATGTGTGAGAAAGAGAGTGAATAGAGACAGGGAGACAGATAGAGGGACAGACAGATTTATGAGTGTGTGTGTGTGTGCGCGTGTTTGCACGTGTGAGAGAGATTTGTGTATATTTATGAATGAGAGAGAACAAGACGGGCAGACGTTTGTGTTTGTGCATGTGTGTGTGAGAGAGATTTGTTTGTGTATCTGTGTGTGTGAGAGAGAGATTTGTGTGTGTGTGAGAGAGAGAGAGATTTGTGTGTATCTATGTGTGTGTGCGAGAGAGAAATTTGTGTATCTGTGTGAGATAGAGAGATTTGTGTTTGTGCATGTGTGTGTATGAGAGAGATATTTATGTGTATCTATGTGTGTGTGTGAGAGAGAAATTTGTGTATCTGTGTGTGTGAGAGAGAGAGATTCGTGTGTATCTATGTGTGTGTGAGAGAGAGATTTGTGTGTATCTGTGTGTGCAAGAGAGAAATTTGTCTATCTCTGTGTGTGAGAGAGAGAGATTTGTATATATCTATGTGTGTGTGAGAGAGAGAGATTTGTTTGTGTGTCTATGTGTGTGTGAGAGAGATTTGTTTGTCTCTAGGTGAGAGAGAGACAGCAAGATCGACAGATATGTGTTTGTGTGTGTGTAATAAAGATTTCTGTGTATATCTGTGTGTGAGAAAGATTTGTGTGTATCTATGTGTGTGTGAGAGAGAGATTTGTCTGTATATCTGTGAGAGAGTGAGAGAGATTTGTGTTTGTGCAGGTGTGTGTGAGAAAGATTTATGTACTGTATATGTCTGTGTGTGAGAGAGAGAGAGAAAGAGAAAGAGTGAAAAAGAGAAAGAGAAGAGAGAGAAAAAGAGAGAGAGAGATGTGATGGGATGGAGAAACCTTCAACTTAAGGCTAATTATTAATTCTTACTGTATCTCTGCTAATGATTCCCAAGTATGTGTATATTTACCTAAAGCAGTCACTAATTTTCATGGCATTTTAGGAGAGGGGAAAAAAATGGAAATAAAATGTATGCAAAAGGCTGCGTAATTGGTAGAAAAGTGCCTAGTGTTTAATATTCGTAGTAATATTTAATTTGGATTTGGGAGACCAACATTTAAACGATAATGCTAATGCTGAAAAAGTGATGTATGCATTTCTATGTTATCTATATTTATAGAAATGAATCTAAAGACTGTTTTTTTTAGCACGAAGAAAACCTGAATCAAAAATGATCTTCCTTAAAAAATTTTTCCCCCAGTGGAAGAACTGAATGTTCCCAAGTAAGAGACAACAAGCCATCCTCAGTTTTAATTCTTTCATTTTGAAGTCTAAAATCTAAACCTAAAATCTCCCTTTGTCATTATCTTCTTCCAATCTCGATGTCTCTACACAATAAGAACTAATTTGTGCATTCATTTATGCCTTACCTTTCTACGCCCCTGTCAAAGCATTCATTGAAAAAGAGATCCTTCTTCTCCTTTTCTTCTCCAGTAATTTATTTGCAGATATAGTAGGAATGAAGATACTTAGCACGCCTCTCTTAATCCAAATGCACAGGTATAGTATAGTATAGGGGTTACCTTGCTCAATAGTAGCAACTGTGAGAGGGATCTCGGAGTCCTAGTGGTCAATCCCTTAAATAGGAGCCAGCCGTCTGCTGCAGCTGCCAAAAAAGCCAACACAGTGCTAGGCTGCATGAACAGAGGGATAGAATGAAGATCACATGAAGTATTAATACCACTTTACAAGGCCTTGGTAAGGCCACACTTGGAATACTGCATCCAGTTTTTGTCACCACGATGTAAAAAAGATATTGAGACTCTAGAAAGAGTGCAGAGAAGAGCAACAAAGATGATTAGGGGACTGGAGGCTAAAACATATAAGGAACGGTTGCTGGAATTGGGTATGTCTAGTTTAGTGAAGAGAAGGACGAGGGGGGACATGATAGCAGTGTTCCAATATCTCAGGGGTTGCCATAAAGAAGAGGGAGTCAAACTATTCTCCAAAGCACCTGGAGGCAGGACAAGAAGCAACGGGTGGAAACTAATCAAGGAGAGAAGCAACCTAGAACTAAGGAGAAACTTCCTGACAGTGAGAACAATTAACCAGTGGAACAACCTGCCTCCAGAAGCGGTGAATGCTCCAACACTGGAAGTTTTAAAGAAGAGACAGGACAGCCGTTTGTCTGAAATGATATAGGGTTTCCTGCCTGAGCAGGGGGCTGGACTAGATGACGTCCAAGGTCCCTTCCAACTTATTATTATTGTTATTGTTATCATCATCGTCATCGTCATCATCATCCTCTTCAAAAGCAACAACTAGATATTCTTCCAGAACATCACTTGTGCCTCCCTTCTCACTGAGAAGATGTCTTTCCTAAATTCCAGGTTGGTGTCCTTGTATCTGAAAGTAGTCTATGATTCTTGACTTTTCCTCCTAATAATTGTAGAAACTACTTTATCCAAAACTATGAGCTATAGCAATTTCTCAAGTGAACACTCTGATATGGGGTTCCACAACTTTCTTAACCTCCAGCAAATTTCACCAAAGGAAGAGGAGATCATCTTATTTTCCAAAGCACCAGAAGGCAAGACAAGAAATGGATGGAAATTAATCAATATATTTTACAACGTACACAATTAAATGCCGTACGACTGGATTCCTTTAGGGTGGCTGCGGGATTCCATCTTGTGAATTACATGTAAGGATAAAATGAGCACAAAATAGCCAACCATGTACCCAGCAAACGTCCGTGCAATCAATGTTCAGTTAGAGAAATATAATTAATTTCTAATAAAAGAATTGCAGACCTCTAGAAACACAGAGCAATTAAATGTTCATTTCCCCCTCTTCACAAAATATCCAGACATTGGATTTGTGGTTCATTCTCTTTCCAAATCATATAACTGAGGTCTATGCTACAGCAATATCTCTTTTTGGAACTAGCAGGCTCCTTAAAATAGATAACACTTTTTTTTTTAATCCAGAATTAGTTCAGGGCCAATACAATCTTATGCCATGATCTGTGTTTGACAGCTGAGCCAATTTATTTCTAGCTTGCATTAGAAAATTATAATACAATGAATATTTTGTTTGAATCTTTGCAACTCAAGGGAGATTGTGAGTGGCCCTGTTTCCCCATTTAGAGGCTTCATCTACCCTATCAATTCTTTCAGGGTCAAGAAATGTTGGATGCTTTATAGTTCTCCTTCCTAAAAATCACTCTGGTTTTTCTTAGAGATGATCATAAAGTAAGAATGTATGTGCTGAGAAGGAAATAATTGACGAGGGCTATCGCCGAAATGTCCCTGCCCAACTCTTGTTAGTTATTCCTGTTCAATTTATTTATTTATCTCATTTCTACGGTGCCCCTGTAACCTAAGTGTCTCTGGGTGGTTTACAATAAAACATAAAAAGTATTACAAAAAAAAAAGAAACATAAATACGACAAAGTTAAAACAGATTTAAGAGTTAACATTAAGATAGTACAAGTTTGAAAAGGCAGGAGGATCCTCACGAAATCAACATCCTCACAAAACCAGCCACCCCCAGGCTTGGATGTCTCTCTTCGACCTCCATGTCAATTAATAGAGCCAGGTCCTTCAGAAAACCAAAAGAGTGAGGGCATGCTTCATTTCTGGTGGAGAATGTCCCAAAGGGCAGGGGCACTTGAACAGAAGTCTCCATTCCTGGACCCCCACCAGTCAAGACTCTTCAATCCACATGACCTTCAACATACTCTCCCTGCCTGACCAGTTGGGACTGGAAGATTGAATTGGGATGAGATAGTTCCTCAGGTTGTCTGGTCCCATATCATGAAGGTTTATGGAGATTCTCAATCATCAAGGTCATGGTTGTCCCAAAGAACAGCCCTCCCTCAACAGAGGGGGAGGGACACAACATCATCTCTCTCCAGTCTTCAACACAGTCCTTTTAACAGTTCCAAGAAGGCTCCACACCCATTTGCACCACTCAGGTGACCCTGAGGACACAGATAAGCAGTAGTGGGTTTCAAATATGTGAACAACCGGTTCTCTCTGTGGATGCCACTTCCGGAAGTCCATTCTGGGTCTAGGCAACAAAAAACTAGCTACCGGTTCTGACGAAATGGTGCAAACCGGCTGAATCCCACCACTGCAGATAAGCCACCAGGGGCTTCTACAACTCACTAAAAGAATGCAAATGACCAGCTGTCTGCAAGGAGTATAAATCCTTCCATTCCCCACCATCCAGTCAGAGCTGAAGAAGCTTCTTGGATGAGAAGCGAAACGTCTTCCAGAAAAACAAGAAAGTCCAATTGCCTCATGAAAAAAGCACCTTTGGGACATATCACGAGGGGTTTAAAATGGATAACCAATACCTTGAATTGGAACCCAGAAGCAAACTGGTACCCAATGCAGCTCCCATAGCAAAGGTGTGACATGCACAACTAGAGAGAAGCCCAGAATTTATCGCATTGTCATGCCGAAACCGCGTCCACCCCATTGCCAGCAATGGGAAAAAAGTCACGATACGTCGCGACACGTCACATGACGTTGTGAGTTTGACACCCCTGCACTAAATGAATTGCTGTAAAGTGAGGACTACCTGTAACACAGGCTTGGTGGCTGAGTTATTCCCTACAACAGTGATGGCGAACCTTTTAGAGACCGAGTGCCCAAACTGCAACCCAAAACCCACTTATGCATCGTCGAGTGCCAGGTGGGTGTGGCCCATTGGTTGGGTGTGGCCAATTGGCTGGGCGTGGCCAATTGGGTAGGTGTGGCTGCCGTGCTAATGGCAGACTGGGTGGGACTAAAAAGTTCAATCAATTGTAGCGCTACCTCCTCAGAGGCCGCCAATGCCCAGGCCCTCCCGGCCACGTCCCCCCTTGTCCAGCCTTGCAGCAATGTTCTTTAGAGATCGATGAGATGTCTTACAACCGGAACTCACACAGCATTAATGGGTGGCAGGCTCTTCTTGTTGAAGCAGGACTTTCAGGCACGAACTTAACCAGTCACAGTGGTTGATACTCTGAAGATGTATATAACAGCTCAGGGCTGCTTTAGCAGCAGGAGTAACAGGCCCCTGAGCAATCGTTCAGAATCCGATTAAATGGGGGGGGTAAACCCCGGCACCAGATGGTAATAATAACGATGATGGCCAGTATGTTATGGCAATGGCTCATCCCCCAGGGCAACTCCCCCCGCAATGTCCCAGCACCTATGCCAGCAGCGATGGCCACAGTCCAGATGCCTCCAAAGTCCACAACAACAGTTGGCAGCAACAGTTGGCAGCAACAGTCTCTCTCCTCCTGGTGCTTCTTCTCTAGGATTCTTCTTCAGGCTTCAGGATTCAAAAACCACCCCCCTCCCTTACTCTTTATTATTAAAATCTGAGGCTAGAAACCCCAACCAACTCCCTTACTTCACACTCTCGCCTGCCTCCGCCTCAGACATCCTCCCATGGAGGAAGCAATAAAACTTCACTCTATCTAGCCCCTATTTAAAATACCCTTGATAGAAAAATAAAGTAAGCTTCCAGACCCTTCCCTTCTCCTTTTCTTCCCTTTTCTATCCTTCCTCCTTCCACTCATGCCAGCCACACCCAAGCCAACTGCAGCTGTCCCAATCTTCCCCTTCCCAGTCAAGCTCCTGCAAGCACTCTCGGGCAGTCCCCGCTACACAATCAATTCCAACTTTGCAAGATCTTTTTTTTTCCCGCGAGAAGTTGAAATTGACTGATTGAACCTTTTTTTTTTTTTTTGCACACAGCGGCAGAGGCCTGAAGCAAAAAGGTTTTATAAAACCCAGCTGAAGGCCTAGGACTGGGGCAACAGTGCGCGTGCCCACAGAGAGGGCTCTGAGTGCCACCTCTGACACCCGTGCCATAGGTTCGCCACCCCTGCCCTACAACAAGCTGTACCAAAATTGTCTATAGAGAGTCTCGATCATCCAGGTCATGGCTGTCCATGACCTGGCTGATTTTGGGGACTGTACCAAAATTGCTCTTGTAGAGATACGGAGAGAGTGCTGCACTCCGTTGTGATCTTTATCTTTCCTTAAGACTCAGGAAAAAAGACATTTAGGTAATATGACTCCTTTGTCCCAGAAACAGATGCAATATTGATAACTATGCTTGTATTCTAACAGTTTAGGAAAGTATCATAACAGCAGCTGGGAAATGGGGAAAATGCCAAATCTAACTGAGTGGCTTGCAGGTCAATATGATTTACGGCACTCCAGCGAATGTGAGCTGGAAAAGTAGTGCAACCTATATTGAGCTGAAATGCAGCAAAATAACCCAACTCTCTCTCTCTCTCAGATGTGGGCCAAGTCATGAAATGCTTCTGTAAGCATATCAGTAGCTGTCAATTTATAATGAAAGCTTTGTAGCAAACGACTAAAGGTATCCTACGGAGTGATGGGGAAAAAAAGGAGAAGAGATTATTGATGTCTGAGAACATTAGAGGGAGATATTTTTCTTTGTCCAATCGCTGGCTACACACCAGTGACCCTCCTGGCTTCTTCATCCCCCCTCTGCCCCAAGCCATCATAAAATTTTCAATAGCTGAGGCACTTTAACAATATTTTGAGTTATGGGCACTGCCAAAGCCTGTTAATTTTTGAAGAAAGTGGAAACATTGTTCTATGGGCGCCATTCAAGGGTCTTGATTCTCATAAATTAATCTCCATTGGTTAGTAAGTCAGACATCAGCTGAAGTTTAATGACGTTAAAGTGGATCAGAAACAGGCTTTTTGTGTTGAGTCCAGTATAATCTAAAGACACTTTTGAACTGATGTGGGTTCCTTAATGACCACAGAAGACAATGTTAGAGATCTGTGTCAGCATAATTGGAAGCCTTTTTAATTGGTCTGTGTTACTTTTTTAAAAAATGTCTTTATCAGATAATAATAATAATACTAATGATAAAGTTGGAACCCTGGAACCTCCAGTAGATCAGGTTGGAGGACGAGTCCGTCCTTTGGGATATGGTAAAGTCTGTTTACCGACAGGTCAGAGAAGAATTTTTGAAGGTCACAACCTCGTAAGTGGCGAAGACCTCCGTCCAACAAGGTGACCAATTAACAAGATTGACAGTCCTTCAAAGAGGAATCAAGATCCAACCTTCTCTCCTTGCTTAGTTTCCACCCATTGCTTCTTGTCGATGCACAACACACTACTGAAACAGCGATGTCTACGCTGGCTTGGGCATGTCGTGAGAATGGCTGATGGTCGGATCCCGAAAGATCTCCTGTATGGAGAATTGGTGCTGGGAAAGCACCGCAGAGGGAGACCTGAGCTGCAATATAAGGATATCTGCAAGAGGGACCTAAAGGCCTTGGGAATGGACATTAACTGCTGGGAATCCTTGACCTCTGATCATTCAGCCTGGAGGCTAAAGATGCAGCATGGCCTTCTCCAATTCGAAGAGACACTTGTACGGCAGGCTGAGGCAAAGAGGCAGTCCCGGAACCAGCGAAATCTGGGGGGTGGACAGGGGACAGATTGTATCTGCCCTCAGTGTGGAAGGGACTGCCATTCTCGAATTGGCCTTTTTAGCCACACCCAGATGCTATCTTAGGACCTCTTTCCAGAGCACGATACCATAGTTTCTCAAGACTGAAGGATGTCAATGGAATTTGTCACTCATCAACACACGTACATCTCAGCAGTAAGATGGGCAATAGGGATGGGGATACTAGCTCTGATTTGATTTTCAGAATATTTGATTTGACCCAGTCCACTGACCTGATGCGATTAAGATCTTTGATTCAACTTAGAAAATCAAGTTAATTTGAACTGAACTGTTGGGTTGATCAGGCCAGTTTGTTCCTAATGGGAATAGATGTACTTCCACAAATTTGTCTGATCACATCATTATTCAATCAAGTTCTGTATAAAAGCCCTCTTGTGAACAATGCTGTTTCCCCCCCCCCCCGTCTTCTGCACTTTTGTCTCTGACTTCTGATTTGTATTGAAAGAATCAAAGGGGCTGACCAGCTGTCCTTCAACAGAGAGACGTGGTGGCGCAGTGGTTAGAATGCAGTACTGCAGGCTAATTCTGCTGACTGCCGGCTGCCAGCCGTTCGATTCTCATCGGCTCAAGATTGGACTCAGCTTTCCAGTTTGTTGGGGGCAAGATGCTGACTCTGTAAACAGCTGTAAAGCGGAATATAAGTCTAAGTGTTATTGCTGTATCTGCTTTGCCAAGTGGTCCTGTTGAGAACTCAAGCCGCCAACTGTTCCTGGATGTTAGCAACAGGTATTGTCACTCTCTATTCGCTCCATTATAGCAGAAATTTGATCCCTGACTACGTTTTCATTCTCCAGTCTAAAGAGGGAGGGAGGGAGGAAGAGAATAAGGAAAGGGAGGGAAGTAAGAAATGAGGAGGGAGTAAAGACGGAGGAAGTTCTGCTGCCCCACTCCCTCCCCCCCCCACACATACTGCAAGAGTTATATTTTTATTCAAACTCCCCAAACAGGTCCTCAGAAAGCACCCCTGTTGTGCAGGTTCAGATTCTAACTCAGCATGACAAGAGTCCCCGAGTAACTGACAAAAAGTCCAAGAAAGCAGTCAGTTTACATAGCACAAACATATGTGGGAAGTCAGCCCCCCCAGAGAAGGAAATATTAAAAGGGCAGAAAAATATATTTCCTCAAAGGATCTTAAAGAGGCAGAAACAGCTGCATTAACAGAGGGACAGAATCAAGATCACATGAAGTGTTAATACCACTTTACAATGCCTTGGTAAGGCCACACTTGGAATCCTGCATCCAGTTTTGGTCACCAGGATGTAAAAAAGATGTTGAGACTCTAGAAAGAGTGCAGAGAAGAGCAACAAAGATGATTAGGGGACTGGAGGGTAAAAGATATAAGAAACGGTTGCTGGAATTGGGGATGTCTAGTTTAACGAAGAGAAAGACGAGGGAGAACATGATAGCAGTGTTCCAGTATCTCAGGGACTGCCACAAAGAAGAAGGAGTCAAGCTATTCTCCAAGGCGCCTGAAGGCAGGACAAGAAGCAACGGATGGAAGCTAATCAAGGAGAGAAGCAACCTAGAACTAAGGAGAAACTTCCTGACAGATAGAACAATTAACCAGTGGAACAACCTTCCTCCAGAAGCGGTGAATGCTCCAATACTGGAAGTTTTTAAGAAGAGACTGGACAGCCATTCGTCTGAAATGGTATACGGTTTCCTGCCTGAGCAGGGGGTTGGACTAGATGACCTCCAAGGTCCCTTCCAACATCATCATCATTATTATTATTATTATTATTATTATTGTTGTTGTTGTTGTTGTTGTTGTTGTTGTTGTTGTTGTAAAAGCATGCCCAGTTTTCTTAATAGCCCCAAGTCTCCCTCCCCCAAGCTGTGTAGCAGGGGGTTGGACTTGATAGAAGACCTCCAAGATCCCTTCCAGCTTTATGGTTATTGTTATTGTTATTGTCATTGTTATTGTATCATTTGTCAAGGCAGAGTGGATGGGGTTGTAAGTATCAATGAAAAAAAAAACACTCATTACAAGCAGAACATTCAAAATAATTTCTGCATTGTCACAGCTGAATCTTGTCACCCCAAGCCATTAGGCAAATGAAGCAGATGTAAATTCATTCCCTCATTTTGCACAATTAATTCTGTAATGAGTCATAGGTTTTCATCACGTACCTTGCTCATGCTAGTCATGGAAAACAGCGAAGGGCTGTACAGATCTTTTGCTTGTCATCAGTGAGAATGGGCTATAATCATCCCTCTTCCTTCAGGAATTTCACTTAGACAGATTGACAGCTGGAAAGTTGCTTTAAAGCTTATACTGTAAGACAGGGGTCTTCAAACTTGGCCCTTTTATGACTTGTGGACTTCAACTCCCAGAATTCCTCAGCCAGGCACGCTGGCTGAGGCATTCTGGGAGTTGAAGTCCACAAGTCATAAAAGGACCAAGTTTGAAGACCCCTGCTGGAAGAAATCTCGTCAGTTCTCAGAGACACCAAACAACACGGTAAAGGATTGCATTTCCTTTGCTTGGGTGACTCTTTTTTCCCCACTGAGTCTGCCCCTTTATATTTATCACTCAATTGGAGAGCAAAACAGTGGAGGAAAATACACTGCCTATAGACCTGTCCTGGAGTTAGTGAATGCCTTTGGGATTCATGGAAGCTAACAAGCGGCTGAACCAGTGCGTAGAAGCCATTGACATCCAAAGAAATAAGAGAACAATATAATAAGTGTGAAAACTCAAGTTGAGCTTCTTCTTCTTCTTCTTCTTCTTCTTCTTCTTCTTCTTCTTCTTCTTCTTCTTCTTCTTCTTCTTCTTCTTCTTCTTCTTCTTCTTCTTCTTCTTCTTCTTCTTCTTCTTCTTCTTCTTCTTCTTCTTCTTCTTCTTCTTCTTCTTCTTCTTCTTCTTCTTCTTCTTCTTCTTCTTCTTC
>NW_015386465.1:115438-119772 GCF_001527695.2 Protobothrops mucrosquamatus
TTCTTCTTCTTCTTCTTCTTCTTCTTCTTCTTCTTCTTCTTCTTCTTCTTCTTCTTCTTCTTCTTCTTCTTCTTCTTCTTCTTCTTCTTCTTCTTCTTCTTCTTCTTCTTCTTCTTCTTCTTCTTCTTCTTCTTCTTCTTCTTCTCCTTCTCCTTCTCCTTCTTCTCCTTCTCCTTCTCCTTCTCCTCCTCCTCCTCCTCCTTCCTCCTTCCTCCTCCTCCTTCTCCTTCTCATCCTTCTCATCCTCTCATCCTCATCCTCATCCTTCTTCTTGTCCTCCTCCCCCTCCTCCCCCTCCTCCTCCTACTCATCTTGCCCATCTTATAGTAGAAGTCTGAGGAAAGTGTGTTTTGAAAATACTTCTATCAGTCCTTTTGCACAAAAAGTATGAGTATCTACCCATATGGTACCAACAGCTCATCTTGTGCTGTGTTACGTTCTAAACCACCAATGCCATTTTAGGACCAAGAAACACTTTAAATAATTCTTATCAATGCTCAAAGAAATGAGAAAGTGGTTGAATTTTGTCCCATAAAGGAATCTGTATTTCTATATCTATCTCTCTATCGCTCTATCTCTTTATCTATCCATCTATCTATCTATCTATCTATCTATCTATCTATCTATCTATCTATCTATCTATCTATCTATCTATCTATCTATCTATCTATCTATCTATCTATCTATCTATCTATCTATCTATCTATCTATCTCTATCTCTATGTTATATCTTCTATCTCTCTATCTCTCTACCATATCTCTATTCTCTATCACCTCTCTACCCCTACTGTCTATCGTCTGTCTGTCTATCTAGCAATCTATCAGAGTTTTATAGAGCTTTATCCTCATTTTTCTGATCTACGATCCCAATTACTTATTCACCTGCTCCAATGGGGTTTAAGTATTTCTGCCAGAAATAAGAGGCTTTTTAATACATTAGATAAGGCAAAGCAAAAGCATCTGCAGCCATAATGTGTCCTTCCCTCTCACACACACATACCGCAAAAATTATATTATAAAGTCATGTGATGTTCAAATGCACACTGCAGGTCACATCCATACATAAAGTCAGGGCTCTTACATCACGCTTGGATTGTTCAGCATACTCAAGACATTTTTGTCCTGTTCTACAAGTCATAATTAAACCAACCAACAACTAAGTGTGCTATATGATATATAAGCAAAACCATTCACAAATCTCATGCAATCTTACAACGACATCACAACTACAAGGCTGGTTAGAATCAGGCAGGCTTCAAATCAATTCTCCAAAACCGTTCCTAAAATCAAATCCATTCAATTTCACTTCTGAATTAATTTGTGAAAATCAATTGGATTCTGCTCGGATGTCTGAACCATTTTAAATCAAATAATCCAAACCTGGTCCAATTCAATTCAGGATAAAATCGTAGCAGTGGAAAGCGGTCCAAAATTATTTCAAAAGCACGCCAGTTTGATTCAATGCTTTGAGTTGACTTGGCAATCAGGTCCAGCCAGGCACTTTGGTTTACAAATTCAGTCAAATAACTCTGTAAACCAATTTCCGAAGCAAACACATCCATACCCTTCCTAACAGGCCAGCATTGAGAAGTTAAAGATTGTTAGCAGTCCAGGTTTCTCACACGTTAAATTAAATTGTTAATGAAACTCGAGATGGCTCGTTGTGGAGGCCACAAATGCTTACTTTAAACTATAAAATGATTCCTCCTCCTACAGCACCACAATCTAGCTTAAAACATCCCTGACTGCCAAGGACAGCTTTAACAGTATCTTTATTAAAGAAACTGTAGAGAGTTGCCATTGTAAATTTAATACTAGATCAATGCAGAACTGGGAGAGTAATACCATTTTGTGCTAGAAAGAGCCTTCCACAGCTTTGCGACTCTGCAAGGATGAATTAAAATCGCTCTCCAGCAATCCGCATAGAAGGAAACAATATGCAGTACATCTAACCATGTCATAACCAATGAGACAACAATCAGGTTTCATGCTTTACCCAGCACAAAAAGCCATTATATTCCAGTCCATTGATCAAGCATGAGTTTTCAAATGCAGCATTGTGCGTAGCGGTGGAAGGAGGCATTTTAAACATTTCCATTTTAGTTAGGCACTTAAGAGCAGTCTCTTAACTCTGTTTTATCTCCTGTGGCTCGGGAGACCTTTCTTTGTAACGTACGGAGATCCCTGCCGTATGTAGAGGCAGGAGGAAACATTATCCTTATTTTTAACATCGTGGTTACAGTTACAAGGGCTGCCGAAAACAGATCCCCCCTCCCACTCCAGGGTAACAACCGCAACAACAACAACAAAAATCAAAATAAGTGTATATATTTGCTTCATGTCATTTGCCTCCATGAACCGTGGGAAGAGCATTCATTTGTATCCTATTAAAAGTAAGGCTGCGTGGAAACATCTAAAACTCACCCACATACCCAGGCCCACACACTACTTATCTTAGCCCTCTGTTCACTTCTTTCAGCATGTTTGGTGCTGAAAGATATGACAACAATTCCCAATCCCCATTAAAATGCTATTTTGGGGGGGGGGAAACTAATGGATAACACTCCTTAAAACTGTTCTATATCCATGCATGGGTTGTAAAGAAAAGTCATGTATGGGCCACACACAGGAGACATGTTGTTTTTCTGGTACATGAGGCCTACATGGTGTAGAATAGAATAGAATAGAATAGAATAGAATAGAATAGAATAGAATAGAATAGAATAGAATATAGAATATAGAATATAGAATATAGAATAGAATAGAATAGAATAGAATAGAATAGAATAGAATAGAATATAGAATATAGAATATAGAATATAGAATATAGAATAGAATAGAATAGAATAGAATAGAATAGAATGGAATGGAATGGAATGGAATGGAATGGAATGGAATAGAATAGAATAGAATAGAATAGAATAGAATAGAATAGAATAGAGCTGGAAGGGACCTTAGAGGTCTTCTAGTCCAGCCCCCTGCTCAAGCAAGAGAACCTATACCATCTCAGACAGGTGAATGTCCAGTCTCCTCTTAAAAATCTCCAGTGATGGAGCGCCCACGACCTCTGGAGGCAAGCTCTTCCACTGGTTGATTGTCCTCACTGTCAGGAAGTTTCTCCTTAATTCCAGGTTGTTTCTCTCTTTGGTCAGTTTCCAACCATTGTTTCTCGTCCTTCCCTCTGGCGATTTGGTGAACAACCTGGCCCCTCTGCCTTGTGGCAGAAGGATTATCTTTGATTATTTCTTCCCATATCACAAGAGCACACAGGGTTGATCCTGGTCCCCCCTGTGAAACCATGACTAAAGATTTGACTCAGAAAGTGCATTTTCTTTGTAATGGCACATGAGCTACAGATGAGCATGGTCCTGAGATTCAGATGACCTTGACACAGCTGATCTTCAGCAGAGCTCTTATCTTAATAAGGTTTTTTTTGTGAGAATGATTGTGATTCATCTTTGAAGCATTATGACAGAATTCAGAATTGGAAGGGACCTTGGAGGTCATCTAGTTCAACCCCCTGCTCAAGCAGGAAAACCCTATACCAGTGATGGCGAACCTTTTAGAGACCGAGTGCCCAAACTGCAACCCCAAATCCACTTATGCATCATCGAGTGCCGAGTGGGCGTGACCCATTGGGTGGGCGTGGTTGCGGTGGTAATGGCAGACTGGGTGGGACTAAAAGGTTCAATCAATCAATTCCAACTTTGCAAGATCTTTTTTTTCCCGCAAGAAGTTGAAATTGACTGATTGAACCTTTTTTTTTTTTTTTTTTTGCACACAGCGGCGGAGGCCTAAAGCAAAAAGATTTTATAAAACCCAGCTGAAGGCCTAGAACTGGGGCGACGGCGTGCGTGCCCACAGAGAGGGCTCTGAGTGCTGCCTCTGGCACCCATGCCATAGGTTCGCCACCACTGCCCTATACCACATCAGACCAATGGTTGTCCAATCTCCTTTTGAAAACCCCCAAGTGATGGAGCCTCCGCAACTTTTGGAGGCAAGCCATTCCATTGATTAATTGGTCTTAGCGTCAGGAATTTTTTCCTTAGTTTTAGATTGGTTCTCTCCTTGATTAGTTTCCATCCATTGCTTCTTGTTCTGCCTTCAGGTGCTTTAGAGAATATTATCTTCATATCTCCATGCAGATGGACTGATCCAAAGGGAAACAACTACAGCAATGCAAAAACAGACATATCAAATAACAATAGTTGAGGCTGCCAGAATGCAAAAACCAGAACTTTTTATTTCCCTCGACATAGAAGAAGAAGAAAGAAGAAGAAGAAGAAGAAGAAGAAGAAGAAGGAGGAGGAGGAGGAGGAGGAGGAGGAGGAGGA
>NW_015386465.1:120421-132801 GCF_001527695.2 Protobothrops mucrosquamatus
AGAAGAAGAAGAAGAAGAAGGGGAGGAGGAGGAGGAGGAGGAAGAAGAAGAAGAAGAAGGAGAAGAGGAAGAAGAAGAAGAAGGAGGAGGAGGAGGAGGAGGAGGAGGAGGAGGAGGAGGAGGAAGAAGAAGAAGAGGAAGAGGAAGAGGAAGAGGAAGAAGAAGAGGAAGAGGAGGATTAAAAGGAAGGAGGAGGAGGATTAAAAGGAAGGAGATACAGGAGGAGGAGGAGGAGGAGGAGGAGGATTAAAAGGAAGGAGGAACAGGAGGAGGAGGAAGAGGAGGATTAAAAGGAAGGAGGAGGAGGATTAAAAGGAAGGAGATACAGGAGGAGGAGGAGGAGGAGGAGGAAATGTAAAATTTGATTTACCAAACTCTATAACCTAAACACATCTTTCCAAATATATGAGATCAGTCTGTAACTATACAATAATCACAGTAAATAGGTAATTCTTGTAAAGACTCTTAAATGGGGAGGGGGCAGTTTGTTCATCAGCCTAAGACAGCCTGTACAATTTGTTCAATTGAAGAACAATTTACGTTCATATTTCCTAGGCATTCTGAGCAAGAACGGGCGTCCCTTATGGCATGGCAAAGAGACAAAGCTACAAGTTTTTGTTCCTTTGTCTGTTTAATTCAAGAAAGTATCTTGCAGGTTTTCATCTCAGAAAGACTGAAAGCATTTCATCCCTGACCAGAATTTTTTTTTCTGTTGTTGTTGTTTCCCTTCAGGGCCAAAAAAGAAAAAAAAAGAAAAAAGTAACTAAAGTGTAGGAAATAACTCTGTTTTTGCAAGTGGGTATCTTGGCAATTGCTGATACCCTGCTATCTATAATGGTGCTCTGCCATCACATTTTATCTACCCCTTCACTACGGCTTATCTTTCTTTCCCCCCTCAGTGAGTAAACAGATAGAGCATATTCAAAAATGTTGACTCCTTCTTCAGAGAGATCCAGCTTCTAAAGTTATAGCAGGGAGGTTTGTTTTTTTTGTGTGTGTTATAAGGGGAGGCAAAGAGAGGGACAGCTCTCCATATTCACAATCTGTCTCCTTATTACAAGATGGATGTTTTCTCAAGGAATATTTAATATCCCTGTGGTTTTTAAGCTGCCTTCCAGAGCACTTCAGGGTTTTTTTTTGAAGATGTTATCTATCAGTTTTTTTTCCCCTCAACTAAAGGATCACCTAATGTCAACCGAGCTTCTCTGAAATATTACTTCTTTTCTGCTGCTGATCTTTCTCTGCAAAAAGATTACGAGGCCAATGATCAGTTTGAGATTCAGTTCAGGCAGGATAGGTGTGTGTGTGTGTGTGTGTGTATGTATGTGTATGTATATGTGTGTATATGTACATGTACATGTATATGTATATGTATGTGTGTAGTGTATATCTGTGTATCTGTATCTGTATCTGTATCTGTATCTGTATCTGTATCTGTATCTGTATCTGTATCTGTATATGTATATGTATATGTATATGTATATGCAGGGCTTTTTTTCTCGGAGAAAAGGTGGCGGAACTCAAACCTGGCCATGCCCTCATCAAACCCTAGGACCGCCCCTTTAGAGAACAGGAATGCAAGTAAAATTTGGGAGGGGCTATTTCCGGTGTGGGAGGGGCTATTTCCGGTGCGGCCGGCCCGGAAAAAGGTGCCGGAACGCGGTTCCGCCGCGTTCCGNAGAAAAGGTGGCGGAACTCAAACCTGGCCACGCCCTCATCAAACCCTAGGACCGCCCCTTTAGAGAACAGGAATGCAAGTAAAATTTGGGAGGGGCTATTTCCGGTGTGGGAGGGGCTATTTCCGGTGCGGCCGGCCCGGAAAAAGGTGCCGGAACGCGGTTCCGCCGCGTTCCGGCTGAAAAAAAGCCCTGCTTATATGTAAACCCTTATATGTAGGTCTATACATGTGTTGTATATTGGATGTTTTAAATGTGTGTATGTATGGGTACACTTTTGAGAGCAAGCAACTCAATTTCATTTTTAATGTGTGCCATTGTGCCCATAAAGGTTATTCATCTATTATCTATCTATGTGTAGCTATATGTGTATGTGTATGTATATGTGTGTGTGTGTGTATGTGTGTGTGTGTGTGTATAACCTTGTGAGCTCTAAAGCTGCCTCCTTCCGTTATGTATTCAAGATGGACAGTGATTAATATTTATATGTTACTTATATGTAATGGTGTAGGTCTATACATATGTTGTATATAGCATGTTTAAATGTGTGTTATGTATGTAAGTACTTTGAGAGCAAGCAACTCAATTTCATTTTTAATGTGTACCATTGTGCCCATAAAGGTTATTCATCTATTATCTATCTATGTGTAGCTATATGTGTATGTGTGTGTGTATATGTGTGTGTGTGTATGTATATAACCTTGTGAACTCTAAAGCTTCCTCCTTCCATTTTGTATTGGACAGTGGACAGTGATTAATATTTATGTTACTTATATGTAAGGGTTTAGGTCTATATATATGTTGTATATAATATGTTTAAATATGTGTTATATATGTGTGTACTTTGAGAGCAAGCAACTCAATTTCATTTACTGTGCCCACAGTAAAAAATGACAATAAAGTTTATTTATCTATTATCTATCTATATGTAGCTATATGTGTATGTGTCATGGTTCTAACAGATGAAACTCTTCAAATAGCTTCGAGGCATTGTTTACCTTAAAGTATCTTTATTCAAGTAGCATAACATCGACACTTACACAGTCGAAGACAACATCTGAATTCCCCTCCTCTTAGCACATAGTATCAAAGCACAATTCCCTCCTCCAATTAACAGTCATAAATCACATTCTCCAATTAGTTTGAAATGCAGGCTCTCCCTCCAGTTCTCCAGCCCGGCCAATCCTTATCATCTCTTATTTCATTAACCTTGGTTCACACACTAAGTCCAGTATTGTTATGTCTATCTAAACTCCCATGCACATTCCTCCCTCCCACCAGCATCATCTAACTCTAAAAGTAAAACATAAGAAGAAAATGGTTGCATCTCTAACTGTTGTCAAAGCAAAAACATCCGATGTTAGCAGCATTGACAGTATGTATGTGTGTGTGTGTGTGTGTGTATGCCTGCATTTTAATGAACATTTTTGCAATTGAATCATGCAAAAAAAAAAAAAAGATTGAATGTGCAGTACGTTCATACGAGTTGTTATTGTCTTCCTATTGCCTTAGGTGAATATCTGGGCATTAAGCAATCGAACATGGGGGCCTTCTCAGGAAAGACCCCCATGGTATAGGAAAAAAAAAATCTTGCAGCACCTTTAGTAACCTTTGCATGAAATATTAAGGAGTAACAGTTTCTGCAGAACAGGAAAAAGTAAGTAGATTGCAAAAATCTTGTGGAAGATAGAGAGCCTGGAAAGCACTATGTTAACTCTTTCTTTCCTCCTGTCTTCTGAAAGATTTGAGCCAAATTGATCTAACTGTGTGGTAATATTGTATCCATGCACGGATTGGAGATTGGCATCATCATGGATTTATATGGGTGTCCATCGGCAAAGAAAATTCTGAAAGTGTCTGTGTTTTCAAATCACCGAAGCTGAACTGAAAAAAATTGAAAGTGGAACAATTGCTTAGAGATATAGATATAGATCTATATGGCCATGGTTTTCCCAGTTGCAATGTATGGCTGTGAAAGTTGGACCATAAGAAAGGCTGAGCGCCAAAGAATGGAGGCCTTTGAACTCTGGTGCTGGAGAAGACTCCTGCGAGTCCCCTGGACTGCAAGGCGATCCAACCGGTCAGTCCCAGAGGAGATCAACCCCAACTGCTCTTTAGAAGGCCAGATCCTGAAGTTGAAACTCAAGTACTTTGGCCACCTAATGAGAAGGAAGGACTCACTGGAGAAGAGCCTGATGCTGAGAAAGATGGAGGGCAAGAGAAGAAGGGGAGGACAGAGAAGGAGGTGGCTGGCTGGAGTCACTGAAGCAGTAGGCGTGAGCTTCAATGGACTCCAGAAGATGGTAGAGGACAGGAAGACCTGGAGGAACATTGTCCATGGGGTCGTGATGGGTCAGACACGACTTCGCAACTAACAACAACATCAACAACATAGATCTTGCTATGTAGTGGCCATCCAGATATTCCCTTTAGCCCAGTTCTCTTATCCTGAGTAGGTTTCTTGTGCATCAAAATGGATAACCTCATTCATAGCAGAGGAGTTTAATCGGGAGATCTAAAATTAATACTCCACCTCTTTTCCTTATGCTTTACACATTTGACTAAGTCAAGGTTTGCATCACACTTTGCACACCCGAGGAGCTATAAGACACGATTAACAATCACTCCCCATGACTCTGAGACAGCACATTTGCAGAGGCTGTGTGCAGCCGGGTCTTAAAGGAATCGACTCTCAGCCTAGTCCATTTTAGTCCCTTTAATAATCTGACAAGTGCCAGCGAGCCGCATGTTAATGAAATCTGGAAATGAAATCAAATGGAGCCGTGTTTACCGGGGCCACTGGGAAGAAGGCACAAAGGCGAGAGACCAGCAAAATAAGGGGACAGTGTAACTGGACGAAATCTGGAAGGAGAGATGGAGTTGGCCAAGAATCACCTTCAGAAAGAAAAGGAATAAAATAATGGTTGCTGGAATTGGGTATGTCTAGTTTAATGAAGAGAAGGACGAGGGGGTGACATGATAGCAGTGTTCCAGTATCTCCGGGGCTGCCACAAAGAAGAGAGAGTCAAGCTATTCTCCAAAGCACCTGAAGGCAGGACAAGAAGCAACAGGATGGAAACTAATCAAGGAGAGAAGCAACCTAGAAGTAAGGAGAAACTTCCTGACAGTTAGAACAATTAACCAGTGGAACAACCTGCCTCTAGAAGCGGTGAATGCTCCAACACTGGAAGTTTTTAAGAAGAGACTGGATAGCCATTTGTCCGAAATGGTCTAGGGCAGTGATGGTGAACCTTTTAGAGACCGAGTGCCCAAAGTGCAACCCAAAACCCACATATGCATCGTCGGGTGCCGGGTGGGTGTGGCCCATTGGCTGGGTGTGGCCCATTGGGTGGGCGTGGCTGCGGTGGTAACGGCAGACTGGGTGGGACTAAAAAGTTCAATCAATCAATTCCAACTTTGCAAGATCTTTTTTTTCCCCGCGAGAAGTTGGAATTGATTGATTGATTGATTGATTGACTGAACCTTTTTTTTTTTGCACACAGCAGCGGAGGCCTAAAGCGAAAAGGTTTTATAAAACCCAGCTGAAGGCCTAGGACTGGGGCGACGGCGCGCGTGCCCACAGAGAGGGCTCTGAGTGCCGCCTCTGGCACCCGTGCCATAGGTTCGCCATCGCTGGTATAGGGTTACCTGCCTGAGCAGGGGGTTGGACTTGATTACGTCCAAGGTTCCTTCCAACTTTATTATTATTATTATTATTATTATTATTATTATTATTATTATTATTATTATTAGTAGTAGTAGTAGTAGTAGTAGTAGTAGTAGTAGTAGTAGTAGTAGTAGTAGTATCATCATCATCATTGCACGATGGAGAAATAATTGCAAAACAAATTACTGGCTGAGATAGCTACTGGAAGATGGCAGGTTAGAGAAAGCAAATACAATAACAGAAAAACCAGTTTTGGTCACCACGATGTAAAAAAGATGTTGAGACGTTAGAAAAAGTGCATAGAAGAGCAACAAAGATGATCAGCGTTTAAAATCACAGATTAACTCCATGAACAAATCACTCTTCTTAAACTGCTCTTCCTCTCAATTTGACTGACAGTAACGTGGGGCGTCCTTAATCAGCTGTTTTTAAACTGCCTATAATAGAGCATTGTTCCAAATGCATCTTGAAAAAAGCAAATTAATTTGAAATCTGTTGATAGATCTTGGATTATTAGTCACTCATTAAGGATTTCTGCTTCTGAGTGCTAAAGGCTAGAAAAAATTGGTTCTTAAGACAGAAAAATTCTGATGCTGAAAGCATATTCTTAGATTGAGCATCTGGGCTCATTATAGATCCTTTTTTGACTGACTTTGCTTGGTGGGCTTTGCGCTCCTGGTTTATTTTTATTTTGTTTTAAATAATAATAATGATACAAAACATAAAGTGGATTCTTGCAAGCCTGCTTAGTCCAGCTTGCTGATCCCGAAATGCTAAGCATTATCCTTATATGCGACGATACAATATACCCTTTTTCCATCAGCACAGGAGCTGACATTTAAAAGTGGATTTCAGTGACTTTCACGGTAGGGTAAAAAGTCTTCAAGATGATAATAGCATAAAAATAATGTGCTTCTATTACTTCCCCCCACCACACACACATACAAACACTTATTATTTACTCTAGGATCTCTGGAAGATGGATTATGTTTTTTCCAAAGAAACCGCTTGCTTGCAATTGAATTTTATTCTCCTGGCATTTTGACCCTGTTCCCTTGATTATATCAAGTATAGGCCCGGCTCGATTATCCTTAGTATTCAAGCAAAGTAAACTAAAGCAAGCAATGTTACAAATTAATCAAGATATTCAGTGGAACAGCCCTGGAGCCTATTTAGTTTGAGCTTTGTAAGGCAGAAAAATAAGACTCATTGAAAGAAAACTGAAGAACTGGAACTGCATAGATTTATTGGGCTTATTTATTGGAATTGCACAGATATATAGATGTTTAGTACATTTCGCCAGAGTGTTAGCTTTGAGAATAGCAGAATGCAGACTAATTTCAAACAGGATTCATATGTTGAGGTGAAACAGATTTAGTTGTTGATTAGTGAACTGTAGTCTGTGGACATATTTCAAGATTAAAATTCATCCTGTGAATTGCTCACTGTTCTTTATCTATCAAAATGAGAGAAAGAGGCTTCAGGTTAAAGGAATTGGGAATGTCTAGTCTAATGTAAAGAAGGACGAGGGGGGACATGATAGCAGTATTCCAGTATCTCAGGGCTGCCCCAAAGAAGAGGGAGTCAAGCTATTCTCCAAGGCGCCTGAAGGCAGGACAAGAAGCAATGGATGGAAACTAACCAAGAAGAGAAGCAACCTAGAACTAAGGATAAACTTCCTGACAGTTAGAACAATTAACCAGTGGAACTACTTGTCTCTAGAAGCTGTGGATGCTCCACCAACACTGGAAGTTTTTAAGAAGAGATTGAACAACCAATTGTCTGAAATGGTATAGGGTCTCCTGTTAAAGAAGGAGGTTAGACTAGAAGATCTCCAAAGTCCCTTCCATCTCTATGTTATACGTAATATATTCATACTTCAAGCTACTGATCCTTGGCGTTCTTGCCTGCCATGTTTCTATTTATTTTAACATCTCTCTCTCTTATGCCCACACCCACAAACACAATACTGGTGTTTTTCTTGGTTTGTTGACCTGCTTTTTGTTCTCAGTGAAGTGTAAGTTTTATTGGGTTTTTCTTTTTGAATGATTGCAAAACTTTTGGTTTTTTTTGATCCTGGCAAAGAAACCACAGACTCACCCTCTTACCTTGATGGAGCAGCATGTTTTCCTGATCAAAATCGTTGGAATGGTGTATTTCACTTGTGTTCATTTACATAATTTGCTGATTAAACGACATATTTAATCGGTTGACCTTTACTCCCCACTTATCCTACGTTTGCAGAGATGTAATCAATGCACAAGGTTTTTGGTAAATGCCGTTCTTATTTCACAAAGTTTAGGACTGAGATACTTAACATTCCCGAGCACGTCGGTCCCTCTGCACCTTGCAAATTGCTTTTTCTTCCCCCCCAAAAAACAGAACAAATCAAAAATCCACTGCCACTTAGCCATGCAAGAACATTAAGAATTTAATCCTGGGTGCTTTGAAGTATGCTTTACAAAGTTACAAATATGTTACCAACTTCAGCCTTAGACTCTGATGTAGACATAGAATCCTAGAATTCTAGAGCAGGAAGGAAACAAAGATAGAAGCCTCTTATATTTGGACTGAAATCCAAATTAAAGCTTCATAACAGATGCCTATCATAACTTGGCTGAAAACCTTGGATGAGCAGTTAATGGCAGCAAAAAAGAACTGAACAATTCTCATTTTTTTGATACTATCTTTTGGCCATCTGCATTTCTCTAGAATAGAACAGAACAGAACAGAACAGAATAGAATAGAATAGAATAGAATAGAATAGAATAGAATAGAATAGAATAGAATAGGAGTTGGAAGGTACCTTGGAGGTCTTCTAGTCCAACTTCCTGCTCAGGCAGGAAACCCTACACCATTTCAGACAAATGGCTGTCCAGTCTCTTCTTAAAAGCTCCCAGTGTTGGAGCATTCACAGCTTCTGGAGGCAGGTTGTTCCACTGGTTAATTGTTCTAACTGTCAGGAAATTCCTCCTTAGTTCTAGGTTGCTTCTCTCCTTGATTCGTTTCCATCCATTACTTCTTGTCCTGCCTTCAGGTGCTTTGGAGAATAGTTTGACCCCCAATTCTTCTTTGTGGCAGCCCCTGAGATACTGGAACACTGCTATCATGTCCCCCCTCGTCCTTCTCTTCATTAGACTAGACATACCCAATTCCAGCAACCGTTCTTTATATGTTTTAGCCTCCAGTCCCCTGACCATCTTTGTTGCTCTTCTCTGCACTCTTTTTTAGAGTCTCAACATTACACACACACACACACACACACACACACACACACACACAAACAGAATCACTAATAGAAGCCAGGAGGGATGGCTTATTGTACCAATTCATATGACCTAAAAATTGGTCATCACTGTGTATAATAGTTTACAAAAATGAAATTAGACTCTCTCTCTCTCTCTCTCTCTCTCTCTCTCTCTCTCTCTCTCTCTCCTGAAAGCACCTGAAACAATAAAACATTGGGAAGATATTAAACAATGACCACCATTTTTTTTAAAAAAGTGTTATGGAGTTGTGCTAGTGAACAAATGCATACGTCAAGAATTCCTGGATTTCATTTTTTTTTGGGGGGGTCAAGATTTAATTTCAGGGGTCACAGAATCTGGGATCAAAAAGTCCAGTTGTCTTTTGAAAGAAAGCATCTTTGGGATAGCCCAGACCTGGATGACTGAATATCTCCATAGGGACTCTTATCCATTTGTTAAGCCAGTGGCGTTTCAGTTTGTCAAGGATTGGACAAGATTGTTGGAAGAAGTGAACCTGACACCTGAATGTAGACTTTGGATCTGCTTTTAAAATTTAAAGGAACCGTGAGAATTCTTGGTTAACCCAGGGGCTTTCTCCATAGCTAGCCTGGGGAGACATATTGGGCGATAAATGTATTTGTTACACTTTAAGACAAACACATGTCCTTATCTGTCAGCACTATTGGTATTTATATTTAACACTAATCCTTAAACCCCTATATATCCCCATGGTGCTAGGCACACCACATATTTACACCAGTTGTGTACTTCAAAGTGTGAAAATTTATTGTGCAAGACAAATGGGTTTTTCTGTGGAGCGCCAGTAATTTCATTAACTTAGGTGAGATAAAAATCTTGATCTAGTGTCAGAGTTATTGATTAAAGCCTACAGTTAACTTTGTTGATCAAGAGTTACTTTTCTAGGGGGATACTATGATATAAATCAAGGTTCATGTTCAAAGAGATTAGGTGCCAAATTTACAGGGATGAGCAACTTTTTTAAAAATATGCCCAGCCATTACACTAGGCTGGGTCAAGTTTCCATGAGAAAAGAAGGAAGATTTTGAAGTCACCCTAAAAATCTTCCCATATGCTGCTATTCCAGACGAAACTCTGCAGGCAGAGAAATGACCTTTGGGCGTATTGTTGCTTTTCTTTATTAATCAGAATGCAAAAAACATTTTGCAGTTCCGTTTTATTTGGTACAGTTATTTACGAGTCCTACAATCTCTGCAAAATTCCGTTATCGAAGAGATTGCCTCTTTTTCTATCTGTTTGCTCCCTTCTGAATGTTTGAAGATATGATCGTGTTATAAGGAAGGGCTATTAAATGCTTGTCAGTTTTCTGTAGGAAATTTACAGGCCTCTGTGTTTCAAGTCCAATACTGCAACAAATTGCAAGTGAATTTGTGGAATTATCTAACCCAGTCATTAAGTGCCCTTTTTTCCTTCTTCTTTTGGTGATTCTGCTGACGGTGAAGGTGAAAATGATGGTGGGTTTTTTGGGAAATATGCATTATTTTTTTTGCATACTATCATTTGAGAAATTGTAAACTACTAGGAGGGTCTACTTTGGAATTCCTAGTAACATACGTTGCTTCCTTTCAAAGTATGTCTATACAGATTATTATTGCTGAACAATTTATTGTCGTCCAGACATGCCACCCAGACAATTCCACCAGTAATCATCTCCTTAATCAACATTTTTTTTCCCTCATGAGTAAAATAGGAGTAGGATAGCAAAACGTTCCCTTCATAATCATTCCTACCAATCTTGATACAAAGGTGATCACTGCCTAGAGCAGGGGTGTCAAACTCAATTTCATTGAGGGCCACATCAGCATTGCGATTGCCCTCGGGGGGGCCGAGTGGGTATGGCCTACTGGGTGGGTGTGGATGGTGAGGGTGTGGCCTACTGGGTGGGTATGGCCAGTTCTACATCGTTCGCGTCAAGGGTGCCTGTGGGGGCCTGGGCAGGAGTGGGACAGATCTGAGGATCTCTGGCAGAAGGGCGTGGGACCGGGGCAAGTGCCAAGGCATGGTCCATTTCTTCATTCCTCACAAAGGGTGACACCTCCCCAGCATGCACCCAGGGGGCGGGGGCGACGCGGCAGGGGCTGGTTCCTTGCTGTTTCCAGACGGCCTTGTGGAGCTAAGACTGAATGCGTTTCAGCATAGATGGCCACCACAAAATTGTACATTGGCTCCCGGCCGGCCTGGGCCAGGGCAAAGGCAGTGGGGGGCCATTCCCTCACTGTTTCCAGGATGGCTTCGCGGGCCACATGAAACCACTTCGCGGGCCGCATCCAGCCCCCGGGCCTTGTGTTTGACATGTCTGGCCTAGAGGTAGAATCTTCTACATACATAGATGCTCTCCAAAAGTTCTTTAGAAGTTGATTTTCTTGGCTTCTAAAATCCTTGGCAAAGCAAAATCCAGTAGCAGAGAATATGCTGGATTCTTGTGTTCTCTGAATTTGGCTGTTTTCCTGTAGATGATTTATTACCTGGCTAGATAGCATCATTAGGACCTGGGAGCATAATTGTGTATCTTGGCTTGCCCTGCAGTCTTGGAAAGTGTTCTTCCTTGATGCTTCCTTGATTAGGTTCTGGTTTCTTGTTTGTTTATCTGGTGATGTTCTGTGTATTCGATCTGCCCATTGGCTGCTGAAAGTTACACGCTCTGTGCTGTTTATTTCCTTCCATACATGGGTGGCCATTATTTGAATGGAATGCAAAGGGAGTTTGTCTCTCTGTGTCTGTTGATAGCTCTTTTGTCAAAATGCCAGGCTTCCAAGATTTCTTGAACATCCTTGGATTTGGGTTTGATATGATCTAAAATGTTTCCCCGTTGAAACTGAGGTTGAATCATTCTAGCATCCAAGAAACCAACAAAGCAATAGGATTGGTTGCAGACATTTCCCATCCATCCTCCACCATTTGTGTCCCTATCTGAAGGAGAGGGCAAAACCAACATCTTCATAATTAATTTGCATGGACAGCTTACATTAGCCTTTACTGAAATGGTGGATTTGTAGTTTTCCTTAAATTTCTCAACCACTAAATGATGTAGTTAATTTTTTTCTGTTTGTGTTTACATGTTGTCCTCATACAAATCTGATTCCATATTTTTTTAAAAAAAAATGGAGCAGGTTTTTTTAAATAAAACAAATCACTTAGATTAATTAACAAAGGTATCAAAGGAACGAGGTGAGTTACAGGAGATGAGTCAAGATTAAAATATCTTCCATGACCACCATTGCTGCCCATTTTCTTTTATCTTCTCATCTCCCTTTCCCAAAGCTTTAATGACCCATACACCCCATTAGTTTTTATGCTCATCTCTGCAACATATAACATACCTCAAATATAATTACAGCTCATATTTCAGAAGAGGTCATCTTAATTATATACGCAACCTGTATCTGTGATTTCCAGTCCCCCCTCCCAGAAAAAAAAGGCTTATTCGTAGTTGCAATATAGAGCAAGTTGCTACACAGAAAAAGTCTTCCATCTGATTTGATCTTAAATGCGTTCAAAGCAGATGGACCACGTGTTGCTCAAAGCGAAGACTTCTTTTTAGAAGATGCTCTTGAAGATTTCCTGTAGAGAAATGATTGTCCCCAGTTCACTTTTGAAAGGGACACCACTCTGCCTTAATGATACAATTTCTAGCTCCATTTCTTTCTGTGAAAGAGATTCAAGGTTATCGCTTCTACTTTGATCTGTGAGATTTCTACTGATAAAAATGTGCATAGGGTATTTTATGAGCATATATATATATATATATAT
>NW_015386465.1:133942-136347 GCF_001527695.2 Protobothrops mucrosquamatus
ATATATATATATATATATATATATATATATATATATATATATATATATATATATATATATATATATATATATATATATATATATATATATATATATATATATATATATATATATGGCAAATTTAGACAGCATACTAAAAAGCAGAGACATCACCCTGCCAACAAAGGTATGTATAGTCAAGGCCATGGTTTTCCAAGTTGCAATGTAGGGCTGTGAAAGTTGGACCATAAGAAAGGCTGAGCGCCAAAGAATGGAGGCCTTTGAACTCTGGTGCTGGAGAAGACTCCTGTGAGTCCCCTGGACTGCAAGGCGATCAAACCGGTCAATCCTAGAGGAGATCAACCCCGACTGCTCTTTAGAAGGCCAGATCCTGAAGTTGAAACTCAAGTCCTTTGGCCACCTAATGAGAAGGAAGGACTCACTGGAGAAGAGCCTGATGCTGAGAAAGATTGAGGGCAAGAGAAGAAGGGGACGACGGAGAATGACGTGGCTGGATGGAGTCCCTGAAGCAGGAAGCAGGAGCTTCAATGGACTCCAGAAGATGGTAGAAGACAGGAAGGCCTGGAGGAACGTTGTCCGTGGGGTCACAATGGGTCGGACACGACTTCACAACTAACAACAACAACAACATTGGACTCTGAGGCCCTACCATCCAGTGACACCATGTGAAGCCAGTGATCTGTAAACATTCAAAACAAACCATTTAACATTTTGTTTATTGATACTGTACAAATTTATTATTCTTTTTCTTCAGTTTTGGAATAGAGAACCAGATAGGCACGGCGTGGTATTTAATACTCCTACATCAAACATCGACGGCACGCTTCATGTTTCATTTATTCCTAAACCTCTTGGATGATCAGTGGTTACTATAGAAAAAGCTTATCCTTGCTTTCACAAAGGATAAATGTTCTTCCTGCTTGTTTCCACTTACTCATAAATCACGGCGCTTGATATCATAATTATTTTCACAATAGCCAATCATTATATCTCAAATATTATGATATCAAGAACTAAAGCAATTAGATGGCAGATGCCGGGTGGCAAGCCATCTGGTCCATTTGGAAATTGTTTTTTAGAGGGAACTTGAAACTATAGTCATAGAGACAATCTCCAAAATCAGATGTACAAGATCCAGCATGAATTTCTGCAGAGTAAACCTGAACACATTCACTGGCGTGGTCAGTGATATATTTATAGGAGTTATTTAATGGTATTAGATGACTTTATAAAATAACGAAGGGTAAAATAATGAGGATGTTCATACGTAATGACAACTTTAGGCCCATGCTTTTAACCATTAAGTAATACAACTCACATTCATAATTCCTTAGACAGAGAACAGTCATTCTATTGTATTGATATGTTTTTTATTACTAAAATGTTTAAATATTCCAACAGTATTTTATTGGTGAACTAATAGCAAGTTGGACTTATTGACTTTAACATCTTTCCTATAATGTCCATTATTGGATGTGATCAGCTCCCCATATTTGGGGTAGTCAAGAAGTATCCCCATCTCTGGAGGTTTTTAAGAAGAGATTGCACAATCATTTGTCTGAAATGGTATAGGGTCTCCTGCCTGAGCAGGGGGTTGGACTAGAAGACCTCTAAGGCCCCTTCCAGCTCTGTTATTCTGTTAATACTAAAACCAGATTTTCCAGCCAGGAATTCAGAAAGCTGAGAATTCAGCAAAGTTAATTCAGCAGACAAGATCAAAGAAAGCTTTTATGATATAAGCTATATAAAGCATGTCTTATGCTGTGGGTACTCTATGGTACCTTCACCTTTTTTTCTCAGAATGGTTATCATGCAATCAATCAGTCAACCTATCAAGGACTAGGGGGAAGCAATGCTACCTTTTTAACCTTTTAGCTGCCATGTGGTGTGTCAGCACACAACTGCTAACTTAGTGTTGTTGAAGTGCTGAGGTTAGACAAAAATGTTTTGCACTGCACAATACAGATGGACAGGTCAACCTACCCTTCAAAATATGGATGAATGGATAGAAGGAAGGAAGGAAGGAAGGAAGGAAGGAAGGAAGGAAGGGAAAGGGAAGGGAAGGGAAGGGAAGGAAGGAAGGAAGGAAGGAAGGAAGGAAGGAAGGAAGGAGATGAGAATGAGAATGAGAATGAGAATGAGAATGAGAATGAGAATGAAAATGAGAATGAGAATGAGAATGGGAATGGGAATGGGAATGGGAATGAGAATGCGGCCGCGCGGGCGGTGTTGGGAGGGACTCGTCGCTCCCATGTAACACCGCTCCTGCGCGAGCTGCACTGGTTACCAGTGATCTTCCGAGTGCGTTTTAAGGTGTTAGTTACCACCTTTAAAACGCTCCATGGCATCGGACCTGGTTACCTCCGAGACCGCCTTCTGCCTCAGATTTCCTCCCATAGACCGGT
>NW_015386465.1:138755-140761 GCF_001527695.2 Protobothrops mucrosquamatus
ATTTAGGGACGATTTTAAGTATAATTTTAATTGGAACACAGCCTCTAATATTTGGTTTTTAATTTGGTTTTAGAAGGGTTTTATTTTTGTATATTGTTATTGTATCTGTTTTTAATATGCTGTGCACCGCCCTGAGTCCTGCGGGAGAAGGGCGGTATAGAAATTAAAATAATAAATAAATAAATAAATAAATAAATGAGAATGAGAATGAGGAAGGAAGGAAGGAAGGAGATGAGAAGAAGGAAGGAAGGAGATGAGAATGAGGAAGGAACAAAGGAAGGAGATGAGAATGAGGAAGGAACGAAGGAAGGAACGAAGGAAGGAAGAAGATGAGAAGAAGGAAGGAAGGGGCTAAAAAGAACGAGGAAGAAGATGAGAAGAAGGAAGGAAGGAACAAAGGAAGGAGATGAGAAGAAGGAAGGAAGGAAGGAGATGAGAATGAGGAAGGAAGGAAGGAAGAAGATGAGAAGAAGGAAGGAAGGAAGGAAGGAAGGAAGGAAGGAAGGAAGGAAGAAGATGAGAAGAAGGAAGGAAGGAAGGAGATGAGAATGAGAATGAGGAAGGAAGGAAGGACATGAGAAGAAGGAAGGAAGGGGATGAGAATGAGGAAGGAAGGAAGGAAGGAAGGAAGGAAGGAAGGAAGGAAGGAAGGAAGGAAGGAAGGAAGGAAGGAAGGAAGGAAGGAAGGAAGGAAGGAAGGAAGGAAGGAAGGAAGGAGATGAGATTCTGGTCTTATTTGCGATCCAAGACCTGCCAGCCAATTGAGAAACACCAACCCTGTCTCATCATTTTAAACATTTCTCAGAATAATCATACACAGCAACATCACTTCCACACCACAACATCTAAAGCCGTATTTAGATTGTCTTTAACAGGAACCTCACAATGAGATAGAGGGAGTGTTATAAAAAAGAACCTAACAGATAATAGTGGAGTTGCTTTCTTTCAGAACAAGGAGGCTGTGGGCTTAGTTGCCAGCCAAGCACCATTATCAATATATCTTGACCAAGCCTGGAACAATGTGTATCAGTTACCCGTACAGGCGGCTGTCTTTAAGGACAAGGATTTTAAAAGAACATTTTGCTTAGAATTACGGACATCGTGCTCATAACCGAGAAATGAGAATTACTCTTGCCACTTCCTCTCAGTTAATACAAAAAAAAAAAAACCCTCAGGAAACTAAATCAACTGCAGTTCTTTTCTTTTTTTCTAAATGTACACTTGTGCTGAACACCAAGATCCATTTTCCGCTGGTGAAAATGCTAAGGATATCTTTGCTCAGAATCTTTGCAATCCATCAAGTGACATGATTGCAATAGTCATTCAAGGTGTTGGTATATCTGGATATAATGCTATAATGCAGAACTCAATTTCTGGTTTTTTTTATTGCTGAAAAGGACATTATTTGACAGTTATGTGAAGCGTCTAGGAATTTTATTTTAATAAACCAGATGTTCTGAACACTGCAGGAGCGCTATTTTATTTACTCTGTGTCTAGTGTATATGACTTTGCAGAGTCAATACAAGTGTAATTTCACAGGATAGGTGAAATAAAATTTCTCTGGAAAAGCTCCATCATTCACTGCTTCTCCAGTAATGCATTTCTATTCTGCTATTAGTGACTGCTGGGACTTTAAAAGCAACAGACTCTAGACAAGCAGGTATGAAATCAAGAATCAGAAGAATGGAGAGAGAGAGAGAGAGAGAGAGAGAGAGAGAGAGAGAGAGAGAGAGAGAGAGAGAGAGAGAGAAGGGAGAGAAGGGAGAGAGGGAGGGAGGGAGGGAGGGAGGAAGGGAGGGAGGAAGGGAGAGCGGTTTGGTGAAACGGGCTACCTGCCACCTCCGTCTGCTCCCAGTGGCACACCGGGACCGCGGGGCTCAGCTGGTACTAGGTTCCAGCTGGCTAGTCCACGGTTCAAATTACCTCCTAGCGGTGGTCCTGACCAAGGGGGGTTTCCGCTGGGCCAGACATCCACTGTCCAATCTCGGTCCCAAAGAGAGGGTCG
>NW_015386465.1:140792-185333 GCF_001527695.2 Protobothrops mucrosquamatus
GGAAGGAAGGAAGGAAGGAAGGAAGGAAGGAAGGAAAGAAAGAAAGAAAGAAAGAAAGAAAGAAAGAAAGAAAGAAAGAAAGAAAGAAAGAAAGAAAAAAAGAAAGAAAGAAAGAAAGAAAAAAAGAAAGAAAGAAAGAAAGTAAGAAAGAAAGAAAAAAAAGAATCAAAGGAGGGAGGGAGGGAAGCAGGGAGAAAGAAAGAAAGAAAGAAAGAAAGAAAGAAAGAAAGAAAGAAAGAAAGAAAGAAAAGAGGGAGGGAGGCAAGGAGGGAGAAAGGAAGGAAGAAAGAAAGGAAGGAAGGAGGAAGGAAGGAATGAAAGAAGGAAAGCAAGCAAGCAAGCAAGCAAGCAAGCAAGCAAGCAAGCAAGCAAGCAAGAAAGAAAGAAAGAAAGAAAGAAAGAAAGAAAGAAAAAAGGGAGGGAGGCAAGGAGGGAGAAAGGAAGGAAGAAAGGAAGGAAGGAAGGAGGAAGGAAGGAATGAAAGAAGGAAAGAAAGAAAGAAAGAAAGAAAGAAAGAAAGAGGAAGAAGGAAGGGAGGGTGAGAGGAAGGGAAAGAATAAAAGAAAAGAAAAGAAAAGAAAAGAAAGGAGGGAGGGAGGGAAGAGAGAGAGAGAAAGAAAGAAAGAAAGAAAGAAAGAAAGAAAGAAAGAAAGAAAGAAAGAAAGAAAATTTACAAGATATGTATTTTACTAGATTTAGAGGAATAAAAGAGAGCAAAGTTTTTATAAAACGAGAAATCTGCATTTGATCTATAGCATTGTTTCCCCTTTTGCTGCATCATCTCATCCTCATTTGTCCAGTTAGTCATTTTGATCTTCAAATTAGATTTGAATGCACTTGATTAGTACTTGGGTTGAAAAGATTGTTTGCAAAATTGCTTTTTTTGTCATCTTGGTAACTGCTGGTAAGGCCACACTTGGAATACTGGTACAATGAGTACCAAAAACAATAAGTACCAAACAAATCCCCCCCCCCCCAAGAAATATTGTAGTCAGTCACAAGTCAGCTCACAGCGACAAGTTCTAGCTGGTGTATTGAGTACCAAACAAACAATGAGTACCAGGACAAAATTTTTCCATCAAAGTGTGTTGAGTGTCAAATTCGATGAGTTTCAAAGCAGTCAAATACAAAGGTAACACTGTACAGAAGATGCATTGTGATGACAGAGCACACATTTTCACATAAGTATCGTTTATCCTGGATGCCTTTGTTTGATGTCAAGAGCTGCAGAATTCATATCCTGATCATTATTGTCCTCTTCAATCTACCTTGCTCTCTTTCAAGTTAACTACACACAAAGGGCTTTACAGACACGCCAGACTGGATCATAAATGCATTAGCACATTTAGTGCATTAACTTGTAAAATATAGCCAGGTTTCAAGGTACGTCCTTAACCATTAATTGTAAGGAGAATTGTAAAAGCCATAGAATAGAATAGAATAGAATAGAATAGAATAGAATAGAATAGAATAGAATAGAATAGAATAGAATAGAATAGAATAGAATAGAATAGAATAGAATATTAGAGTAGAGTAGAGTAGAGTAGAGTAGAGTAGAGTAGAGTAGAGTAGAGTAGAGCTGGAAGGGACCTTGGAGGTCTTCTAGTCCAGCCCCCTGCTCAAGCAGGAGAACCTATACCATCTCAGTCAGATGACTGTCCAGTCTCTTCTTAAAAATCTCCAGTGATGGAGTGCCCACAATTTCTGGAAGGAAGCTGTTCCACTGGTTGATTGTCCTAGAACCGGGGTGTCAAAGTGCTGACCTGTGGGCCAGTTTCATCATATCGAAGTCGCACCCACCTCATTGCCAGCAATGCAAAAAGAGCCACAATATGTCATGACACGTCACGTGACGTGACGAGTTTGACACCCGTGCTCTAGACATTCTACCCAATAGCCGTTCCAGCTGAGAACACAACAATACATCTGTTCTCATTATCACAGCAGAGAGACAACAATATGTGTCTTCTGGAAATTTGTATCCAAATTGCAAGGCGGGCATCACTTATTTATTTTTTTTTAAAGAGTAAATAAAAATGCATGGACATTTAAGTCGTTTGAGAGAGGGGGAAATTTTGAAAGCAAACCCTGAGATCTAAGGAGGATATAATCACCATTTCAATGGGATTAAATACCTATCCTGCAGAGAATGGATTTATCTTTCCGAGTGGTATGTAAAGAATTAAATGTTCGTCGTTTAGTATTTTTTTTTCTTCTGGGTTCTCTTTTCCGTATTTTATTTTAATTTATTTTTGCTGTGTAGGATGGAAAATGCCTCTCTGCGTGGGTTGGCATAAGGCATTATTATCGCAAAGAAAAAAGAAAAAAAATCTTCTGAAGAGAAAAACGAAGTGTAAGTACGTATAAGTGTACCGTATACAAAGGCACGCGCGTGAATATCGCCGTTTTTCAATCTCTTTATATCTGTGACGTCACTCCTTATATGGACATTGATCATGACTTTATTCTGCATGAGGAGGTGATCAGCCGCCTGGGAAAGCCAAGGGAAATCATCAAAACAATTAAAAAATGAAAATTAGAATATTTCGGACATGCGATGCGACACCCAGAAAAATATGGCCTACTCCATTTAATCCTCCAGGGAAAGATTGAAGGCAAACGAGGTCCAGGCAGAGGAAGAACATCGTGGCTTCAAAATCTAAGGGACTGCTGCAAGATTACTAGTAGCTCAATGTTGGAAAACGGAATGTTTTCCCACTATAGAAGAATGGGTATTTCAAGTTTCAAATTTAGCAGAAATGGCTAAAATTTCTGCTTATGTGAAGGATTATTCACAAGAAAGATATATCTTGGTTTGGAGAAGATGGATAGATTATATTGAGAGTAAATATGGAACTAAAAAGTTTCATTTGGTTTTTGAGTAAACTTTAGAGTGTCAATGTAGTTTATTTTTATTTATAAATAGTAATAAGATGTTATAATTATTGTGTTTAATATGTTTGTTTAGAAGAGAGTTAAAGGATGTTATAGAATTGTTAATTTAATAGTGATCTAATGTTAGACAGAGTATATCTACTGTATTGTTAACCCTGTGATTGGCTCTGGGAAGTCGTGGGGGAGGGAAGGGGGTGGGGAAGGGTGGGTTTTGGGGAGGAGGGAAGATGTATTGTAAAACTTTTAAAAATTTTCAATTAAAAAAAAAAATCTAAGGGACTGGTTTGGACCAAACTCAGCAGCACTTTTTCTTGCGGCTGCTGATAAAAACAGGATCGCCAACATGATCGCCAACGTCCGATAACGGATATGGTACAAGAAGAAGAAGAAGCATTCTGCATTGTTTCTGCTACAGACCATTCCTCTCGTTTTTTGTTTTCTTTTTTGCAAGAAGACTAAATTCGTGGGCCTCTCTATTCTCCTGCACGCGTTAGAGAAGGAGCTGCATAAACAGAGTTTGAAATGGAAAATATTCAATCTCGTGGTTTTTTTTTTCCCCTCCCTCCAGGATTCTCCGCTTTTTAATTAGAGAGTAGCTGGTGTTGAAAACGATTACTGTTCTGTCAGCTGCACTTTTAGATTTGTCCTTCTGCTGGATGGAAAAAAAGGGAATTTGCATCCTTGTTGTTGATTCAATTACAGCTTGTGAGATTTCCAAGGGATGAGAGTAGAAACATTAATCATGGCATGCTACACAGATTACAAGTTCCAGTCTCTTTCTGACGTGCGAAACCTGTCTCTTCTCACGGATATCTTTACCTGTCTGCTTACAGGCTCTGAAGATTTAGTATATTTATCTATGCAAGCAGAAGTGTTTCTATTTGTAGGAAAGGTTGGGCTGCGCTCTCTGGGTGAGCATGTATGGCACATGGGAAAATGCACACTGTGGTGCATGGTTGATATGTGTGCAAGCAGGCGCATGACAGTTGGAAAATGTTTATGTACAGTAGTGGCCAAAATTGTGGAAACCTTTTGGGAAAGGCGTACAGTAGAAATGCCACCTTTGGTTAAGTTTCCACCCATTTTTCTTCTAATTTCTTTATAACTTGTTCACTTAATAATACTATTTTACATCACTTTCTGGGCAACCAGTCAGCTCTTTGCACCACGACTTTAATTTTATTACGTTTTACAAGCTCACTCAATGAAAGAACACCAAAAAACCCAACCAACTTGATAGCGATCACATAACACACCGACAAATGTCCTCCTCTCGGCTTCAATACATGACATCAATCACTGGATCCTACTGTGATCTGGTTGGCTCATTGCCAAAACAAGATGACACCTAATTGGCTCTCTAAACACTCATGCTCATTGGCTACAATCAGAGGAAGGAAAGCTACCTGAGATCAACCTAAGCAAGTTGTGCTTCCTTTTTCTGGTTATTTGGCGATAACTTTTCACAGAATACAGTACAGATAATTGAACAAACTTTGTTGCATTACATTCCTGATTAAATTATCTTTCCATTGATATATAATTTATGGTACTACTCCCCCCAAAAAGTGGTGTTATTAGCCATCAAACCTCAAATGTGCACTTTTTCCCAAAACGTTTCCACAATGTTGGCCACTACTGTATATATTGCTGCAGCTTTTCTTTGGTTTGGTTCGAACGTCGGATATCCTCAGCGTTGGAAGTGTGAAAGGTGAAATATTGCTTCTAAAATAATGTTTAATTATGGAGAAAATAAAGAACTAGAAAGTTAAGGGCCTTTTTTGGGGGGAAAAATAGTTAAAGCAGTGGTTCTCAACCTATGGGTCGCGACCCCATTTGGAGTCGATCGACCATTTCATGGGGGTCGCCAAGCAAGGCTGTCCGCCATTTTTTTCCCCTTTTCTGGCGGGTGCCTTACCTCCCTTGAGCTGGGCCAGCTGGTGGTCGGCCTGCTCCATCTCTGCCGCTTGCCAGCTACGCCTCGGCGGGTGCAGGGGGCGGAACCACGCATGCGCGGCGCTCCCAGGCAGGGAAAGTCCTTGACTTACGACCGGTTGGGTAGTCCTCGACTTATGACTGGTTTAGTCCTTGACTTATGACTGGCTTAGTCCTCGACTTACGACCGGTTTAGTCCTCGACTTACGATCAGTTGGGGGTCGCGGCATTAAAAAGGTTGAGAACCACTGAGTTAAAGCAATATTGTTCTTACAGTTAACAATGCGGTTCAGAAAAGTCCAGAAAGAATAGGAAAAGGGTATGTGTGTGTTTGTGCTTTCTGAGCAATAGCCTAACAGACATTTCAAAATATAACCAATGTATGCAAATGAGCAATGGAAAGTTAGTGATGTATAGTCACACCATGCCATGTAGCTAGAGGTTTTTTTTTTTTTTGTTGTTGTTAATAGGCACCACGGATAGGTTGTGAGCTTGTTGTTACCCAGCCAATGGGGAAAGCAGGACAACACTGAACTTCAGGTGAAAAAGGTATAAAAACCTGTTGCCTGCTATGATGTGGGTCCACCTTGTGTGCACCCGTATTTGCAAACACGTCCATAAACGTTTGCTACCTTTTGGTACCAGATGGCCTTTGTTGCTTCATTGCTTCATTCCTATTTTTAACAGGCTGGACCTTGGAGGTCTTCTAGTCCAACCTCCTGCTCAGGCAGGAAACCCTATACCATTTCGGACAAATGGCTGTCCAGTCTCTTCTTAAAAACTTCCAGTGTTGGAGCATTCACAGCTTCTGGAGGCAGGTTGTTCCACTGGTTAATTGTTCTAACTGTCAGAACGTTTCTCCTTAGTTCTAGGTTACTTCTCTCTTTGATGAGTTTCCATCCATTGCTTCTTGTCCTGCCTTCTTCAGGTGCTTTAGAAAGTAAGTTTATCCCTTCTTCTTTGTGTGCCAGCCCCTTAAATATCAGAACGTGTTATCATGTTACTTCTAGTGCTACTCAATCACTGTAGTCAGTAGTTTTATTACAGTTTATACATATTTATCTAGCCTCCCATCCACATTTACCTCTACAGTTTCTCTTTCTCTCTCTCTTCTCTCTCTCTCTCTCTTTCTTACTCTCTCTTCTCTCTCTCTTTCTCTCTTTTTTCTCTCTCTTTCTATCTCCTTCTCTCTTTCTCTTTGTCACTCTCTCTTCTCTCTCTTTCCTTCTCTTCTCTCTGTCTCCCCCCTCTCTCTTTCTCCCTCTCCCTCTCCCTCTCTCTCTTTCTCTCCCTCTCTCTTTTTATCTCTTTTTATCTCTCTCTCTCTCTCTCTCTCTCTCTCTCTCTCTCTCTCTCTCTCTCTCTCTCTCTCTCTCTTATTCTCTCTTTCTCTCTCTCTCTCTCTCCCTCTATTTCCTTCTATACCGTATATCCTTATCTCCCTACCGCTCCATCTAGAATATAGACTAATTGTAGCAGCATTGACTGATCTTAGAAAGCCATTTCTATTTTGTTGTCATTCTGTTCTGCTTTGTTCCCATTTCCAGTTGATGGTAAAGGCCTTTAATATTATCACTTTTGTGTAACTGAGATCTCTACATGAAGTCACCAGGAGTCAAACTCTACTCAAAGAAGATTGTGTTTTAGGAAAATAAAGTACAGCAAATTCAAATAAAATAGAAGAAATGCAGCAAGGCTGGAAGCAAAAAAACACAACACAGGATAAATTCTTGCATATTAAGAGGATTTTACCATATTTCATTATCCCGCAAGTGGCACACACATGCAATCTTCTTTTTTGCTTGTACTGATAAATGCAGTAGTAAAATTATGATTAATGGAAACTGGTCTAAAATCCCTGCCTATAGTTCTGTCTGCAGAACAGTTTATCCAATTATATGTCCCCCTCCTGCAAGAAAAAAAAACATTTTTTATTAGTAATTTAAACATATCTGCTTACTGGTATTTTATAGGCTGCTCAACTGTGTGAAATTGCCTCTTCAGACTAAATTTGGGAGGTTTTAAATTCTTCTTTTTTTTTTTTTTTTGGAGAAACTGAACTGCTAAGTGTTTTGCAAATTAATCCAGGGTAGATTGGAGGAAAGTGCTAAAACTGCATATCTCTCTCTAAAAAAAAAAAAAATCACAGTTTTATAAATTCATCAAGCATATATAAAACTATTCTTGTTATGAAAGGGTGCTGCAGTTTCATACGGTCTTAGCCATATAATGTATATAAACTACCCAAGGATCTATTTTCAGTTTTGGAATAAGTAGAGTCTTCAGTATTTACCCACTGAATTTTAAATCCATATCAGTGAATAAATCTCAGTTGTTCACTTATCTATTTGCTGGAACTGAAATAATTGCCCCAGGATCAGCAGCCATAGTGAAATGTGGAACCAGGTGTCACTCATCCTGTTACATAGGAAGGCTAGACAAATTTAACTGAGTAAGTGGATATTAGTGTTTTGTAGATAGACACAAATCAAGTGTGTTGATTCAGTCAACTAAATTCCAAGGGCTTGCAGAGGTTTAAACAAATTCTACTTCATAATGCAGCAGTTCAACAACACTAATTAACTCACAATGAGCTATGATAGAAGGGGAGGAGAGGGGAGGGGAATAAAGAGGAGAGGAGAGGAGAGGAGAGGAGAAGAGAAGAGAAGAGAAGAGAAGAGAAGAGAAGAGAAGAGAAGAGAAGAGAAGAGAAGAGAAGAGTTCTTAGCATTTGATAAAGATTAAAGTTGCCCTCTACTTCCCAGATTGGGAATCTGACAGGTTCAAAAGAAATAGAAAAAAAAAACCTAAATCCTAGAAGCACATGAAATCTGGCAGATTTGCTTTTTGGAGACTGGACTGGATTCCAAAGACATGTCCTTTATCTGTTTTTGGAAAGGCCATTTAATTGACCCATGAAAGAAATGATACCATATGTTTCCCTTTGGCACAGATTTTCTGACATTTTATAACAATTGAGTTCTATTATAATTTTTCTCTTTAATCCTGAAATTTGTAAATATTTTTTTAGTATTTGATGCATACACGATATGCTTAGCTACTTTGTACTTATTTTGTTGTTGTTGTTTAGTTAGTGTTGGCTGTTCTTTTTTTCCACTTTCTATTTTTAGGAGGGGGGAGGGTGTGTACCCCATAAAATAGGCTAAATGGATAAATTAAAGGTTTTTAAAAAGAAGAAGACGAAGAGCCACCATTGGTTTCTTTCAGGTCTACGGGAGATGCAGATAGTGAAATAATTGATCAGATGACAAAGGTCCAGAAGGTTAGAGGTGACCCAATGACAGAGACCCAAGAGGATTGATGGCTATTCAGCAGAAGATGGGCAACTGTCTACTCCAGAACTTTGTTGTTGTTAGTTGTGAAGTCATGTCCAACCCATTGCAACCCCATGGACAACGTTCCTCCAGGCCTTCCTGTCCTCTATCATCTTCTGGAGTCCATTTTAGCTCACGCCTACTGCTTCAGGGACTCCATCCAGCCACCTCCTTCTCTGTCATTGTCCCCTTCTTCTCTTGCCCTCCATCTTTCCCAGCATTAGGCCCTTCTCCAATGAGTCCTTCCTTCTCATTAGGTGGCCAAAGTACTTGAGTTTCAACTTCAGGATCTGGCCTTCCAAAGAGTAGTCAAGGTTGATCTCCTCTAGGACTGACCAGTTTGATCGCCTCGCAGTCCAGGGGACTCGCAGGAGTCTTCTCCAGCACCAGAGCTCAAAGGGCTCCATTCTTTGGCACTCAGCCTTTCTTATGGTTCAACTTTCACAGATGCGGTTGGGAGGAAATGTTGTCTAAAAAGAAATCAAGTCAACACCAGAAAAGAAAAATAAGTAAAAAGGGAATCCTGACAATTCCAGAGTAAAAAAGATGATTGAGATGCTGGAAAGGAAAGTTAAGTTAGAAGAGAAATGTGAGGTTTATTTCCATAAACAGCAAAAATCAAAGCTAGCTAGGGAAGCAGGATATGACCTTTGGGACATAATAGGATTAACCCACCAATACCAAAAAGGCGCACTCAGACTCAGGTCAAAGTACATGACACAGGAAATACAAAGCCTCAAACAGGAACAGGAAACAACCTCAAGAGCCCCAGAAGGTATAAAAACCCACCACAGCCTACTACATGGGGTCGCTTTTTTCAGAGCCATCTTTCTGTCTGGCTCTTCTCTTCAATAAACTCCAACCTTCTTTCTAAAGCGGTCTCCATGTTTGTTTATTCCCGGCTTGGATTGGACCCTGATGAAGATTTTTTCTTTCAACAGTAGCAATAGGAATAAATAGGTGAAGATCAGCCATCCAAACAGTCTTTGGTAGCACTAAATCTAAAACATCAAAAAGGAGAAGAAGTATTCTTTACCATGGTTAGAAGAGCTATGGTGATGCCTACTGAAAGTCTACTTATTTCAACCAAGTTTGCGTGTTGTTCAGAAGTGGGAAAAAAATGAGTCCACTGACTGGGTCACTTGTGTTGTGAGAATAGCGACGAAACATCGCTAGACCGCCATCTTTGAAGAAACAGCCGGAACCTTAGGAAAAAGAAAACTTCCTTAACCACATCTAGAAATTGGGACATTCCTAATAATATTTATCCCCTTTAGAACTAAAGGGATTTTGATAATTCTCATTACCCATAAAAATGTAAATATATTAACATAAATTAAAATACTGCATTTGTGCTCTCTTGGGTGAAGAGTAACTAAGAGGCCGAAGTGATTTATGTCACAATTTCCTATATATATATATATATTCCTGCATTCTCATCTGTCTTTGGATACCATATCTGGCAAGCTGATCTGATGCATCAGCGTCTTGTGTGGATGAAAAATCTGCGACAGCCACTGTTGTGTGGAGCTCTTTGTCTGCCAAGCAAAACCTCATGTAAAATTCATCTGGCCTAATGAGGGAGGCCATGAGACCCATTGTTTTCGTTTTAACTGCTTTTATGTTGATTTAATTAAGCAAAAGGAAACGGGAAAAAATGCAGAGAGAGAGAATGCTGTAAATGAACATTTGAATAAAAGGCGGTCCTGTTTCCATGTATTCGTCCATACGTAACCTACATCTGTGAGCAATTTTTTTCATCAATTGTTAAGATCTATAATAATAATAATAAGGTTGGAACGGACCTTGGAGGTCATCTAGTCCAACCCCCTGCTCAGGCAGGAAACCCTATACCATTTCGGACAAATGGCCGTCCAGTCTCTTCTTAAAAACTTCCAGTATTGGAGCATTCACCGCTTCTGGAGGCAGGTTGTTCCACTGGTTAATTGTTCTAACTGTCTGGAAGTTTCTCCTTAGTTCTAGGTTGCTTCTTTCTTTAGTTAGTTTCCATCCGTTGCTTCTTGTCCTGCCTTCAGGTGCTTTGGAGAATAGCTTGACTCCCTCTTCTTTGTGGCAACATTGTGTACAACATCAGGTCTCCAATCCACTGAAGAAACATAACATAAATTTATCCTTCTAGTATTGAAGGGCTAGTCTCTTAGCAATAAAAAGGGCACGGAGAATGTATTTCCTTTGTCCAGTCATCAAATTCCATGCAGCAGTATTGTACATAGTGGTTTTTTTTTTAAAAAAAAATAGAGATTCGAAAATATTAAAACCCGCCTCAAAGTCAAATTAATATATGCAATGGTTTCTTTCCAGTTTGTTATTATACATGTATGAATGAAACATTCATCTAACCGCATCCCCAACATAATGATTTTGTCAGCTTCTTTTCTGTGCTTCACAATGGGACCTAACAAGTCCAAAGTGCTATTTTTCATTTAATAAGCTACTGTATCGCTTAAGATGTATTGCATTTTTCTTACAGTTGGTGACAGCCTCCATTGTTTAAATAAAATGGGAATTTCCTGTATTCCATTCCATCTTTAAATTCTGTTAGATATTGTAATGATAAATATTGCAGGGTGTGTGTGACAAAGATAAATTGTATTTGTTGTTGGAATTGCTGTGATATAAAAAAAAACTCATTGAACATAATTTGGTGATTGATCTAAAGTAAAAAATTTCCAAGGATCGATTCAGATCTTCCATGCAAACACTTAATTTCATTGTGGGATACAGAATGACAATAAAGATTATTCTATTCTATTCTATTCTATTCTATTCTATTCTATTCTATTCTATTCTATTCTAAATTTGGATTATGCTATAATATTAATCTTAGAAAGTAATAATAATAATAATAATAATAATAATAATAATAATAATAATAATAATAATAATAATAATAATAATAATAATAATAATAATAATAATAAAGTTGGAAGGGACCTTGGAGGTCATATAGTCCAACCCCCTGCTCAGGCAGTAAACCCTATACCATTTAAGACAAATGGCTGTCCAGTCTCTTCTTAAAAACTTCCAGTGTTGGAGCATTCACCGCTTCTGGAGGCAGGTTGTTCCACTGGTTAATTGTTCTAACTGTCAGGAAGTTTCTCCATAGTTCTAGGTTGCTTCTCTCCTTGATTAGTTTACATCCGTTGCTTCTTGTCCTGCCTTCAGGTGCTTTGGAGAATAGCTTGACTCCCTCTTCTTTGTGGCAGCCCCTGAGATATTGGAATACTGCTATCATGTCCCCCCTCGTCCTTCTCTTTGTTAAACTAGACATACCCAATTCCAGCAACCGTTCCTTATATGCTTTAGCCTCCAGTCCCCTAATCATCTTTGTTGATCTTCTCTGTACTCTTTCTGGAGTCTCAACATCTTTTTTACATCGTGGTGACCAAAACTGGGTGCAGTATTCCAAGTGTGTCCTTACCAAAGCGTTGTAAAGTGGTATTAACATTTCACGTGATCTTGATTCCATTCCTCTGTTGAAGCAACCTAGCACTGTGTTGAAGTGTTACAGAAGAAGCTTTGTGATGCTGGTTGAAGGACTCTCAGCCAGGGTGGCTTTGACAAAGGCTGGAAAGATTGTCTACATCTGAAGATGAGGGCTGAAGATGCCCTGCTTGGATCCCGTTCAGCATGCTTTGAAGTTCTTTCACGTTGACAACTTTGACAAAGGCTATAAGCAATTTCACAGATGCAGCATTATTTGCAAGACCCCCCAGTTCCATACAGATTTTAATCCATGCCCTCAGAACTTCAGGGGAACACTTCTTGCAGATTGCACTCACAATGTGTGAATGGGGGACTGGGTGCAGCCTTAGATTATGATAAAGTGTGAGAGTGGCGCAGAGCTGCCTCACTTCCTTATTCAAAACGCATATTTTTAAATCCACGCTCGTGCTGATTTTAAAAAGTGTTTAATTATTATTGAGCCTGAGGTAATTTAAACAGGATACATAAAATGTTTTTTTGCAATTCTAGTGGTATCCAGCTGAGCCAAAAAATATGTGTGATAAGCGATACACATGTAGATGAGATACTTCGGTATTAATGACAAAGTGTTTTAGCTCCATTGCTCGTTTGTTATTAGCTGCCATTTTGTCTCTGCCAATGATTTTGCCTATTAGGTTTCCCAGATGAGTTGGTCGTTTCCCCCAAAGGGTGGTATCCGATGCTCAATTTAGGAGCATCTAGCTGTTGGGAAGAAATTGATTCAGATCTCTTAATCAGTGTGTTGGTCCTAGATTTTATCTGTATTTCAAGCATCCTCTATCCTATTAGCTTTAAGTCACGCTGTGGTCCTTCTTTTAAATCATTCTGCTTTTGCCTTTATAAACATTGTATATTCCGTGGGGGGAGAAAAAAAATATTTACTCCAGAATCCTACATGTCAGATTTCCACAATCATGAAGTAAAATGTGAAATGAATTCATTCCATTTTAATGAATAAATAGGCTTGGAGATAGCTCCATTCTTGAAGCAGGAATTAATGAATAGGATACTCCTAGCACCTCTTCATGCACTTTAGTACTTCATAATGCATGCCATGTAAACTTTCCTCTGGGGTAAAATAACAATAAATCTTTAATAAACTAAGGAAACAACATTTCAGGCTGAGTGACAAAGTCTTTGCTAGAAAAATATTACCGATAGATTGCATTAGGAAGGAAGCATGTAGGAATATATTTCAGAGAGTTGATCTTTTTTTTTTTCTTTCTTTAATCAGGGATGCTTCTGATAACTGGGTTTGCTAGAAAATAAACTCAAATATATCTGTAATGAAGCATGGACAAATGGATCAATCGACTAACAATTAGCACATTGTATCCATAATGTAGGGTATTATGGAAATCCTTGGTAGTTTTTATATATATCAAGTACTCTTAATAAAGCAGGAGCATTTAATGCCTGCTTACAGTACGGGACCGTACTTACCCCAACGACGATTGTATTAAATCTGGTTTTATCACCATAAGCATAATATATTGCAGATGACATATGCTGAATACTACAGGTGCAACCTGGTTTTCTGGATTAAAATAAACAATGAACAGCAGTTGTTGAGCTGTGGCGGCTCAGTTATTAGAATGCAGCGTTGCAGGCTGACTCTGCCCACTGCCAGGAGTTCGATCCTGGCCAGCTCAAGGTTGACTCAGCCTTCCATCCTTCTGAGGTCCATAAAATAAGGACCCAGATTGTTGGGCGGCAATAGGCTGACTCTGTAAACTGCTTAGAGAGAGCTGTAAAGCACTGTGAAGTGATATGTGAGTCGAAATGCTATTGTTATTGCTATCTTGCCATAAGTAAAATAGAATAGAATAGAATAGAATAGAATAGAATAGAATAGAATTCAGAATGAATAGAATAGAATAGAATAGAATAGAATAGAATAGAATAGAATAGAATAGAACGGAACGGAACGGAACGGAACGGAACGGAACAGAACAGAACAGAACAGAATAGAATAAAATAGAATAGAATAGAAGAAGAGTAGGAGTATAGTAGAATAGAATAGAATAGAATAGAATAGAATAGAATAGAATATAATAGAATAGAATAGAATAGAATAGAGTGGAGTGGAGTGGAGTGGAGTGGAGTGGAGTGGAATGGAATGGAATAGAATAGAATAGAATAGAATAGAATAGAATAGAATAGAATAGAATAGAATAGAAGGGACCTTGGAGGTCTTCCAGTCCAACCTGTTCTCAAGCAGGAGAACCTATATTGTCTCAGACAGGTGACTGTCTAGTCTCTTCTTGAAAATCTCCAGTGATGGAGCGCCCACGGCTTCTGGAGGCAAAGCTGTTCCACTGGTTGATTGTCCTCACTGTCAGGAAGTTTCTCCTTAATTCCAGGTTGCTTCTCTCTTTGATCAGCTTCCAACCATTGTTTCTCGTCCTTCCCTCTGGTGCTTTGGTGAACAACCTGGCCCCCTCTTCCTTGTGGCAGCCCCTCAGATACTGGAACACTGCTATCATGTCTCCCCTATTTCTTCTTTAGACTAGCCAAACTAGGCAAGGCATACATGTTCTTTCTATTCTCACTCCAGACAGATAATGCAACCACTTACCTACCTACCTACCTACCTACCTATCTATCTATCTATCTATCTATCTATCTATCTATCTATCCACCCATCTACTCATCCACCCATCGACCCATCTACCCCTCCACCCCTCCACCCATCTATCCATCCATCTGTCTATCCATCCCTCCCTTCCACACATCTATCTATCTATCTATCCATCCATCCATCCATCCACCCGTCTGTCTGTCTGTCTGTCTGTCTGTCTATTTAACTTTAATGAATAAATTATACTGAAGAGCAGGAACTTTATTTTTCTTTTAAAACAGGTCACTTGAAGGATTATCAGAGCAGAGTTGAGAAGGCACTTGGAGGTAGGTTTGCGCAACCAAACATCTTTTCTTTCTTTAAGACAAAAAAAACAAAACAAAAAACAAAACAAAACTCATTTCTAACCGTGGTCTCAAGTGAAGACAGCAGATGACAAATTTTATCTCCTAATAAGCGCCACAGAGGATGAGGGAGGGACGCCTTAACTCCAACTTGATCTGTGTTTATTTGCAAATGCATTCAGGAAAGGATCAGCTGTACTTTAGAGAGAGAACTGACGCTCTGCCTCCATTATTATTATTCTTGCTGCAGCGCCAGTGTCTGCTTTCCACTTTATTACTATTAGGGGCACAGGTGAGTCCATTGAATTTGTTTTGTAGGTACTGTCTGTGCCTGATAAAGTGTTTCAGCTTCCAGTTGAAAAAAGATTTGGTTTAATCAGTTCCGAACACTGCACAGCTACTGCTGCATATCTTTTCCAACACTGGGCAAATGTAATTTTAAATGCTCAGCTGTAACTTTAACAGAAATGCAGGGGACGAAAGAGGTGAGATATTTAGCGCAAATATAAAAGGGAGCGACTGTTTTCCAGGGATGAAATAGCCGTAATAACGAATTGGAAGTCTAGAGTTTGTGGGTTTTTTTTTTTTTTTCAATCAGTTACAAGGGATTTGAGGGAAGCTTTGCATGCATGCATTATAATTAAGCTCAGCGACAACTCCCCCGGGCGTCAGGCTCTGCTCTGCCAAGGTTGCTGGGTTAGAAGGGACTAAAGGATAAGCATAAATGAAACATTAAAATGGGTGCAATTCCTCGGAGTTTTCAGGGATGAAATAGACTGATGCTCAGCAGATCTCTTGTGGTTTTTTTTTTTAATAGACATCCATGAAATGTCTATGAAATGTATGTCTTGTCCAGCACATAAAATAACGCGGTAACTTTTGCAGTCATACAGAGCTATTAAGACTGTAGATACCAATTAATCATTCTCTCTCTCTCTGTTTCTCTCTCTCTTTTTCTTTCTCTCTCTCTCATCTACGTATTCATATCTATCTATCTATCTATCTATCTATCTATCTATCTATCTATCTATCTATCTATCTATCTATCATCTATATCTACTCTATCTGTGTCTATCACCTATCGTCTGTCTGTCTGTCTGTCTGTCTGTCTGTCTGTCTGTCTGTCTGTCTGTCTGTCTATCTGTCTGTCTATCTATCTATCTATCTATCTATCTATCTATCTATCTGTATCAACGGTCTGTCTGTCTGTCTGTCTGTCTGTCTGTCTGTCTGTCTGTCTGTCTGTCTGTCTATCTATCTATATCTACACAATCTGTGTCTCTTTATCACCTATTGTCTATCTGTCTGTCTGTCTGTCTGTCTGTCTGTCTGTCTGTCTGTCTGTCTGTCTGTCTATCTATCTATCTATCTATCTATCTATCTATCTATCTATCTATCTATCTATCTATCTATCTATCATCTATTTCTACACTATCTGTGTCTATTTATCACCTATTGTCTGTCTGTCTGTCTGTCTGTCTGTCTGTCTGTCTATCTATCTATCTATCTATCTATCTATCTATCTATCTATCTATCTATCTATCTATCTATCTATCTATCTATCATTTCTAATTTTCTCAATTCTTGGTATTGAGTTCTAGGCAATTCTCCACCTCAGTCGGAAGATTTATTAACTTTTCATCAAGCCATATTACACATTAGATTGTGTCCTTATGAGAAAACCCAATCATTCTGGTAAGGTTGACTCAGCCTTCCGTCCTTCCAAGGTTGGTCAAATGTTGGGGGCAATAGGCTGATTCTGTAAAACTGCTTAGAGAGGGCAGTAAAGCCCTGTGAAGCAGCATATAAGCCTAAGTGCTATTGCTATTGCTATCCTGTGCAATCATTGATCTCCATAGGGGGAAGTTCTAGTCAAGGCCAGTCTTGGTGTCCACAGATGCTTTGGAACCCATTCTCATTTTTAACTGGAGGAATTGAAAATAGAGATGGTTGGGGTTGAAATGGAACGGTGGTGAAAATTCTGTCATTCCACTACAGATTGCATTGCAGGAACTATGTTTTTGTAAAGATCTTCCAACTGATTTTCAGTATGGGATGATGTTAAGAATAGCCTGCATTCTAAGAATTATTATGAAGGGAATTTGATTACTCTGGACTGCTTCCTTGTTTCATTGCAGGAAAACTACTTTGGAACATAATGTAGTAGCTAAGTTTACTCTTTCTCTTGTGAACATGTCTGCAAAGCACATGAGAACGGAACACATGCAGTATTACTAAATTTAATTCTTCCTTTTGCCTTGATTTTAGAATAGAATAGAGCTGGAAGGGACCTTGGAGGTCTTCTAGTCCAGCCCCCTGCTCAAGCAGGAGAACCTATACCATCTCAGACAGGTGATTGTCTAGTCTCTTCTTAAAAACTTCCAGTGATGGAGCACCACAACTTCTGGAGGCAAGTTGTTCCACTGGTTGATTGTCCTCACTGTCAGGAAGTTTCTCCTTAATTCCAGGTTGCTTCTCTCTTTGGTCAGTTTCCAACCATTGTTTCTCGTCCTTCCCTCTGGTGTTTTTGTGGGGAACAATAGCCTTTTAGATTTATTTTACAGAAAGGGCAGCAGAAATTAATTTGATTCATAATTTAATCTGAATTTACTCAACTGGCATTTCTCAGAGCTGTAAAGAAACTGGAAGGAAACATAGTTTTCCTAAGCAGATGGACTTTTACGAATTTCGCAATGCGGAATATTCTTGATACAAAAACCGACATGCACTTGGTTTGATTTGGAATGTTTTAAGTGAATTCAAAGCTGGCCAATCTGACAATTGTCCGCTTCCAGTTTTGTTAATTTGCAACATCCTTTTGTCACTTATAAAGAAATTCATAATTTTTCATGGAACTAGTATAGCAACGTTTGAGCTGAAGTTTGTCTATAATACTTCAGTGGATTTAAGCTTTTTATTCATTTATATCTTTATTTATTCTGCTGTTCAGACTAAACTAAGCAAAATGTAGAAGAAATGTTTTCTTGTCTTATGCTCTCATAAAAGATGCAAACCTATCATGCACTCAGATTCCATCTATTAATTCTTATTTGGATAACTGAGATATATATTCAGTTTGATTTGATCTGTCCAGGTTTAACTTTTTTTCTAGTTTCAAAATATTACCTTTCATATGTCGCATCTTATTTGTTCCAGCCTTTACCTATTCATTTTCTCTGTTTATAAAGTTTTACTGGATACTTTTCCTAGATTTCTTTTTTATTCCCTTAATAACATTCCAATGATTACATATTTAATGTTAACATTAATATTTAATCTATTAACAATAAAATTATTATATTTTATATATATTAATATTACATATATAAATATATATTTATTATACATTTGTAATACCGTAAGTCTGCTATCTAGATACTTATGTATTTAATATTAACCCATTTATATTTTTTTACACATTTTTCAGCATTCCTGTCTTTTCCCTCTTTGTAGTTCTGTACTTCTATTATTATTTTTTTAATATTTCTCTTGGACTCTGTTTCCCTTTGTTATGTATTTGCTTTTAATATTTTGGGAGGTAGAAGATTATCATCTCTTTCTATAAAAACAGCTGGAATCATCTCCTCCTCCTCCTCCTCCTCCTCCTTTTCTTCTTCTTCTTCTTCTTCTTCTTCTTCTTCTTCTTCTTCTTCTTCTTCTTCTTCTTCTTCTTCTTCTTCTTCTTCTTCTTCTTCTTCTTCTTCTTCTTCTTCTTCTCCTCCTCCTCTTCTTCTTCTTCTTCTTCTTCTTCTTCTTCTTCTTCTTCTTCTTCTTCTTCTTCTTCTTCTTCTTCTTCTTCTTCTTCTTCTTCTTCTTCTTCTTCTTCTTCTTCTTCTTNCTCCTCCTCCTCCTCCTCCTCCTCCTCCTCCTCCTCCTCCTCCTTCTCCTCCTCCTCCTCCTCCTCCTCCTTGGATGGAAATGTCAGAAAGTGCTAATATTTGGCTACTTGCTCAGAGTCATTACTCCACCCCCCCAAAAAAAAAAACCGGCGACAGAAGTTTGTTGACTCTGATGTTTCTCATTCTAGAATCCACTATTCGTTTCCCAAGACTTTGTGGACCTGATATTTTCCAGTTTCTCAAAAAGTGTCATGGATTACTGGCCCCATGATGAAATGGGAAGAGAGAACTCACTGTTCAATGTATGCTTCACACTCACAGACTTTGCTTTTTTGCAAACGATTTCAATTGGCCAATTCCTCGTGTACAATCAAGGGAAAGACACTGATGTTCCTTACTGAGTCAGAATAATAGAATAACAGAGTTGGAAGGGACCTTGGAGGTCTTCTAGTCCAGCCCCCTAGTCAAACAGGAAACCCTAGACCAGAGGTAGGCAACCTTGGCTCTTTTATGACTCGTGGACTTCAACTCCCAGAATTCCTGAGCCAGCCATGCTGAGGGGAAAGGGAGAGGTTTCCAAGCTGAGCCATGATGACTCAGGAATTCTGGGAGTTGAAGTCCACGAGTCATGAGGGGGCCATAGTTCCCCCACGCTGGCTCAGGAATTCTGGGAGTTGAAGTCCACGAGTCATAATAGAGCCAAGGTTGCCTATCCCTGCCCTATACCATTCCAGACAAGTGGCTGTCCAGTCTCTTCTTAAAAACCTCCAGTGATGAAGCATCCACTATTTTGAAGGCAAGCTGTTCCACTGGCTAATTGTTCTCACTATTAGGAAATTTCTCCTTGATTAGTTTCCATCCATTGCTTCTTCTCCTGCCTTCTGGTGCTTTGGAGAATAGGTTGACCCTCCTCTTCTATCATGGCACCCCCAGTCCTTCTTTTCACTAGACTAGGCCCAGTTTCTGCAACCGTTCTTTGTATGCTTTAGCCTCCAGGACCCTAATCATCTTTGTTGCTCTTCTCTGCACATTCAGTCCTTGTAAGAGTTATTGAGATAATGTATGTGAAAGTCTTTGGACACCCAGGAAAAGGCTTTATGTACAGTTCTTATTGATGATCTGGATGAGGTTGTAATTTATGGAGAGAGGAGTCTGCAGAAAAGCCTGAAGGCCTAATTTATACTTTTGCTCCCTTTTCAGTATTAAGTTCAGTCATTTTTGCTTCCACACAGCTTGCATTTGTTAATTCTGCAGAACCCAAACATGCTCTGCCTGTTTGTTCATAATTTTTTCCCCTTAGCATGCAAATGGAGCATGCATATGCATGCACCTGTCCTAAAATCTTGGTTTAGTTCTTTTGCAAATGTTTTGCAAATAATTTTGCAAGCAACCTTCCCTAACACATCCTCATTCTTTAATGGCAAATTTGGAAACGTGCAAATATTACTATGTTGTTGTTGTTGTCGTTGTTTCACTTCATGGTTCCATTAGATGAGCAAATTGGGTAAGTTCACATTAAAATGTGAATTAAATTATCTTTTTACTCATTCCTCGTGTTCTTCAGGAACTCTATATTTCATTAGGATCATTAATTTTACCAGAAAGTAATCAAGACCATTTTTATTTGACCTAAGACTAAATTAAAAGTTTTGTACTTGATAATTCAGATCAATGAGCAAGGCTGTTAATTGTTCATTCACTTCTATGCCTCATTTATATAATTTGTGAGCTCTAAATGTGAAACCTACAAAACGTACTAGTTGCCCTAGACTTGTTTCTTGAAGTCAGGTGTGCCACCCAGTGAAGCAATGTTTCTAAGCTTGAACTCTCCTATTGCCCAGTTACAATGTGCCTACATCCAACTTAAGAGGCTGTAGGCAACAGTATATGGTACTGAACAATGGTGGCTAGGTTAGAGATCCTAACTTCAACAAGTAACATGTGCTTAGTAAAGGAGAAAAACAAAGTTGGAAAGAATCTTAGACAGTGGTCTTCAAACTTGCCCCTTTTATGACTTGTGGACTTCAGCTCCCAGAATTCCTCAGCCAGCGTGCCTGGCTGAGGAATTCTGGGAGTTGAAGTCCACAAGTCATAAAAGGGCCATGTTTGAAGATCCCTGACCTTGGAGGTCTTCTAGTCCCTGTCAAGCAGGAGACTTTACACCATTTCAGGCAAGGGGGCATCCAGTCTTTTCTTAAAAACCTCCAGTGATGGAGCACCCACAACTTCTGAAGTCAAGCTGTTCCACTGATTGATTGTTCTGACAGTTAGAACGTTTCCCCCTAGTTCCTAGTTGCTTCTCTCCTTGATTAGTTTCCAACCATTGTTTCTTGTCTTGCCTTCTGGTGCTTTGGAATATAGGTGGTTTGTGGTTTGCTTGGGGTAAAACTGGCTTGTGTGTGTGTGTGTGTGTGTGTGTGTGTGTGATATTACATTAGCAGAGAGTATTAGACTGATAAAATGGAACATAAAATTCATAAAGATTAATTCACCTCTTTTTATGGATTGGAGTCCCATCTAGAGCAGCGTTCTGCACTTGTCAGTAAACCAAGAACAAGCAGAATACCTAAATATTTGATATATTTACTTATCATTAAATTTATTTGCCACCCATTTTGCCATGAGGGGACTCTAATGATCTTTAATCTTCAAACATACTCCAAACATGAAAATTAGAGTGGATTATCCTCAACATACACAAGATTCAAATATTTAAAACAAAAACCAAAAAACTGGGTACCGATCCATGGAATGGATTATACACAAAGCTTGCCATTGTAGACTAATATAGAAGTCTACGCTTTTTGATTTCACCTCTTAATGGATGATGATGATGATGGTGATGATGATGATGATGATGATAATGATGATGATGATGATGATGATATTCTTCAGGATTGTCAGTTTCTAATGGACTGACCCTTTACTGCCAATTTCAAATGACCTTGTTTCACTGAAGCCGCCTTGAAACTCGTGTCGGTTTCTACGTTTAACTTCTGTACCATCAAGAGCGAAATGAACATTGCAATGTCACCCATGCTGCTTAAGACATAATTCACAGTGCCAACTGACACCTCCTGGAGTAAACTCAAGGCCTTTTATGCAAGTAGATGTCATACCAAAAATATCCCATTTGTTTCGGTGTACAACAGAGAATATAGTCCTGGAAACGGGATTGCAGCTGCTGTCCTCTTTGGATGCTGTGAAAGGGAAGTTTCTGCCAAGAACAACAGAATGTGGAACATGAGCAGGCCATCTATCAGTACCTTCTTCTCAGCTGGAGATGGCTTGTTGAACAGATGTGAAGGGACTTCCGCTGAGCAAGGAAAGAAAACCTGGATGAGGAGACCTCTGTTGACAAGCCATTTGGATGCAGGAGAGCTTGTGCTGAGGCTGCTGTTTCAGCTGATCTTCTCTCCAGTTGGACAGCCAGAAGGAACTTGTCTACAAATGGCTTCCAAATTAAGGATTTGGCATCACACCGAAAGTAGCTTCCAAACAACACTGCAGAAGGGCCCGCCTGCTCTGTCATTCTGCATGCTTTGTTAGGAACAAAATGGCAGCCCTGTCTTGGTGGACGCTGTTGGTGCACCGAGTTGGAGAACTTTTAATTTGTTTTTCAAGGATCCTTTGCAGGTTCTCTGTTAAATCTTGCCATTCAACATGCCACTAATGATATTATCACATACTTTCCAAGCACATTCCTATTATCTCCAAGGCAATGTACTGGGTTTTTTTTTAATGACATCATTTATGAAAAAAGGGGAAAAAAAACCCTGTCTCTAGGCTATCACTATATTTATGCCAAGGACATATGAAGTACTTGCTTTGACTATTGTCATTAAGCATAAAGGAATGTCCAGAACTATGATAACACAGAGCAGACTTGACTTTTGAAATCATTGCTTTGTATGAAAGAGAGAAAAAATAATAATTTCTAGCTAGAATGGAAGTGAAATGTGTTTTGTTTGCTTTTCAGTATGACTAATTGAAATTCACACTTCCTTTTTTATTTATTTATATATTTTTTTGAATCTCACAGTGCAATTCTCTGTTTAAAACCATATATAAAAAAGCAGGTATTAGGAAGTAAAAAAAATGCTTGTAAAAATGTAATTAAAAATGGTGCGGTGACATGCATACAAATATCCACGAACTATGCAAAATATTCACAAATTACGCAAAAGTCATTTTTAAGAAGACAGAAAAGAATCAGCTTTTCCTTTGGGAGGAAAAATAGCATCATAGAGGCCAAAACAGAAATATAGTCCATTATTACTTCTCATATAAGCAGATGAAATATTCAGTGTCTATCAAATAGTCCTATTATTGCAGTTGTGTCTCTTACAGTTTTAGCAAGCTATCCCAATGCCAAATTCTGGAATGCCCAATAAATATTAGATTTATTGTTTTTCATAGGCAATATACATGAGCAAACTCACTCACCTCAGCTCACCTCACATGTGCTAGAACTATCCCAAAATTGCTTCAATGCCGGATACAAACTAGTTTTCATCATTTAAAATGGTGTGTTCCAAACCGACCATTTTGGTCACAATCTAACTGAAGACATCGTGTCCAGTCATGAGCAACATCAGAAGGACCTACATAAAATATTGCCAAATAGGAAGGATTTGATTTTATGTAATGTATATCTTGATTGTTCTTAGTGTGAAGCAATGGTATCTTCCACTGTCATCATTGTCCAGGTTCAACATTCTCTTATCAGATGCCATTTTGGACCTCTCACCAGGCTAAGAGCATATGACATACGAGGACAATTTGGGAATAAACCTCCGTTTGGTTATCAGTGACAGACACTCGCAGATACAGAACTTTTACTATACACATTACAAAACTACAACATTGCATTACTTTTTGCATTATTACCATTCAAATTGAGGCACTCATCATAATGTCTTACAAGATTTGAAATTCCTTAGGAGTAATCGCTCGGCACAAAATCAGGGCTATGGGCCTGTTTGTGATCAAAAACATCCCAACAGAACTGCTTCAAAAGTTCTTGGCTACGTCTAGCAGTGTGCGGGCGAGCATTGCTGTGAACCAACACCACACCGGAAGTGGTGCCATGGAAAATCCCACCAAATGTGAAGATGCCAAAGGAACTTTGTGAAGTTCATGGAGCATGGTTTTGACCATCAATTCAGACGTCTATTGTGAAATGTTATGATAACTCAGATGAGCCATCCATAACAAGGTCAGGGCCTGCTGACTTCCGGTGTGGTGTTGGTTCATGACAATTCTCACCCGCATACCACTAGACGCACCCAAGAACTTTGGAAGCAGTTCCATTGGCATGTTTTTGATCAGCCCAGATTTGGCACCAAGCAGCTACTACTAAGGAATTTCAAACCTTGTAAGACGTGATGACAAGTGCCTCCATTTGAATGGCAATTATGACAAAAAAGTAATGCAATGTTGTAGTTTTCTAATGTGTATAATAAAAACTCTGTATCTGCAAGTGTCTGTCATTGATCACCAAGGTTTATTTCTGCATTGCCCTCGTTTATATCTCTCCATAGAGGCAGGACGAGATGGTGCTATCTCCCATCGTGAACATCTCAAACACTTCAGTACCATTGTTCGTGGTGAAAAAAAAAATCTATTGAGAGATCCAGCGGAATCAACTGTATTATATGTTATAATATATCCTATATTATTCTGCCAGTATGATTCATCCATCAAAGGTGAACAATCCCATCCCTCTGCTATCTTTCACTGTTTGAACCAAGACTGAAAAATAAAAGAGAATGTGGTCATCTAAGAAACTGACCAAAGAGAGAAGCAACTTGGAATTGAGGAGAAACTTCCTGACAGTGAGGACCATTAACCAGTGGAACAGCTTGCCTCCAGAAATTGTGGGTGCTCCATAGCCAGAAGTTTTTAAAAAGAGACTGAACAATCACCTGTCTGAGATGATATAGGTTCTCCTGCTTGAGCAGGGGGCTGGACTAGAAGACCTCCAAAGTTCTATTCTATTCTATTCTATTCCATTCCATTCCATTCCATTCCATTCCATTCCATTCCATTCCATTCCGTTCTACTCTCCGTTCTATTCTATTCTATTCTATTCTATTCTATTCTATTCTATTCTATTCTATTCTATTCTATTCCATTCCATTCTATTCTATTCTATTCTATTCAACAACTACAACTACAGCGTCACTCCATTTCTATCAATTGATCTAGATGCATAATATTATATACATTTTTTTTAACTTGGCCAGGCCTAGGGATAATTTCTTAATCAAGGACCTAAATTAATTTATAGTAGAATATGAACTTTAGAGTTTATGGATTGAAGGCTGCAGTTTTTGGAAGCGAAGGAAACTGCTGATCCCCAGGATAGGGTGATTCTACCCGCAGGTGATATTTTGATTAAAAGTAGCTTCATTTTCTGCTAGATTAGTAATAACTAAGTTACTCATGGTGAACCTGGCATATTTTTTTCTATCCTCAGGTAGAAGCAGGTAGCAGATGTATGACTTTCCCGCACATCTCTTATAACTGAACCCATTATCTATAAATTGGAATTTGATTTAAGCATCTCATTTGTAAATGTTAGACTTTAAACTGAGACTTTTGCTTCAATTTCCAAGCAATGATTAATAAATCTGTCTACTAAATCAGTCTTCTTTAACAAATAAACTGGGATTCATAAAACAGACCTTAATACCCAGAGTATATAAAGTCCTGATTTATAAATCACAGAAATGACAGAAAATCAAGTCACATTGCTTATAAATCAGCAACACTACTTTAAAAAGTGACATGCTGCTGAAACAAAGTATGAGTCAAATGTGCCTGGCATTATAGATGTATATTTAATTGAGGTGTTTCAAAAGGATGCAATTAGCAATGTCTCTTGAAGCATAATTAGAAAAGTGGCCCCTTGAACTGATTAGTGAGATCATCATGAAGAACTTGATCAGTATTTATAATTTTTTGACCTAGCTATTAGAAATTGTCCCAGTGATGCAGTGAATAGCATAATTGGGACTAGAGAGGGGACATGATAGCAGTCTTCCAGTATTTGAGAGGTTGCCACAAAGAGGAGGGGGTCAACTTATTTTCCAAAGCACCAGAGGGCGGGACAAGAAACAATGGTTGGAAAGTGACCAAAGAGAGAAGCAACCTGGAATTAAGGAGAAAGTTCCTAACAGTGGAACAGCTTTGCTTTCAGAAATTGTGGGCACTCCATCACTGGATGTTTTAAAGAAGAGACTGGACAGTCACCTGTCTGAGATGGTTTAAGTCAGGGGTCTTCAAACTTGGCCCTTTTATGCCTTGTGGACTTCAACTCCCAGAATTCCTCAGCCAGGCATGATAAGCACTGCAAATTGGTATATAAATCTAAGTGCTATCGCCATTGTTATTGCTTGAATAGGATGTGTGGGGTCATAAGGGCTGAGGAATGAAACCAATTCCTATTAATTGATACCCCCTCTACTTCTAAAACAATTGGCAGGCTTGAAGGACACAAAAAGTTGCTGGAGAACAGAAGGACAGAATCAAGACCACGTGAAGTGTTAATACCACTTTACAATGCCTTCGTAAGGCCACACTTGGAATCCTGCATCCAGTTTTGGTCACCACGATGTAAAAAAGATGTTGAGACTCTAGAAAGAGTGCAGAGAAGAGCAACAAAGATGATCAGAAGACTGGAGGCTAAAACACATAAGGAATGGCTGCTAGAATTGGGTATGTCTAGTTTAACGAAGAGAAGGACGAGGGGGGACATGATAGCAATCTTCCAGTATCTCAGGGGCTGCCCCAAAGAAGAGGGAGTCAAGCTCTTCTCCAAAGCGCCTGAAGACGGAACAAGAAGCAACAGATTGAAACTGATCAAGGAGAGAAGCAACCTAGAACTAAGGAGAAACTTCCTGACAGCTAGAACAATTAACCAGTGAAACAACCTGCCTCCAGAAGTGGTGAATGCTTCAACACTGGAAGTTTTTAAGAAGAGACTGGACCAGCAGTTTGACACCCCTGGACTAGACTCACAAAATAGTTCTCTGAGTATTGCTGCATGGAGTAAATCAACCATACTTAAGACCCAAGGTAGTCAAGACTATGTGCTTGAGAAATATCTTAAATATATAGAGAAGTGCTAAATGTGGTGTTTACAGAACATTGAAAAACACAACAGGAAGGACAAAGCAGAATTTGCAGAAATCTAAGAAAACATAAGCCATTGGGGGCAATTGTTTAAAATGAGCCTGGAAATTAAATTGACTCCCTAGTAGGTGCTAGAGTGCTTTTTTGCTTTTCCCTTTGCCAATTAAAATATTCAGTGGTGTGAAAAGGACAACCGCAACATAACATACCACTTCTACGCTTGCAAAAATAATTCTTCACTGTAGGAACTTGAGGTCAATATGACCTTCTGTCGGGTGCATTTTTCAACTAAATGTGATATATATGATGTATTTTAAGTACTATAGTTTTATATGGATAGTATCTGAGCTTTTAGATATCCTTCAGGTTGTAATCCACTTGTGATTTTCAGATGACCTATATATATATATATATTCTTTCTACACAAAATGTCCAAGTAGAATGAATGAAGATTTGCTGAAACCTCATGGTTACCATTTCAACATGAGAGAATGGCTTTATAATTCAGTAACAGGTTTTGCATTATCTGTGATGAAACATGGAGTGTTAAAGTTATGAGAACTAATTTGATTAAGTATTTAAAATCAAGAAAGAAAGACTATTTGGGCACCGTCACTTACTGAATTGAGTCAGTGTCACTTGCTATGGTGCTGGAGAAGACTCCTGCGAGTCTCTTGGACTGCAAGGTGATCAACAGTCAGTCTTAGAGGAGATCAATCCTGACTGCTCTTTAGAAGGCCAGATCCTGAAGTTGAAACTCAAGTACTTTGGCCACCTAATGAGAAGGAAGGACTCACTGGAGAAGAGCCTGATGCTGGGAAAGATGTAGGGCAAGAGAAGAAGGGGACGACAGAGAATGAGGTGGCTGGATGGAGTCCCTGAAGCAGGAGGCGTGAGCTTAAATGGACTCCAGAAGATGATAGAGGACAGGAAGACCTGGAGGAACATTGTCCATGGGGTCGCAATGGGTCAGACATGACTTCACAACTAACAACAACACTTGCTCTGGTGTTTCAAATGATTTCTGAGATCTGGTTTGGCAATTTAAATCAAATTGCGCCATTTTGGTTTTTTTTTAATCACCTGTAAACCTAATTTCCAAACTGAAAATTTGTTCAGTCCTATTCCCAGTGTTAGGAATGCAGTGCTGTATTTTTCTCCCCCCCCCCATAGTTTCACCATCTTGAATGTAGATTGTCAGGGAGAAAAAAACTATCTACCATGTGTGGTCCCTAAGAGTCAATGCCCCTTTTTGATATGAGTTCAATACGAGAGTCAGTTCTGTTTCGTGGTTAAGGCACCAGACTAGAAACTGGGAGACTGGGAGTTCTAGTCCCACCTTAGCCATGAAAGCCAGTTGGGTGACTCTGTCTCAGCCCAAGTCACCTCACAGGGTTGTTGTTGTGAAGAAAATATGAGGAGGAAGGTGTGTTGGGTATATTTGCTGCCTGGGGTTATTTATAAATATAATAAAGGCAGGATATAAATAAGTGGAATAGAATAGAATAGAATAGAATAGAATAGAATAGAATAGAATAGAATAGAATAGAATAGAGCTGGAAGGGACCTTGGAGGTCTTCTAGTCCAGCCCTCTGCTCAAGCAGGAGAATCTATACCATTTCAGACAAATGGCTGTCCAGTCTCTTCTTAAAAACTTCTAGTGTTGGAGCATTCACAACTTCTAAAGGGAGGTTATTCCACTGGTTAATTGTTCTAACTGTCACGAAGTTTCTCCTTAGTTCTAGGTTGCTTCTCTCCTTGATTAGTTTCCATCCATTGCTTCTTTTCTGGCCTTCAGGTGCTTTTAGAAGAGCTTGACTTCCTCTTCTTTGGGGCAGCCCCTGAGATATTGGAACACTGTTATCCTGTCACTCTTCGTCCTTCTCTTCATTAAACTAGACATATCTAATTCCAGCAACCATTCCTTATATGTTTTAGCCTCCTGTCCCCTAATCATCTTTGTTGCTTTTCTCTGTACTCTTTCTAGAGTCTCAACATCTTTTTTACATCATGGTGACCAAAATTGGATTCAGTATTCCAAGTGTAGCCTTTCCAAGGCCTTGTAAAGTGGTATTAACACTTCACGTGATCTTCATTCTATCCCTCTGTTAATGCAGCCTAGCACTGTGTTGGCCTTTTTGACAGCTGCAGCACACTGCTGGCTCATATTTAAGTGATAGTCCACTAGGACTCCGAGATCCCTCTCACAGTTACTACTATTGAGCAAGGTACCCCCTATACTATACCTGTACATTTGGGTTTTCTTGCCTAAATGTAGAAGCTTACTTTTTTCACCATTGAATTTCATTTTGTTAGATAGCGCCCAGTGTTCAAGTCTGTCCAGATCCTCCTGTATCTTAAGCCTGTCTTCTGGAGGGTTGGCTGTTCCTGCCAGCCTGCCAGCTACAATGAACATAAGTGGAAAAAAATGGTGCTAAGTCACTTTTTTTCAGTACTGTTGTAACTTTGAATGATCACTAAATGAATGGTTATAAGTTGAGGACTCTCTCTGTGTGTATGGGTATGTGAATTGCTGGCAAGGGAGAAAGGAGCTAGAATATAGCATTGTAAGACTGAAATCTGGAAGCCTTCAGTGATGCATTTGCAAGTTTGCGGGTTGTTCAAAAAGAACATATTCCATTTATGATAAGTACAGATAATTGTTATCCTTTCAAATGAATAAATGAAACTGCTTTATACGGAGAAGCATGGCTAACGTGGTTTCTGCATTGATGTAGGAGAAAACAAGGAAGAATCCAATCTTTTGGAATGATGAACTAAATATCAAAGCTTCCTTGGGAAAAAAAAAACTGTGTTTGGAGATTGTGCCCTGAGACACGAAACAGCAGAAAGCACAATTACATTACTAATTAACCTCTCATTATTGGTTGCATATGCTTAGAGGAGCAAGACATGCAGGTTATGCAAATTCCTGTGATTAAATTACTATTTCTGATTCCATTAGCATCTTCCTTGTAGCTACAGTTGGCATGCCTTTTGCAAATAATGCGAGCAAAGATCTCATCAGAAGTGCAAATGATCAGGAATATGACTTACTCACCAAAACTCTATTCCAGGGCATAATTAAGGCTTATTTGGCATGTTACTCTGTCACAATGTAAATTTCATGTTGGATAGAGGAATCTAATTGTGAGGTTGGAACGTTGCGCCAGTGATCAGTGACTCAATCTGTTTCAATGTTCTACTAGCGGCAGATAGAATGGAAATACAATGTGTGTGTGTGTGTGTGTTTGTGTGTTTATCTCAAGAACAGTGTATGTAAAACTTTGCTTTTCTCCACATTGAAACTCATTTTGTTGGATAGGGCCCATTGTTTAAGTTTGTCAAGATATTTTCGGATCCTGAGTTTGTCTTCTGGGATGTTGGCTATTCCTACCGGTTTTGGGGACTTTCTGAATTAGGATTTGCTAGGATGAGGAAGCACCAGCCACAGAAGCCAATGAGAAAATCTGAACATGCTTCCTTTGGTTGAATTTGAAAATGTAACTTCTATGATTTCCTCATACAACAGTGAAAACAAGGACTAGGGGTACATGATAGCAGTGTTCCAATATTTGAGGGGCTGGCACAAAACAAAAGTAGTAGAAGGCAAGACAAGAGGCAATGGATGGAAGCTAGTCAAGGAGAGAACAAACCTAGAACTAAGGAGAAATTTCCTAACAGTGAGAACAATGAACCGGTGGAACAGCTTGCCTTCAGAAGTTGTAGGTGCTCCATCACTGGAGGCCTTTAAGAGGAATCTGGACAGCCACTTGTCTGGAATAGTATTGGGCCTCCTGCTTGAGCGGAGGGCTGGACTAGATGATCTCCAAATTGTTAATCTGTTTAGCGGAAGAATTTATATCAACAATCACTGGGGTTCTCTTTGTGGATCCTGCCCCAAGTGGGCCTCTAAGATAACTTCCTATCTCATTGTTCAGCAGTAAAAATCTCAGTTGAAAGAAAGGTCCTCATTAGTCTAGCAAGCCCTTGTAGAGCACAACCTACTCCTTGGTAAGCTAGAAAAAGGTGGAATAGACAACATCACCACCAGATGGATCTGTAACTGGCTGGCAAACCAAACTCAATGACACTACATCCACATGGAGAGAAGTAAACAGTGGGGTGCCACAAGATTCCGTCTTAGGCCCAGTACTCTTCAATATCTTCGTCAATGACTTAGATGAGGGAATTGAAAGGGAACTCATCAAATTTGCAGATGACACCAAACCTGGCAGGAATAGCCAACACCCCAAAAGACAAGCTCAGGATCCAAAAAGATCTTGACAAACTTAAACAATGGGCCCTATCCAACAAAATGAGTTTCAATGTGGAGAAAAGCAAAGCTTTACATTTAGGCAGGAAAAATCAAAGGTACAAGTATAGATTAGGTGTGACCTGGCTCAAAAATGATCAAAGGCCTGGAGACTAAAACATACACTATGAAGAACGGCTGCAGGACTTGGGTTTGGCTAGTCTAAAGAAAAGAAAAAAATCATGGCCGCTCCATCACTGGAGCTTTTAAAGAAGAGACTGGACAGCCACTTGTCTGAAATGTTCTCCTGCTTGAGCAGGGGGATGGACTAGAAGACCTCTAAGGTCCCTTCAAACTCTGATTTTGATTCCATTCCATCCCATCCCATCCCATCCCATCCCATCCCATCCCATCCCATCCCATTCTATTCTATTCTATTCTATTCTATTCTATTCTATTCTATTCTATTCTATTCTATTCTAGAAGCAACAGATGGAAACTAACCAAGGAGAGAAGCAACCTAGAACTAAGGAGAAATTTCCTGACAGTTAGAACAATTAATCAGTGGAACAATCTGCCTCCAGAAGTTGTGAATGCTCCATCACTGGAGGTTTTTAAGAAGAGACTGGACAGCCACTAGTCTGAAATGATATAGGTCAGTGATGGCGAACCTTTTAGAGACCAAGTTCCAAAACTGCAACCCAAAACCCACTTAAGTATCATCGGGTGCCGGGTGGGTGTGACCCATTGGGTGGGTGTGGCCCATTGGGTGGGCGTGGCTGCAGTGGTAACAGCAGACTGGGTGGGACTAAAAAGTTCAATCAATCAATTCCAACTTTACAAGATCTTTTTTGACTGATTGATTGAACCTTTTTTTTTTGTACACGGTGGCGGAGGCTCTGAGTGCCGCCTATGGCACCCGTGCCCTAGGTTCGCCATCACTGGTATAGGTTCTCCTGCTTGAGCAGGGGGCTGGACTGGAAGACCTCCAAGATCCCTTCCAGCTCTATTCTATTCTATTTATTAATTTTGCCCCCCAAAAAAGCATAGGATCTATACAAATATTTTTGTCGCACTGGGAACCTTGCTGGAGGGAATATTCTCCTGACTGCAAATTTCTCAGAATACAGAAACATAAAATGTAAAACAGCTCACTTGAACCTTTGAATCGAGACTCCATTTAAACTTTTGCAGTGCCTAACCTATTAAGTAGGAACAGAAATAATATTCCCGAATGTGTAATGCCATCTTATCACATTATATCTCTAGCAGTGAAAAAAAAAAAAACAGTCAAGTGTATTTATGAAACGAAGTTGCTCATAATTATCACTTATGCTTGCCTCTTTAAGGATCCAATAAAATAGATGAAAATGTGTGCGTACAACAAGTACATATGCTTAAGGGCAGATCTCACTTTTGTGTACTAGCGGTTATGACAGGAACCATATATAGTCATTTAGTTCAAAACAACTGAGAACAAAACACACACACACACACACACACACACACAAAAGAGACACATACTGAAATTAAACCACTTAAAACCTGATAGGAAGAATCACTTTGGGTGTATATTCAATACCGCTTGATGAGCTGAACTCTATTAAGCCAAATTCAAGGTTAGAATAGAATAGAATAATAACTTTATTGTCACTTTCAATGTACGCTAATTGGCATACATTAAAATGAAATTCCGTTGCATACAACTCTCAAAGGGTCACCACCTCTGATATACACTACATAAATATGACAAAAATAAGTAAATAAATACAGAATTATGCATATACCCACATATATTATATGACACAGAGAAACAAAAGTCTAGTTTGGGTTATGTATACACGTGCATGGCGAGAAAAACGAATCTTGCGAGTTTACCAGATGGATGGCATAGGGCAGGGGTGTCAAACTGCCAGCCCGCGGGCCGGATGCGTCATCCCAAAACCGCGGCCACCCCATTGCCGGCAGTGGAGAAAAAGCTCCGATACGTCGCTCGACATCACGTGACGTCGCGAGTTTGACATACCTGGCATAGGGAATAAAGCTGTTACAGAATCTAGTGGTTCTAGTATAAATACTTTGAAACCTCCTCTCAGAGGGGAGCAACAGAAACAGCTTGTGAAGTGGGTGTGTGGGGTCTCTAAGAATGCTTTGAGCTCTAAGCACATATAAGTGCTTGTAAGCAGCATCCTGAATCATCCAAGATTATTCCTGTGATCTTCTCAGCTGTCCTTACCACCCTCTGTACGGACTTTCTATCTGAGGATCTGCTACCACCAAACCAGACAGTGATGCAGTTTGTTAAAATGCTCTCAATCATGCCTCTGTAAAAAAGTGGCCAGGACAGAAGGAGAAAGATGTGCTCTCCTCATCCGACGCAGAAAATTAAGAAAAAAAAACAACCAAGCTCAGAGAGCATCGGGAGCCATTATTCTGAGGGAGGTCAGGCCTCTGCCACATTCTGCAGTGCAAGGACTCTAAGCTAAGCCCCCTCTTAATGCCTCCCTCCAGTCTAGCTGGAGATCCCACCACAAAAATTGGACAAACGGGAGGAAGATAAAATGACAGGACGAACATGGAATAAGCAGATACAGTAACGCAGGAGATGCTTTAATACATTTTGTGGGGGGGGGGGGGAAACCTTCATTGGCAACACCTTTTTCAAGTAATCTAAATGCAAATACGACACACAAACCTCACCAGATGGACACCATCGAATCAAACTGGCTAACTAACAGGAAACAGAGGATAAAGAAATGCCATCCAATTAGCCAAGGTACCTCTAGGTACAGATTGTGGAATATATTAGGAGCTGTGGGTGCCAGATAAATGGGCTCAAGTTATAAAAGTAAGAGGACTAATGCAAATTGTGCCAGCAAGTTTTGATCAGGAAGAAATACAGTCCCTTCAAGATATAACAACATTGTAAGCAATCAGCTCAGTGCATCTCAGGGATGTGAAAGAATCCAAGTTTTAGGGAGAGTTAAGAAACATGATGAAAATTGAAATGGAGCAAATATTCCGCCAGATTTTAAAAAAGGAAAAAGTAATTCAGTAGCTTCCAGAACCAAATAACATAATAGTCAAGAAAAGAAAGAGGATGAAAGCAAGTAGGATATGTTAACCTTTTAGGCTTACTATTTCATTTTCATTTTCTTCCCTTTGTTTGGTGTTGTTTATCCAGAAAGAAAATAGAACGAAAGAAATATCTGTATATATGTAATAATCCATCCAGGTGAGATTGATCATGCATATTTCAGCTTCACTGGAAGATTTATAGGAAAATACTGTTTTCTCGTTCTGACTTCTCTAACTTCATTGTGGACATAATAATACCGACCACCTTAATCATATAATGTTTATTAAAATAACAATGTGAAGGTCATTGCATGCGTAAAATTTGCTATACAGATTTAATGGCTATTGTTTAATTGACCATCTCTCAACTATTATTATCAAGCTACAGCTGAAACACGCTCTCAGATCTATAGTTAGAATTCTACCTCTGAATCCTGCAGAGAAGATGAAGGATTTTTTGGGGAAAAAAATCTTACTGATTCCTTCCTTTAAATACACCTTTCCCCAGGCTATATAAGTAGCCTGAATAAACAAGCATAAGACAAAGCAAATCTGTGCTTCAATAGAAGCGAGATGCCCACACAATTTGGATTTCAGACTTGCTTTAAAAGAAAACAGTAAACTTGCTGAAGTCGTGTTCTGTTAAATTTGCTCAACTTGTTTCAAAGGATGGTGGGAGGAGGAGGAGGAGGAGGAGGAGGAGGAGGAGGAGGAGGAGAAGGAGAAGGAGAAGGAGAAGGAGAAGGTCTTCCTCTTCCTCTTCCTCTTCCTCTTCTTCTTCTTCTTCTTCTTCTTCTTCTTCTTCTTCTTCTTCTTCTTCTTCTTCTTCTTCTTCTTCTTCTTCTTCTTCTTCTTCTTCTTCTTCTTCTTCTTCAAGAAGAAGAAGAAGAAGAAGAAGAAGAAGAAGAAGAAGAAGAAGAAGTAGTAGTAGTAGTAGTAGTAGTAAATGTTTAGGAACAGCTAACACTAATTTCCACATTACAGGATAGCAATCAACTAACTTCAAAGATGAACCATAGATCTTATATTGAATCAGACATGATTTTGTAACATTAAAAAAATTGACTTTAAATCTAATAATTTGGTATTCTTAAGCATCATGCTGCTGATCCTGAAGAGCAACCTTGGGCACTAGATAAAGATACTGAATATCTGCTACTTGCTTCCTAACATAAATTATTCAGATATTATTATTTTTTTCAGTGGAGAAGAAGCTCAACAAGATCTTTCCATGATATGAAGACCACTCATGGTCTGGAAAGGAGCAGAAGCTTCACGTGGTCCTCCTCTCAGGTAGAAGAAGAATTTGAGGCTCTTCCAAGCCACCATTCATGCTAGCATATGAAGAACATTTGGGGTCACGATTACCATTGACAGCAAAGAACAAAAATGGAAAAAAAATGCAAATGATGTCTCATATCTGAGAAACAGCTGGGATGGAAGAATAGCCTAGAGAGACTACGAATGTAAAACCTTCTAGTTAAAAAAGAGACAATTACTGGAAGCGATAGCTGCTCCAGTTCTTAAAATATTTGCTCAAATTCCTCTCAAATTATTTTCATTCTTTTACTCTTGGGATGTTGGCCCGATCTTCTAATTATCTCTTGAAGTTCTGAATGTCTCCTGATTCTCTGACCTTGCTTCATTTAGAATCAGAGTCAGCTGAAAGGGACCTTGGAGGTCTTCTAGTCCAAAGCCCTGCTCAACCAGAAGATCTGTACCATTTCAGACAAGTGGCTGTCCAGTCTCTTCTTAAAAGCCTCCAGGGATGGAGTACCCATAACATCTGAAGGCAAGCCTTTCTACTGGTTAATTGTTTTGACTGTTAGAAAGTTTCTCCTTAATCCAAGTTGCTTCTTTCTTTGATTAGTTTCCATCCTTTGCTTCTTGTCTTGCCTTCTGGTGCTTTGGAAAATAAGTTGACACCCTTTTCTTTGTGGCAGCCCTTCAAATATTGGAACACTGCTATCAAGTCACCCTTAGTCCTTCTTTTCTCTAGACTGGCCAATTCAAATCCTGCAACCGTTCTTTGTATGTTTTAGTCTCCAGGCCCTTAATCATCTTAGTTGCTCTTCTTTGCATTTTTTCCAAAGTCTCAACATCTTTTTTTTGTAATGTGGTGACCAAAACTGGATGCAGCGTTCCAGGTGTGGTCCCGCTGAGGTTTTATAAAATGCTACTAATACTTCACATGATTTTGATTTCGTGTTTTGATTTAATTGATGCCTTTTGCGATTCTTCCAGGATTTTACTCCAGACAAATCACAAAATGCTATGAGATTGATCCTTGTCTCTAATCACTAACATGGACAAAGGCTTTTTTTTTTCCTGGTCAGGCGATTTCCCCATTCCATTCTATCTGTTTGGGTCAGATAATAATAATAATAATAATAATAATAATAATAATAATAATAATAATAATAATAATAATAATAATAATAATAATAATAATAATAATAATAATAATACTGATGATGATGATGATGATGATGATGATGATGATGATGATGATAGTAATAATGATAATAATAATAATGATTAATAATAATAATAGTAATAGTAATAATGATAATGATAGTAATAATAATAATAATAATAATAATAATAATAATAATAATAATAATAATAATAATAATAATAATAATAATAATAATAATAATAATAATAATAATAATAATAATAATAATAATAATAAATAAAAATAAAGTTGGAAGGGACCTTGGAGGTCATATAGTCCAACCCCCTGCTCAGGCAGGAAACCCTATACCATTTCAGACAAATGGCTGTCCAGTCTCTTCTTAAAAACTTCCAGTGTTGGAGCATTCACCACTTCTGGAGGCAGGTTGTTCCACTGGTTAATTGTTCTCACTGTCAGGAAGTTTCTCCTTAGTTCCAGGTTGCTTCTCTCCTTGATGAGTTTCCACCCGTTGCTTCTTGTCCTGCCTTCAGGCGCTTTGGAGAATAGCTTGACTCCCTCTTCTTTGGGGCAGCCCCTGAGATAATAATAATAATAATAGTAAAGTTGGAAGGGACCTTGGAGGTCATATAGTCCAACCCCCTGCTCAGGCAGGAAACCCTATACCATTTCGGACAAATGGTTGTCCAGTCTCTTCTTAAAAACTTCCAGTGTTGGAGCATTCACCGCTTCTGGAGGCAGGTTGTTCCACTGGTTAATTGTTCTCACTGTCAGGAAGTTTCTCCTTAGTTCTAGATTGCTTCTCTCCTTGATTAGTTTCCACCTGTTGCTTCTTGTCCTGCCTTCAGGCGCTTTGGAGAATAGCTTGACTCCCTCTTCTTTNAATTCCAGCAGCCGTTCCTTATATGCTTTAGCCTCCAGTCCCCTAATCATCTTTGTTGCTCTTCTCTGTACTCTTTCTAGAGTCTCAACATCTTTTTTACATCGCGGTGACCAAAACTGGATGCAGTATTCCAAGTGTGGCCTTACCAAGGCATTGTAAAGTGGTATTAACACTTCACGTGATCTTGATTCTATCCCTCCAGTCCCCTAATCATCTTTGTTGCTCTTCTCTTGTTTTTTAAAGGATTAAAGGGAAGAATTTTGATTGCTGAGCAAATGCATACATAAATGCATAAAATATCTACTCGTCCCTTGGGCGATCTTATTTTTGTATGTGTGTCTGTGTATCTTATGATCTCTGAGGCATCAATAGGCAGGTTGGAAGAAGACAAAAAGGAAGCAGGGTGATCAAAGGTGTGAATGAGGCTTAAATTGTTGATCTACGTTCCTTCCCAAATGTGCCACCGTGTCATCTATCTCCATGGTAATGCTGAACCACCGTGTCCTTATTAGGATCACACCTAATGCCTTTGTGTGTGTGTGTGTGTGTGTGTGTGTTAGTGCTATTCAGTAAACAATCTTCAAATGAAGCCCTGCATAGGAAGACACATATTATACTGTCTCCCACATGCTCGGAATGGTTCACTGTAGCCAGATCCTCGCCCTCGCTCTCTCTGACACTTGGTAAAAATAGCACTGTTACCTATTATGCTAAGGTGCACTGGAAAGACAGCAATTTGTCTCCCCCAATGTCAAACTGTGCTCTACATTAGCTCATTATTTAGTAGTCAACCAGGGAAGGTGTTTGGTCTCATCATTAGAACAGTTAATAACAGCTATTGAGTAATAGGCAAGCAACTAAGTTAAACAAAGTATGATGCCCGGAAAGAGCGTCAAAGCACAAAGCTCCTACAGTGAGGATCCATAAAATTGGACTAAAAGGCAGCTCTCTAACCCATAATCCACGGGAAAGCAACCTCATTTGAAAATAAAATCAACAGGTCCTGCTTAATAAGTCCAATTATCTGGGGGAAAGTTGTTAATGAAGATCAGCTTAAGAGGGAAGGCAAAGAGACACGAGATGTGATAGGAACTTTTCAGGGTGGAATCAGAGACATTATTAAAGAAAAGAACAGATTTGCAACCAGAGATAATGACAGGATTCTGAGCACTGACAACTGGCTGATGCAGTGCAAACCTCAGAGGGACAATTCTTATAATCTGCACCTGCATGGAATAGGCTGAGGCATAACAAAGAGTGAGGATTTTTAACAAGACAAATAAGAAATGAAATTAACTGACGTTGGGACTTTCTGAAGTCTCTCTTTGACAGATTGAAAGTCTGTTCCCCCCCCCAAAAAAAAAACTTGATTTGAAATAGGGTCCTAGCTCTAGATGTGAAATCTAATTCTCTAAATCTGTCTTTCTCTGTGTGTCTCTAACTTTACTAGCTTATAATGCTTTATGAATTAATATCTCATTACAGGTGAAAAATGATACAATGAAAAAGTGGGAAAGGAAGGAAGGGAGGGAGGAAGGAAGGAAGGAAGGAAGGGAGGAAGAAAGGAAGGAAGGAAGGAAGGGGATCTAGATTTGAAGATATAAATAATATTTCATTTTTAAATGCTTTTTTAAAAAATTCAGCCATACTCTTTTAAATCAGTCTTTCATTCCAATTAAAAAATAGGTGTTAGGAGCCAGAAATTCAAATGAGAAGTAAATGGCAATATATTTCATTTACATTATATATTTTATTTAAAGAAAAAAAAGGGGAGAGGAACACCTGTACTATATTCTGAGCACACTACAGCAGGAAACATGATTTATTTTGGGAATTGAATCCTCAAGCTTCATGAAATGAGTTTTCATTGTTTGCACGATCAAATAAGATTCTTCATTCTAATTTGGAGGTTGGGGGGAAAAAAAGTCTCCAAAGTTTAAAGACAAAGGCCATCTTTGTTTTTCTTTTTTCTTTTGCATTGCACAATACTGGGATTCAATAATTCTGTAACTGACAGAAGTCAGTCTGTAACTGTAACTGATCAATCAATCAATCAATCAATCAATCAATCAGTTATTAGCTGTGATGGGGCAATGGTTAGAATGCAGTACTGAGAGGCTAATTCTGTCCACAGTCTGGAGTTTGATCCTGATGGAGCTTGAGGTTGACTCAGCCTTCCATCTTTCCAAAGTCAGTAAAATGAGGACCCAGATTGTTGGGCGGCAACAGGCTGACTCTGTAAACTGCTTAGAGAGAGCTGTAAAGCACTGTGAAGCGGTATATAAGTCTAAGTGCTATTGTTATTCTTCCTTCCTTCCTTCCTTCCTTCCTTCCTTCTTCCCTCCCTCCCTCCCTCCCTCCCTTCCTCTCTCCCTTCCTTCCTTCCTCCCTCCCTCCCTCTGTCCCTCCCTCCCTCCTTTCCTTCCTTCCTGCCTCCCTCCCTCCCTCCCTCCCTTCGGCACAAATTCACAGGTTTGTTGTAGATAAGGTTCTTCCTAAGCACTTCAATGTATTTTCTGGATAGGTAGTTAGCTTACATAGGAAAGCTAGAAGGTGAACATTTAGTGGAGCCACAGACATGGATAATATACACATGAAAGAAGAAAAAGAAATTTCAGAAAAAGCAGTAGCTAATTTCCTCCAGCTGCCAGCTACAGAAGAAGCAAAGGACTGGAATGCGGTAATGGAAGAAATGAAAAAGAAAATGTCAATAGAAATTAATTGGAAATTGCATTTCCCTTCTTTCATTTTATTTCCATATAAAATAAAATTTGTTGCGCTGTTGAAAGTCAATAGTATAATAAGGAATACATAACATTGATATAAATTTGGGGCATCTGTGTACCTACAGAGGAAAATAGATAGATAGATAGATAGATAGATAGATAGATAGATAGATAGATAGATAGATAGATAGAGAGAGAGAGAGAGAGAGAGAGAGAGAGAGATAGAGAGATAGAGAGAGAGAGAGATAGAGAGATAGAGAGATAGAGAGATAGAGATAGAGAGGTAGGTAGGTAGATAGATAGATAGATAGATGATAGATAGATAGATAGATAGATAGATAGATAGATAGATAGATAGATAGATAGAGAGATACAGAGATAGATAGATAGAGATAGAGATAGATAGATAGATGATAGATAGATGATAGATAGATAGATAGATGATAGATAGATGATAGATAGATAGATAGATAGATAGATAGATAGATAGATAGATAGATATAAGAGATAGAGATAGATAGATAGATAGATAGATAGATAGATAGAGAGAGAGAGAGATAGAGATAGAGATAGAGATAGAGATAGAGATAGAGATAGAGATAGAGATAGATAGAGATAGAGATAGAGATAGAGATAGAGACAAAGACAGAGACAGAGACAGAGATAGAGACAGATAGACAGACAGACATATAAGAGTAGAAACGTGAAATCTGAGACATTTGAGAATAAATTTCCATATTCAAGAGATGAATAATATTTTTTTTCCATCTTGTTGCTGGTTATATTTCATTATCATTTCAAAACCTGAAGGAACAACAAAGAAGTTTTCTTTCGAAGCATCTTGAGAGCTGAGATTAATTTTGGTAGAGGAAAAGGATGGTTTGTGTATTTGTGTCAGTGTCTGTGTGCAGACGCATGCTGGTTCCTTCATTATAACCATGAGACTTTTTTATTACTTTTGAGCACAGAATTTGGATGCTGAGCAATTCTTCCCTTGTTTCTGCAAATGTTCAGGAAACACAAGGATGTCAGCGGATTGCAGCCCAAACCATGTAAAGACCCCAAGAACAATCTGCAGAATCCTTTTTAATTACATGAATTTTCAGCATTTCTACAGATTGCTGGGTTTTTTTTCCCATTTCAGATGTGTATAAAGAAATACAGATGAGAAATAGAAAATGTTTATGAAATAAGCTAAGAATATATTTAAGTATGTAATAGGTGTATTCTAGATATGATAACTTTTATGTAGTGAAATAAAGGAAATTTGGATTACCCGAAATTTAAATACTACGGATATTAAAGGTTAAATTGGAATATTGTAATTAAAAATTAAAAATTAGGTAAAACTTAAAAAACAGAACATGGATATGTATAAGCAAAAATATATATTGATAAATGTTTTAACGAAGTTTGTCATAATTAGAAATTTACTAGCCTAAATATGATATAGCAAACATTAAGGGAAATAGAGAAGGAATTTTTGATGATGTAACCTGAGATATGTAGTAAAGAATTTATTATTGAACCACTGATTACCCAATCACCACACTGCTTTCTGAATACTTAAATGTAAAACTGGAAAACCAATAAAATTTGTTTTAAAAAAAAGAAATACAGATATATAGTTTGCCTCCAATAAATCCAAATCAGTCCTGAATCATATTATTAGGAATCATATTATTTGCTCAAAAGCTCAGATAACAATTTGAACCGGATCAAAATTATTATCCTGTATCTGATGGATATTAGTTTCAAGTGAATTGACAATATGCTGGCTTGCAGATAAACTACCATTATCTGTAGGGGTAGGACAGGGATAATGTTTTATTTTATTTGAATTGATTTCTCCATTCAAATTCAATTAAAAATTTGAATGTGAAAATGTTAAGGTATTAGTGAACGTAAGAACTTTTCATTAGAGCGGGGGGGAATTATAAATATTTGTGATAGGGTCAGGCCCAAAAGAACCAAGAACAACATATGGAGTTACTTCTAAGTATTTTCTTTATTGTTGTTCCCTTACAAAAAGAATCTTGCTGGACTAAAACAATTATCTGCCTAATTATGAATATATTCTGTGAACTGCTGGGGGTGAGTGTGTTTCCATCCTTGCCCCTCTCCTGCCTACCAGCCATTTCAATGTTATAGCTCTGGCTGAATTAATTAAACCCTCAGAATAACAGAATTGACAGAGTTGGGGAGTCTTCTAGACTAACCTCCTGCACAAGCAAGAGACCCTATACCAGGGGTCTTCAGACTTGGCCCTTTTATGACTTGTGGACTTCAACTCCCAGAATTCCTCAGCCAGCGTGCCTGGCTGAGGAATTCTGGGAGTTGAAGTCCACAAGTCATAAAAGGGCCAAGGCTGAAGACCCCTGTCCTATACCATTTCAGACAAACGGTTGTCCAATCTCTTCTTAAAAACCTCCAAGGATGGAGCACCCACAACTTCTGGAGGCAAGCCGTTCTACTGGTTAATTGTTCTCACTGTCAGGAAATTTTTTCCTTAATTCTAAGTTGGTTCTCTCCTTGATTGGTTTTCATCATTTTTTTCTTGTTCTGCCTTAAGGTGCTTTGGATAATAGGTTGACCCCACTCTTTGTGGCAGCCCCTTAGATATTGGAAGACTGCTATCAGTTCTTCCCCAAGCCTTCTCTTCATACCCAAATTCTGCAACCGTTCTTCATAGATTTTAGCCCCCAGTCCCCTAATCATCTTTGTTCCTCTTCTCTGCATTCTTTCTAGAGTTCCAGCATCAATTTTGTTCTTCATCATATCTCCTTACAAATGAATGCTATCAGTGTCTGGACCACCATATAGTAGATATTAAGAGAATCAGAAGCTTACAAAGGATGGCTACAACCTCAGTAGAGTTTGTTCCCCAAAGGGTTAGGTCAGTGGTGGGATTCAGCCAGTTTGCACCACTTTGGCAGAACTGGTAGCTAATTTTTTGTTGCCCAGGCCCAGAATGGACTTCCAGAAGTGACATCCACGCAGAGAACTGGTTGTTCACATATTTGAATCCCAGGTCTTCTTTCAGATCTTCTTTCTAAGCTGGAGAGCTTTCGTTGTTACAAGCTGCCACACTGAGACATCACAACATTTCCCTCCCGCTTGTAGTATCTCATCCTAACCCATCCTGAAGGAATCTGGTTAATAATGAACCGATTTGCAACTGACAAACTGCTTGAAAGTGAATATTGATTTCAGTAGACAGAGTTTCCTTCTGACCAATTATGCTTAAGATTGACACACAGCAGTTGCAAAAAAAAAGAAAAGAAATCCCACTTTTTTTTAATCCCAGTTGATATATAGTAGGAGAAAAATATAGTAAATGTAGAACAAACTCCACCAGATTTTTCTCTGTGTACTTTGAGCTATTCTAATGCTAATTAGAAGAACTAGCTGGCTTTTGGAAGTCCAGTCTAGGCCTCGGAGGCCTCCCAGGCCTAGAACAGCCCACTGGAAGTGCATGGATACCACTTCCGGAAGTCCATTATAGGTATCGGAGGCCTGGAGGAGGCCTCCCAGGCCTCGAACGGCACACCGGAAGTGCATGGATACCACTTCCGGAAGTCCGTTCTAGGCATCAGAGGCCCAGGCCTGCATCACATAATAGAACTGGTTGTTCAGGTATTTGAATCCCACCACTGGATCTAATGTTCTCACTTACATGTATATCTTTATTGGCAGTTTTGAGATGGAGAGACATAATCACCTTCTGGGAATTCCTTCAATCATTTTTCATGGAGAAGGGCAAAAATGTTTCCCAAAACTTTTTTTAAAAAATTATAATAATAATATTTTTTATGCTGGATAATAAAACAACTTGAACATCTGCCGATTTGCAAGTGAGCTTCAGCAGGTTCAACCATGCAGTCTTCTTCTGTTCAAAACAAAGATCTTGGCAACTTGTGAGAGGAATTTTAATAAGTAATTATTTACTTACATGAACATGACAGAAGTTAAATTAATCTGTTCTGCTTGCTCTAATTCTACGTGACGAGGTGGTGAAACATTTTGACCTTACTCATACTTCAAATTATTTGGAAATGGTATATAATTCTGATGTTTAGAGCAGGTGCAAGAGATCAAACAAGGAAGTCTCTGGTTCAAATGTTGAATGCAATATTACAGCACAAATTAAAGACTATTATTCTGTCTTCTCCCCCACTGTCAATTTACAAGGACCTTGACAATCAAGAAGGGAAACTGAAGATTTGCTGAAGCAAGCTAGGTCATCAGTGTTGCTTGAACTAAAGGAATCTGCTTTCATAAAGCAAAACAGCTTTAATAAAACAGCTTCAGCAATATATTAGCCAAACTGATCTAAATTGTCAAGGGAATTTATTAAATGTATATTTAAGTGTAAATGAAACCTATCACATTTACTGATTGTTCAAACAATCAGTGGGCTTTTTGGTTTTTGCTACCCCAAATTGCCAGTTTTCAGGAAACATACCTGAAGATGGTAGAGGACAGGAAGACCTGGAGGAACGTTGTCCATGGGGTCGCGATGGGTCAGAGACGACTTCACAACTAACAACAACAATGACATACTGTTTTATTCCAAGCAAGAGAAGGCAATTCATAGTATCTTTCCTG
>NW_015386465.1:185433-205473 GCF_001527695.2 Protobothrops mucrosquamatus
CAGTCCTGCAAGTTGGAATAGCCATGTCTTAAGGGCGCGGCGGAAGGAAGGGAGATCAGGGATCACCCTGATCTCTGGGGGCAGCTCATTCCAGAGGGTGGGAGCTCCCACAGAGAAGGCCCTCCCCCTTGGGGTCGCCAGCCGGCACTGTCTGGCCGACGGCACCCTGAGGAGACCCACCCTGTGGGAGCGTACAGGCTGATGGGAGGTAATCTGTGGCAGAAGGCGGTCTCGAAGATATCCCGGTCCGCTGCCATGGAGCGCCTTAAAGATGATAGTATGGAAAGATGATATGTAGTATGGAAAGATGGGAGATGGGTCAAGTAGTTGAGATCAGTTTCATAAACCACACCAAAAGATGTTTCCCCTTATGCCAGGAACCAGGTGGGGATGAGGATGGAGAACATAACACTTTACAAATGATCATGAAACCATTAAACCTCAAATCAGGAAACCAACAATTTTGAAAGGGGTATATCTTGCCAATCATAATAATCTGTAGCCGTACGTTTATCAGTGTTATCACAATATGTCTCCCATATAGTGCTAATAACACTTGATTGTATTTTGCTGGTTTAAATGTTTTGCTTGACTAAATGTATCCATGTAGTATTTCAGCAATTCTCACATTCGTCACCTAGGGGCCGATGGTAACTTAACAACAGCTCCTGCAAAATAATTCTGGTGCGAAAACATATTGGAAAAATAAAAATAAAAGAAGGAACAGGACTTTCCTCTTAGATCCACTTTCAACCAGAGATGTAAGGGATCCACTTCATTTTGCACACAATTATATGTTTTTGTCTAATATTAATTAATAGGTCAAGTAGCACTTAGAGAGATGTTAGGCATTAATTAACATTTAAAAACTATCACATATGACATATTAATTAGATATCAATCACTTATTGCTGGTACTGACATTTAATAAGCATTTTCATTTACACCCAAAAAAAACCTAAGTTGCCACCAACACTTTTAAAAGAGATAAAATTGAGACAAATGGTCTCTGCAGATTTAACATGTTAATTGCTGTCTGTTCCTAACTATTATAATTCACAAGATGACTCATAAATGAAGCAGCTGCTTTTTTTAAAAAAAGTGCCACCATAGATTTAATTTGTATACATAAAGACAGGAAGCTATGAAAGCAGTTGTGTGAACTCTATTTTAAATGTTTTGGGAGCTATGACATAATGATCCTGGCCAGTGTTTATATTACACATAATTATGCAGAATTCATCCTGAACTGTTTCATTGTAAACATTCAAAGGGGCATTCTTCTTCTTACATATTGTGAATTTGTGTTACTATGAATATTCATGTTTTTTTGTAGCCCTTGTTCAGCCTTTTGCAAAATGTTAGGAATGTGTTGAAGGCTCAACTCATTCTGCCATTTTCATGCTCTTCTGAATGTATGCAAAAAGCTTAATTCTAATATTACAAAAAATTAGCCTTAGGGATCTGATTCATGATCCAGGACTCATTAAATGTAGCTTGCCTTGACTTTGGCATCTTTTTATAAAACTATACCAGTCCAACTTCCTTAAGACCATGTTGAACACCAAATTGATATTGCTCTGTAACCTAGAATATTTTCACATGTAAGATCTAAAGGAGAGTTCACCATCAAGATCACCATCTTTGTTCTCAGCACCAGGGAACCCTTTCGTAAGGACACTAAGCCAGCCAAACTTACTTTCTAATAACACTTGGAAATCTTCAATTTAACCACTTGATGGATATTAAAGATCTTCAAAACAGCAAGCTTGATTTTACACTTGGTGAGTGTTACCTTTTTTGGATGTACGGACTTTACTTAAATAGAGACTTGAGGATTTAAAATCATATACATTTGGCAAAAAGGACCAAAAAATATTTTGATTTAAGAAACTTTTTTAAATGGATTGGGAGACCATAGAGATTGGTATAGTGGCTGTAAGAATCAGAAACATCACAATGGCTAGCTTTCTAGGTGTACTTCACAGTGGCTGGGCACACCTGTCACCAGCTGCAGGGAAAAGAAAAAGTAAGTAGACCTGGGTGTGGTTCAGCAGGGAGAAGACCAGGGCTTTCTGGGTTGGTGGGATGGGAAGAAGACCCAGACATCTTGTGGGGGGGGGCAGGGAGAAAGCCTATACACGAGTGGGCCTAGTTGGCTGAGGCTTTCCAAGTGTGATACATTGGGGAGAAGACCCAGGTCTCTTGGGAGTGGTGGAACAGGGAGAGAACCCCATGTTGATAGTCCTAGCCAGCCAAGGCCTCACAGTCTACAGCAGGTTTCCATAAGCTGGATGCCTAACTGGTTGACATCCTCTGATCTATGATAGGGCTATAAGTATAAAATATTATGGACATACTCAAAGCCTTATTAATTCTCTATATGATCAAACAACCTCAATGCACTTCTTTCCTACAGATCATTGCATTTTGTATTCACTTGTCCACAGAGATTCTCAGTCATCCAGGTCATGGTTATCCCAAAGGTGGTTTTTTTTTTTTTCTTCAAAAGGCAAATGGACTTCCTTGGGTTTTTTTCCTTAAAGACTCTAGAAAGACTCTAGAAAATGGTACAGAGAAGAGCAACAAATATGATTAGGGGACTGGAGGCTAAAACATATAAGGAACGGTTGCTGGAATTGGGTATGTCTAGTTTAATGAAGAGAAGGACGAGGGGGGACATTATAGCAGTGTTCCACTATCTCAGGGGCTGCCCCAAAGAAGAGGGAGTCAAGCTATTCTCCCAGGCTCCTGAAGGCAGGACAAGAAGCAATGGATGGAAACTAACCAAGGAGAGAAGCAACATAGAACTAAGGAGAAACTTCCTGACAGTTAGAACAATTAACCAGTGGAACTACTTGTCTCTAGAAGCTGTGGATGCTCCAACACTGGAAGTTTTTAAGAAGAGACTGGACAGCCATTTGTCCGAAATGGTGTAGGGTTTCCTGCCTGAGCAGGGGGTTGGACTCGATGGCCTCCAAGGTCCCTTCCAACTTTATTATTATTATTATTAAGACATTTTGCTTCTCACCCCAGAAGCTTCTTAGGTTCTGTGTTGTATTCATTGCAGTGCTGTGCACATTCATTCAGCAACCATTTATTTCAGCCCAATCTTGCTTTCACATACACAAACACACACTCTGCTTAAGCACCCCATTCCCTCAGCTTTCATCATATTTTGCTTTCTTTTATTTGCCTGGCAGGATTGGTTCTCACTTCACTGTCACAAAATGGACAGAGGCTTTCTATTATGAGCCCTGGTGGCGCAGTGGTTAGAACGCAGTACTGCAGGCTACTTCTGCCGATTCCCATCTGCCAGAAGTTCAGCAGTTCGATCCTGACCAGCTCAAGTTTGAGTCAGCCTTCTATCCTTCTGAGGTCAGTTAAATGAGGACCCAGATTGTCAGGGGCCCATAGGCTGACTCTGTAAACTGAATAGAGAGGGCAGTAAAGCACTGGGAAGCGGTAGATAAGTCTAAGTGCTATTGCTATTGCTAGAAAAACCATTCACGCTGCCAGGAGTTCAATCCTGACTACCTCAAGGTTGACTCAGCCTTCCATCCTTCTGAGGTCAGTAAAATGAGGACCCAGATTGCCATATGCTGACTCTGTAAACTGCTTAGAGAGGGCTGTAAAGCACTGTTAAGTGGTATATAAGTCTAAGTGCTGATGCTATTGCTATAAAAAAAAAACATTCACACTGCCAGGAGTTGGATCCTGACTGGTTCAAGATTGACTCGGCCTTCCATCCTTCCGAGGATGGTAAAATGAGGACCCAGATTGTTGGGGGCAATAGGCTGAACTCTCTAAACCACTTAGAGAGAGATGTAAGAGCGCTGGGAAGCGGTATATAAGTCTAAGTGCTATTGCTATTGCTATACACTGCCATTTTTTCCTTTCTGTTTTTCTTTTTTGATACTTATCCATTTGCTTGCTAAAGAGCGCTTACTCATATTGAGTGAAAGTAAAGGCTTTGGTATATGTTTGGTTGGATTTGTGTGTATTCCGTGGGATGCAATAACACTTTTGCTTATTTTCCAAGCTGGGCTTTCTGATTAAGTCCAGAGCTCATGGGTAGTTAGAAGGATAAATTGCATAAAGTGTTTCCTGCAGCAGGATTATCCTGTACACACACTGTTTGATTTGGTATTCAGCGGCATTAACACATTTCTAAACCATCAGTCAAGCGTCTGTCAGATCCAGAAATCCTTAGTATAATCGTCTGCCACTGAGTTTTTACTGAAAAGACACACACTTCGCAGCAACACATAGTCCGGAATGAAATTCTTCAATGAATACCTTGCAGGCAGGCCTGTCGATTAGCAAATTTTATAAAATTCCAAAGAAAGTCTGCAGTGGCTTAGAGAAGAGCTTAGGTTAGGATGTTCTTATTCTCTTCCAAGTCTAAACTTCGCAATCTTCCCAAATGTTAGCTGGTTATCTTTGTTTCTTTAGAGACCCAGAGAAGCAACGCATGGAATACCTTAGTCTGGTTATACACAACCAGTAAGGTCACACAGCTCCCCAGAAATATAATGCATCATCATCATCATCATCATCATCATCATCAACAACAACAACAACAACAACAATAACAGCAGCAGCAGCAGGAAATCCTATACCATTTCAGACAAATGGCTGTCCAGTCTCTTCTTCAAAACTTCCAGCGTTGGAGCATTCACCGCTTCTGGAGGCAGGTTGTTCCACTGGTTAATTGTTCTCACTGTCAGGAAGTTTCTCCTTAGTTTTAGGTTGCTTCTCTCCTTGATTAGTTTCCATCCGTTGCTTCTTGTCCTGCCTTCAGGCGCCTTGGAGAATAGCTTGACTCCCTCTTCTTTGGGGCAGCCCCTGAGATATTGGAAGGCTGCTATCATGTCCCCCCTCATCCTTCTCTTCATTAAACTAGACATCCCCAATTCCAGCAACCGTTCCTTATATGTTTTAGCCTTTATATGTTATTATAAATCTTAGAATATCATGGGAGTTTTTGTAACTTATCTTGGTTTAGCAAATTAGTATTTCTCTCCCATAAGCCTTGATTCCAGGTGACATTAAGGACACAACCATGATATTTTCTGGCAATAGCGTAATAGTGGTTTCCTATGGACTTGTTTTGAGATATTACTTCAATGTCCCAGTCTAATCTACAGCTCTACTGACTGTCCAAGTTCAAAGCAAGATTGGATGGGTAATCAAACCGGTTGAGACAAAGGCAGAATTTCCTTTAAGGCAGGGATCTTCAAACTTGGCCCCTTTGTGACTTGTGGACTTCAACTCCCAGAATTCTTCAGCCTTGCATGATGGCTGATGAATTCTGGGAGTTGAAGTCCACAAGTCATAAAAGGGCCAAGTTTGAAGATCTCTGCTTTAAGGCAAGCTTCATTCCTGGTGATCTGATACACACATCCATATAGCTTTCTGGGTAGCAGTATGTAATGGTTTGGCATACCTTCTTCTAGGTCATAGCCTGAGAATTTCAGGGTAGCTTTCTATTTACTATATTATGGCTTGCAATAACATAACAAACTGGATGGTGGCATTAACCAAGTCTTCAACTGGAACCCACGCTAGCCAACATATTGAAACAATCCTGCTAATGCACATATGAATATGGGCAGCTGGCAATCCAGCTCAAAGGAGAAAGTAGTCCCAAAAATGGACTCACAGACCCATAGTTGAAAAAAAGAAGAAGAGTGAACTTAGGATTCATTGCTAATCAGACAGAAATCACATCAATCAAACATGTACTGATGGAAGATGAAAGATTGGAGACACAGGCAAAAAAAACTTCAAAAAGAACATGAACAATTTCTTCTAATAGCTTGGAAGCTGTTATCACTATTGGTAAATAGATGATGGTACAAAATGATGCAGAGACTATAGTAGGATTTACCAAAATGTAAGGTATGGGAAGATACAAACAGAGTCCAGGGGATGTGTGAAGAACCTTTGAGTTATACTGTTACAATAAATCACCTTCCCCAAAGTTCCATGGTATTAGTTCCATTATTCATTTGTGTTCATGGAAGGCTGAGTCAACCTTGAGCAGGTGAGGATCGAACACCTGGCAGCGGGCAGAATCAGCCTGTAATGCTGCATTCTAATCACTGCATCGCCAGGGCTCCTATTTTGATACAATTTACAGTAAGGACCAAACACATAATGAAGAAAATCCCAGCATTCCTTGAGGATTCTAGCTAGGACAGGGGTCTTCAAACTTGACCCTTTTATGACTTGTGGACTTCAACTCCCAGAATTACTCAGCCAGCGTGTCTGGCTGAGGAATTCTGGGAGTTGAAGTCCACAAGTCATAAAAGGGCCAAGTTGGAAGACCCCTGAGCTAGGACTATAGAAACTGGTTTTGATAGAAAGTAATAACATCCATTAAACCAGCATCAAAGAAGCATTAATAAAACACCACCCTCCCCATAGACATTTGTTTGATTGTGAAAGATGCTGTAAGCCCTACATGATTCTTTTCCAATTTTCCCACTATTAAAATAGTCCCTTGGTTTGTTTGTTTTTTTCTTTGAAAACATTTCACTTCTCATTCACTTCTTAGAAAACTGAAGACGTTTCTTGGATAATAAGTGAAATGTTTTCAATGAAAAAACAAAACCAAACAAAGGAAGTCTAGTTGTCTTTTTGGAAAAGCATCTTTGGAACAAGTGTGATCTGGATGGGTGAGAATCTCTGTAGATGCTATTAAAGTAGAGATTTTTTTTTCCGTTCAGAAGAGACTTAGTTCTGAATTATATACAGCTCTTTGTGATGTATACTCAAAACCTTCTAACAATTCTGCTTTTAATGCTTTAAGATTATTGTTGAATCTTTTTGAAATGAAAAATCCAATGTCAGCAGAACAAGCTTGCTCTCCTTACCTTATATTGGATTGTTCAATAAATTATGAACAGAAGTTAAGGTATACTGATGGAAGATTGCACACAAAGGAAAAAAGACTTCAGAAAGAACCTGAATAACGTCTAGTGATAGGTTGGAAGTTGTTACCACTATTGGGAGGTAACTATCATTGTTTGCTGATGATGTTCTGGCTTAGATAGCAATAGCAGACTTATATACCACTTCACAGTGCTTTACAGCCCTCTCTAAGGGGGTTTACAGAGTCAGCCTGTTGCCCCCAACAATATGGGTTCTCATTTTATTGAACTCAGAAGGATGGAAGGCTGAGTCAACCTTGAGCTGGCCAGGATCGAACTCCTGGCAGTAGGAATGTTTTTATAGCAATAGGATTAGCACTTAGACTTATATACCACTTCACAGTGCTTTACAGGCCTCTCTAAGTGGTTTACAGAGTCACCATATTGCCCCCAACAATCCTCATTTTTACAGACCTTGGAAGGGTGGAGGGCTGAGTCAACCTTGAGCCGGTCAGGATCAAACACCTGGCTGTGGGCAGAATTAGCCTGCAGTATTGCATTCTAACCACTGTGCCACCGTGGCTCACTCTAACTCACATAAAAATCCCTTCATGTGTAGTTTTCCCATATATAGTAAACTACAGAACTGGGGTGAAAAAAACCTCCCTAAAGTCAGATCTTTAGTTACACCAGCCTTGGTTAATTCAAGTGGTTCATTTGCAGCCAAACGGTGTTTGAAATTAGAGCCTAGGGTGTCAAAAACTATGAAACATTCAAATACATCTGCAGTTTGCATTCCAGGTGAATTTTGTCTTGTGGGAATCCCACCCCGTAGGGCTGCATAAATATGTGAAGGGTGCCATTTGATAAAGATTTAATCGAATCAGCCTACCAAAACAGATTCATTTTTTCAAAGTGGAGATCAGATGTTTCTGAAGCCTAACCCCCCAGACTTTCAACCTATCCAGCAGTGCGATCATGTTTGATTGCTAACATTAAAGATTTATTTTGAAGGAAATTTTAGACAAACAAAGGTTTCTTGGTTCGATTTCTTTTGGGAGAGAGTAAGATCACAAAGTTTACCCTAATTCAAAAAAAAAAGAAAAAGAAAGAAAGAAAGAAAGAAAGAAAAAAAGAAAAAGGGAAGAAATTCTGGAGTGGATGCAAACATCCCAGAGACTATGAACATCCCAGAGACTCAAAGATAGAAATTCTGGGTTAGAATCACCCTGACCAATCTTTATCCTCCAGTTGTTGTTTTTTATCAAACCGGTCAGTCCCAGAGGAGATCAACCCTGACTGCTCTTTAGAAGGCCAGATCCTGAAGTTGAAACTCAAGTACTTTGGCCACCTAATGAGAAGGAAGGACTCACTGGAGAAGAGCCTGATGCTGGGAAAGATGGAGGGCAAGAGAAGAAGGGGATGACAGAGAATGAGGTGGCTGGATGGAGTCCCTGAAGCAGGAGGCGTGAGCTTCAAGGGACTCCAGAAAATGGGAGAGGACAGGAAGGCCTGGAGGAACGTTGTTCATGGGGTCGTGATGGGTCGGACACGACTTCACAACTAACAACAACAACAAATGGAGATTGTCAGTCATCCAGGTCATGGTTGTCTCAAGAGGCAACTGGACTTTCTTGTTTTTTCCTTGAAGACGTTTCGCTTCTCATCCAAGAAGCTTCTTCAGTTCTGACTCAATGCTGGGGAATAGAAGGATTTATGTTCCTTGCGGTTCTCTAGTCATTAGCACTCTTTCTCAGAGATGTTGAGGCTATTGGGAGGCCATCTACATTCAAACTGAACAGAGGACTATGACACCACCTATCTCCTTTTTACAACACAGTCCCCTCAGCAGTTCCCAAAAGTTTCCACATCCATTTCCACTATTCCGGTGATCCTGAGAGTGCAGATAAACCTCCAAGTGGCCTCAACGATTCTCAGAGAGAGTACTAATAACCAGGTGACTGCAAGGAATATAAATCCCACCGTTCAGTCAGAACCGAAGAAGTTTCTTGTTTCTTCTTCAATGTTTTTTTTTAATGTATATCTCACTCTTGTTTCGACTTAATCATAAACTGAAGCAGAAACATTTCAGATGGGTTACAATAACTTCTATTCACACCAGCCTTAAGTTTGTTCAATAAAGACTTCAATAATCCTTGGAAATCTCTCTGAACTGTCAAAAATATCCCAAGAGAAGGCAACAACAAACCTTCATGTTACCTAGACATCTTGTAGGGCTATGTCCACGAAGTCACTAGGAGTCAAGGTTGGTTGAAAGACATGCTATTTTTAAAATTGTCCCAACAGAAGGCAATGACAAGCCATTTCTGCATTGTTCTCAAGAAAAGCAGAGGCTATTTAATCTCCAGGAGCTGAATTTGACTTAAGGGAGATGAAGCAAGGTCACCCTCTTCCATGGGGGGAACATGCATCATTTCTGCATCTGTTCCAATCCAGCAGATCGTTCCTGATTTTACGGGTTCAAAATCAAAAATCAAAGACGTAACTGAGTAACTTACTAAAACAATCAACCCCACCGATTGCTACCCCTTTCTTCTCCTCCTGATTTATTTCTATATCCCCTTTCCTTTTCTTTTTCCCACCTTTTTCCATCCTAATTTTTATTGGACTGCTTGGCTTGTGAAATGAATGGAAGGACGCATTAGTCCATCCCCTCCTCTTACATTTTAAGTTTCATTTTATTCTGAGCTAGATAATGAGCAATTTCTTCATATGGTAATGCATGGAGAAGAATTATCGACAAGCTCCTTGTGTGTTACCTATTATTTGATGCTGCGGCTCAGCCCTTATCCCAGCCATTATAGGCTGACAGGTAATATCTGAAGAAGGATAGGTCTAAACCCTTGACTGAATACATCTTATTCTGGAGAAATTTGTAACAGAATAACAGAGTTGGAAGGGACCTCGGAGGTCTTCTAGTCCAACCCCCTGCTCAGGCAGGAAAACCTATACTAATTCAGACAAATGGTTGTCCAATCTGTTTATTTGTTGCAGTAAGCATACAGTACCCAGTCTCAACAAAGAAGAATATAATAACAGAGTTGGAAGGGAACTTGGAGGTCATCTAGTCCAACCCCCTGCTCAGGCAAGAAACCCTATACCATTTCAGACACATGGTTGTCCAGTCTCTTCTTAAAAACTTCCAGTGTTGGAGCTCTGGAGGCAACTTCTGGAGGCAAATTGATTAATTGTTCTGCTCGGAATCCACTCTTGCTTTTTTGTTTTTCTAGCACATCTAAGCATGTAAAGATCTAGGCATTATTTTTCAGTCATAAAACCTCAGAGGACTAAATAACAGGCCTAGGCAATGTAACAGCTTTGTTCAGGAATAGGTGCTTCAGAACACCCAGAAAAGTTAGGAAGCACAATTCAATCACCTTCTGAAATCTATAATTTGACTATAATTATGTTAGGCTGCATTAACAGAGGGATAGAATCAAGATCCCGTGAAGTGTTAATGCCACTTTACAATGCCTTGGTAAGGCCACACTTGGAATACTGCATCCAGTTTTGGTCACCACGATGTAAAAAAGATGCTGAGACTCTAGAAAGAGTGCAGAGAAGAGCAACAAAGATGATCAGGGGACTGGAGGCTAAAACATATAAGGATATAACGGTTGCTGGAATTGGGTATGTCTAGTTTAATGAAGAGAAGGACGAGGGGGGACATGATAGCAGTCTTCCAGTATCTCAGGGGCTGCCACAAAGAAGAGGGAGTCAAGCTTGTCCTGAAGGCAGGACAAGAAGTAACGGATGGAAACTAATCAAGGAGAGAAGCAACCTGGAACTAAGGAGAAACTTCCCGACAGTTAGAACAATTAACCAGTGGAACTACCTGCCTCCAGAAGTTGTGGATGGTCCAACACTGGAAGTTTTTAAGAAGAGACTGGACAGCCATTTGTCCGAAATGGTATAGGGTTTCCTGCCTGAGCAGGGGGTTGGACTAGATGACCTCCAAGGTCCCTTCCAACTTTTCTTTATTATTATTATTATTATTATTATTATTATTATTATTATTATTATTATTATTATTATTATTATTATTATTATTATTATTATTAAGAAATGCAACAGAAAAGTCATGCCCATGCTCACAAGGAGTCTTTTAGTTGATCAGGACCATTACGATTTTTGCTGGCTAGTTTATTGTGCCTCAGGTTCACCCAAGTCCTCTGAAGATTTAAGACTTTTATGATACTGATTTAATCTCTCTAGTTTCTCTATAACAAGGTTACATTTACCACTCCCCTGTGAGGAATAAAAAAAGAAGAAGGAAAAGTCGATGGTTGAAGGCCTCCTTGAATCTGCACCATCCACAATATGTCATTCATTGTAACTCACTTATCAAAACTCATTCCCACTTGACACCACAAAGTGTCTATGTTCCTCTCCAGTGCCTGCATTTGATGAGGTTGATTTGTTTACTCTGACTTTTAAAGTGACATTAGCTAATTGTTACACTCAGCAGGATATATTTCATGTTAACTTTCACATCATGGTACAAACACCATGAGCTCCCTCACAGAAGAGAGTTAGAGACTCTGAAAACAGTTAGAAGTTGGCCACCTGTTCTAGTCACTCAGTCCTTGAATAGAATAGAATAGAATAGAATAGAATAGAATAGAATAGAATAGAATAGAATAGAATAGAATAGAAACAGGAAGGATAGGACAGGACAGGACAGGACAGGACAGGACAGGACAGGACAGGACAGGATAGGATAGGATAGGATAGGATAGGATAGGATAGGATTATTTTCTGTAGGTGCTGAGTGCCATTTTTACTATAAACTTCCTCTCTCTTTGTAGGCAAATGTTATTATTTTAGAAGTCCTTATTTCAACAAATCCTCACTGAGAAGTATTGGAAAAAAAGAATATTATAGATCAAATGTTTAACCTTCGTTTATTTTCTTCAGCAGAAAATGTCATATCAAGAAAGGCTGAGTTGGGTCTGCTGAAGAAATTCAACCATATACTACTAAAACAAATTCATGCAACCATCTAAGCCAGTGGTTCTCAACCTGTGGGTTGGGACCCCATTTGGGGTCGATCGACCATTTCATGGGGGTCGCCAAGCAAGGCTGTCCGCCATTTTTTCCCCTTTTCCAGCAGGTGCCTTACCTCCCTTGGGCTGGGCCAGCTGGTGGTCGGCCTGCTCCGTCTCTGCCGCTTGCCAGCTACGCCTCGGCCGGCACAGGGGGCGGAACCACGCATGTGCGGCGCTCCCGGGCAGGGAAAGTCCTCGACTTACAACCGGTTGGGCAGTCCTCGACTTACGACTGGTTTAGTCCTCGATTTACGATTGGTTCAGTCCTCGACTTACGACCGGTTTAGTCCTCGACTTACAACTGGTTGGGGTCACGGCATTAAAAAGGTTGAGAACCACTGATCTATCGAGATTTGTTTGTTTTCAATTTTGATTAATTTGAAACAAATATAGATAGATAGAGATAGAGATAGATAGATAGATACAGATACAGATACAGATACAGATACAGATACAGATACAGATACAGATACAGATACAGATACAGATACAGATACAGATACAGATACAGATACAGATACAGATACAGACAGATACAGATACAGAATGTCTATATCTATATTGATCTATCTATCTATCTATCTATCTATCTATCTATCTATCTATCTATCTATCTCAATACCTATACCTATACCTATACTTATATCTATATGTATATCTATATCTATCTATTTACTGATCTGGCTAAGGTTGTGATATGCATGAAATCAATGTGTTGTTAATGTTGCCCATTAAATAATGAACAACATCCTTTCCTATAACGTGATGCTTCAGGCGATGAAAAATAATTTATACAAAACATTCACAAGTCATTGACCGTCTTTAATGGAAAAAAATGTCCCTGGAGATTCTCAGTCATCCAGGTCATAATTGTCTCAAAGATGCTTTTTTTCCCCCAAAAAAAAAGGCAACTGGGCTGTGCTTTGTTTTGTTATTTTTTTCCTTGAGGGAGAAGATGAAAACATTTTCTTTCTCATCCTAGAAACTTCATCAGTTCTGATAATGAAGGGATGGAAGGATAGGTTTCTCTTTAATGGAAATAACCAGTCTGATACAAACCTTTTTTTAACTTACCTATTGAATTTAAAAGTTCTTTGTTTTACACATTCTGAAAAGCATAATATGTATATTTCCCAGAATATTATTATTTCCCGGCATATAATATTTCACGTTTAATGACTGCTCCTTGAGATATTTATAATGGTGTTTTAAGACATAGGAAAGTACAAGATGTACCCCAAGGCTACAAGCAGTTCCTGGATCCTATGTTTTATCATCTTTGGACCCCTGGCTATGTTTTCTGTAGCCTAATGCATTTCTCTGCCATCCTGAGATAAGAAACAGATGAAAACATATTACTGAGTAACGTACATTACAGATTAAACAGACCACCCAATTAGAAAAAAAACCTCACTCTCTTTCTTCCCAAATCCACTCTTACCAACATATGATTTTCGGTCCTCCATGCTCAACAAGGTTGAGGTTGGCCTTGGATCAGAATGAAGTTGCCCACCTCTCCTTGTGAGGCCACAGGAAATCAGAACCAATGGCGATGACAACCCTGACTTTGCAAAGACCGTGGAACAGATCACAAATTGCTCATGGGCTCGTTCCAAGCCACATTAAAGCGAGACGAGCAAGCTAACGAAGAACGAAGCCAATTTCCACCACGTGATCTTGAGCCCATGCCCAACCTTTTCAAAGAAAGCATCAGAAATCACTTTGAAGTTCTGAATTTCTTTGATGGGTCACCAGAGGAACTGTGGAGTAAAATCAAACAAGTTGTTAAGGATGAACGGGGAAAGAGACTGTCAAAGACCCAGAAAGCAAATGGGACATCAGTAGACATTGCCAAGGAAGAAAAGGGAAGCCAAAGGCAAGTGAAATCTCTTTCTGAAATGACAGTCCATGTTCAATTACAGTGGAGTATGAATGAGGTGAGGAAGAGAGAGAGAGAGAGAGTCTCTCTCTCTCTCTCTCTCTCTCTCTCTCTCTCTCTCTCTCTCTCTCTCTTGGATGATAAACTCAACAAGAAACTTCAGAACATAAAAGAAGCAGCATTAAATAATATTATATAGACAATGAAGATGGACACAGATATTAATGAACAGGGAAAAAAACCCTCTCCTCAAATTCCAAACAAATTAGTATGTTAAAAGACACCATTGGACGCATAGTAAATGATTCCAAGTGGATCAAACAAAGATGGAAGGAAGGTACTGAAATCCTGTACGGTATAAACATCCTTGGTACCTTAAAATATATTCCCTACTTCTTAGAATCTCGAATAACAGAAAACGAAATAAGATCAGCATTCTGGTCAGTACCAAGTCAAAAGGGTACAACATGTTCATTGAATATCTACAGAAATATGACAAGCAAGGGGGAAAAATCGGAGTCTTCAACAGAAAGGAAGATGACAGATGTTCAAGCTAGTTAAAGAAAACTCTGAGGAATACAATACATTATTGCTGATGCAAACTCAATGACGGAGAAAACCAAAAAAAAGTAAATATGTATAAATATGAGGGGAAAACTATGGGAAACGGGGGGGGGGGGAGTGTGTGAGAACCACAGCAAGAGGAATGGTTGGATAAGAGGAAGCTTAGTTGTCATGGAATTGCACAGCAGTTGTCCAAGTGAGACACTGAAACAAACCTTTAGTTTGTATATATAAATAAATATATTTAATGTTTGAGCTTATAAGAGACTTTGCTGTCATCCAGAGAGCGCAAACACAAGATAGTCAGGAACACAGCAATATCATGAGGTAAATCTAAAAAAGTATCCCCAATATCTCAGGGGCTGCCCCAAAGAAGAGGGGGTCAAGCTATTTTCCAAGGCGCCTGAAGGCAGGACAAGAAGCAATGGATGGAAACTAATCAAGGAGAGAAGCAATCTGGAATTAAGGAGAAACTTCCTGACAGTTAGAACAATTAACCAGTGGGACAACCTGCCTCCAGAAGGGGTGAATGTGCCAACACTGGAAGTTTTTAAGAAGAGACTGGACAGCCATTTGTCTGAAATGGTATAGGATTTCCTGCCTGAGCAGGGGGTTGGACTAGATGACCTCCAAGTTCCCTTCCAACTTTATTATTATTATTATTATTATGGATCATCGCACAGTCAGCCAGATGTTCAGACTGGATTTGGCATTTTGTCTACCTATTGAGTCCTTACCCAGGACCTGGGATAGGCAGATGTTGATGTTTGATGGTATTACAGATATCGTCACAGGATGGAAGCAGTTTCTAGTAAGGCCGCCTTTTGCAATTGACTAATGGCGAATTTGTCAATGCCAATGGTGTTCAAGTGGTGCTCCAGTTGTTTTGGGATTGCACACAAGGCGCCTATTACTATTGGTACTACCCTTGCTTGCTTTTGCCATAGTCTTTCTATTTCTATTTGTAGGTCTTTGTATTTTGTTATTTTCTCCAGTTCTTTCTCATCTATTCTGCTGTCTCCAGGCACTGCCACATCCACTATCCAGACTTTTTTGTCTGTCTTATCGACAATTGTTAAGTCCGGGGTGTTATGTTGCAGGTGCTTGTCTGTTTGAATTCTGAAGTCCCAGAGCAGTTTAATTTTATCATTTTCTATGACTTTCTCTGTTTTATGATCCCACCAGTTTTTGCTTACAGGCAAATGATATTTCTTGCAGATCTTCCAATGCACCATTGTTGCTACTTTGTCATGCCGCTGCTTGTAGTCAGTCTGTGTGATCTTCTTGCAGCAGCTTATTATTATTATTATTATTATTATTATTATTATTATTATTATTATTATTATTATTATTATTATTATTATTGTTGTTGTTGTTGTTGTTGTTGTTGTTGTTGTTGTTGTTATTGTTGTTGTTGTTGTTGTTATTATTATTATTATTATTATTATTATTATTATTATTATTATTATTATTATTACTATTATACAGAACACACAGAAGAAAAAAGGGAAACTCCCCCTTTACACTCACAGCATCCATTCAGAGTGTAGATTGCATCATGGATGAATCAGTACTTTCTAACTAATCAAATACCAACTGTGTATTCTGGCCTATTGTACACTTTACTGTTCCAGCTACTAAATTCAATCTCCTAACGTTAATCCATTGCAGGAATGCCAAACATTTCAGAAATTGATCCCCCCCTAGTTTTTGTAAATCAATGGGGGGAGAAAGGTACTTTCAGACTTCCATGATTCTGTTAATATAACCTTAGAATAAAGTAGAATTCGTTCATCTGGACTTTTCTGGGCTTGCAGGAAAATGGAAATCCCAGAACATTTCAATGTTTTCACGTGAAATCTATATACACACAAGGTCCTGGTCAACAAGTGAATGAAAAAAAGACAATATGCTTCCTTGTTCTTTATTTAATCTATATGCTGGATATACAGTGTATTCAGGAAGGCTGGATTGGAAGAAGATGAACATGGAAGAAAGATCAACTACTCATACTTTGCTGAGGACACCATTCTGATGGGTGGAAATGTAAGTGATTGGCCAGCTCTAGTAAGGAAAGTCAAGAAGCACGGTGGAGGGGAAAAAAGGGGGATTGCAATTAAATCTCAAAGAGACCAAACTAATTGAAACTGATCAGGCAACCTTAGAACTTGCAAGGAAGAGGTGGATTTTGGAATTGATAAAGAACTATAAAAGAACCAGCAGTCCATAAATATGCTTCAGACTAGCACTTCATAGAATAGCAATAAAGAAGACCTTGGAAAAGATACTCAAATGCCAGGACATGTCTATACCTAAAAATCATGCTTTTCCTGTAACACCATAGAAGGAAAGGTGGATGGCATACAAGCTTGAAAGATAGATAGATAGATAGATAGATAGATAGATAGATAGATAGATAGATAGATAGATAATGGATGGATGGATGGATGGATGGATAGATAGATAGATAGATAGATAGATAGATAGATAGATAGATAGATGAATGATAGATAGATAGATAGATAGATAGATAGATAGATGATGGATGGATGGATAGATAGATAGATAGATGATAGATAGATAGATAGATAGATAGATAGATAGATAGATAGATAGATAGATAGATGATGGATGGATGGATGGATGGATAGATAGATAGATAGACAGAAAGATAGATAGACCGCTGATCTATGCCATTTCCTTTCCCAGTGCAAATAAATAAATCACAAGCCACATCGCACATCTTGTCTTGTATCTGCTACCCCTTTAACTTAGCCCATCACTTTAGTCAGTTATCTTCCTCTGCTTCCTCTTTGCATTAAAACACGGCTTTAATCTCCGGTAAATATTTTGAGTGCCCTAGACTCAGTCATACTTTTCCCTCTCAGAAAATAGGGAATGCGTCCCCAGTGTACGTCTTTTGTTTGGCACTGCTCGTAAACTGTCGCAGCACACTGCTGTCAAGTTGTCAAGATCAGAGGCAGCTTCAGGGAACTTACCAAAGGGAGGGAAAATTAACAAAGCCGAAGTGAAATTAACATGCTCTTTGACAGGCTAACAAGCTCATTACACTATCTGAGTAATAACTGACACAGAGTAAAGGACCACAGCTCCCGAAATCAGCTCAGCAACCTGTGGAGACTGATGTACACTCACAGATCACAGCAGGAAGCCTAGTTACAGCTGAACAATTAAGGGCAAGTTGTTTGCGACTTCATGCTTTGTGTCTTCAAGCTCCTTTCTACATTTTCTAGTTACACACACCTTTAGACAGCGAAAACAAATGTATCCGATCGTTTTCACATATGCTTTCTTCTAGCACAGTGATGGCGAACCTTTTAGAGACCGAGTGCCCAAACTGCAACCCAAAACCCACTTATGTATCGTCGGGTGCCAGGTGGGCATGGCCCATTGGGTGGGCATGGCTGCGGTGGTAATGGCAGACTGGGTGGGACTGAAAAGTTCAATCAGTCAATTCCAACTTTGCGAGATCTTTTTTCTTCCCACAAGAAGTTGAAATTGATTGATTGATTGAACCTTTTTTTTTTTTTGCACACGGCGGCGGAGGCCTAAAGTGAAAAGGTTTTATAAAACCCAGCTGAAGGCCTAGGACTGGGGCGATGGCGCGTGTGCCCATAGAGAGGGATCTGTGTGCCGCCTGTGGCACACGTGCCATAGGTTCACCACCACGGTTCTAGCATGTAAGAAGGAACACCTTGAAAGTCACCTTCAGCTCAAGTCAAATTCTTAGGCACTGGATTTCTTTGATGCAGGGATTATTAGTTTATTTTTAATGCAGAAATGAATTGTCCCTATTGTGTTCTGGGTGGTTTTTTTTCCCCATAGCATCCTAGCCTCTGGGGATATTTTGGGATTTATATTTTGTACGTTTCTGTTTTTAATCCAGAAATGGATTAAATTAATTTACTGAGTAAATTACATCAGTTAAGCTGATTTATTGTTCATGCCTATATTCAAGAATCTAGTCAACTAGTGATCAGCACCAAATTGGCATTAGGTAAGAGTTAACAGAATTCAAGAGGGATTGGATTTAGACTGCTTGTGGGAATGTAATGATTCCAGGTTAATTCCTGTCTTGACTCCACCCCCAGGTTTTGCCTGTTCTCTCCTATATCTGGGGAATGTATGCTGCTCAGAGTCTGCTTTGATTGGAGCATCATGTAAACCCAGTATGTAAATTCGTATTGCAAGTAAAATTCTGGATCGACTCACTTTGCCATAAGGAAGATCAAATATGGCTTTGTGTTCCTCTGGCCAGTTGAGTTGCCTGGTCCTACATCTGTTTTTCCAACTTGGTGTTTCTATGTTTTGCAAATATGGATAATCTGATATAAACTGGTAGCAATTTGCTATGAAAATATGGGAATATATAACTAGGAGGTGTCAGAAGTAGAGGAAACAGGATTTTGGAGTGCTAAGACGAATAGAATGGAACGGAACGTCCACTAGCTCCAAGGTCCCTCTCACAGTTTCTGTAAATAGATTTCAGGAAAAGATCTCAAAGGAGAAGACAACAATAGAATTAGAACCGGGAGCTTCTGCAAGAAAGTGGAAATGGTCTTGAGTAGCTAAGAGAAAAATATTGAGTTGTGTGAATATGTGTTGTAGTTTCACACTGTAGTACCCTTTGAGCAGACTTCCTGATTGCTGGAAAAAAGACAAGAAGATTGTGATCTGTGAGGCAACCCTACCTCTGAGTTCAATAACTTATTATGTTTGAAAGTTTCATTGTACTTGTAAGTTACTGCTCACATAACAGTAAGACAATTCCTTAGAAATATGAAGAAAAAAAATATAAACTATTCACAATTCATGGCCAGAACCATTGATTGATTGATTTAAATTTATTATGGCTGCCCACTCCAAAAGGCTCTTATTAGATGTCCAGGAGAGAGGGAAACGAAGGCAGGACACAAAGCAATGGATGGAAACTAATCAAGGAGAGAAGCAACCTAGAACTAAGGAGAAATTTCCTGACAGTTAGAACAATCAATCAGTGGAACAACCTGCCTCCAGAAGCGGTGAATGCTCCAACACTGGAAGTTTTTAAGAAGAGAGTGGACAGCCGTTTGTCCGAAATGGTATAGAGTTTCCTGCCTGAGCAGGGGGTTGGACTAGATGACCTCCAAGGTCCCTTCCAACTTTTTATTATTATTATTATTATTATTATTATTATTATTATTATTATTATTATTATTATTATTATTATTATTATTATTATTATTATTATTATTATTATTATTATTATTATTATTATTATTGATCATCACACAATCAGCCAGATGTTCAGACTGGATTTGGCATTTTGTCTACCTATCGAGTCCTTACCAAGGACCTGGGATAGGCAGATGTGGATGTTTGATGGTATTACAGATCCCGTCGCAGGATGGAAGCAGTTCCTAGTAAGGCCGCCTTTTGCAATTGACTAATGGCGAATTTATCAATGCCAATGATGGTGTTCAAGTGGTGCTCCAGTTGTTTTGGGATTGCACCCAAGGCGCCTATTACTATTGGTACTACCCTTTCTTCTTCTTCTTCTTCTTCTTCTTCTTCTTCTTCTTCTTCTTCTTCTTCTTCTTCTTCTTCTTCTTCTTCTTCTTCTTCTTCTTCTTCTTCTTCTTCTTCTTCT
>NW_015386465.1:206968-211968 GCF_001527695.2 Protobothrops mucrosquamatus
TGCACAAAATCCTCTGCCCTCCCCTCCAGGGGGTCCCCCCCCCTCCAATTGAAGGAGGGAGCGGGTCACCCTGAAGAGGGCGGCAGGGCGGTTATCTGATGACGCGATGAGTGAGGCATAGTAGTTAGTCCTAGCCTCCCTCAGCGCCACTAGGTAAGATCTAAGATGTATCTTTACCTGTGTTCGAGCGGGTTCGGTTTGGCTGGCCCTCCAACTGCTCTCTAGGCGTCTTTTCCGACGTTTCATCTCTCTCAGCCCCTCGGTATACCAAGGGGATGGTCGAGATCCACGTCGGGTCAGAGGCCGCAAAGGCACGACTCGGTCCAATGCTGCGGCGGCAGTTGTCTCCCATGCCGCCGCCTGATTTTCCGCCGAGTCGTGGACCAGATCCTCCGGATATGGCCCAAGCTCCATCAGGAACCTCTCAGGGTCCATCAGTCGCCTGGGACGGAACCATCTATTATTATTATAATAATAATAGTTCCCCAGGCTGGCTAAAAATTGGCAGCATACTTGATGAAATTAAACTTTGTTAGGAGCCGGAAAAGACTCTATCTGGAAAATCTCTGGGATGAGATGATTTTCACTGAAGACCAGCTCCTACAGCAGGAGCTATATAAGAATGTAACGTAAAAAAATCTGGAGCTAATTCCTGAAATTTTCCCCCAATGTCTCTTCCTCTTTCCGTCAATTTGGAAGTGATTTATCACTCTCTTCTTCCAGTTTTTTTTCCTGTTATCAGTCTCAGCGATGGGATTTCATAGTGTTCTCCTATCCAGAGTTAACCAGGCCAAACCTTGCTTAGCTTTCTGATATCAGTCAAGGTCAGAAAAATGTTGCCAATTAAGTGCTCAGGAATATAATATAGACTAGTTCAACATGTCAAAAAAGTCACCAGGCTAATTCAAGGAAAGTTAGAGAGCTTCCATCTAGTTCAGCACCTTATCGACCAGATGCCACTGGGATTTTTCTGACTGTCTTTAGCTCTATCTCCTCATTATTTTGTTCTGAATCAAAACTTCAATTAGTCCTGCCGTCAATCATCACCATAGAAAAGCTGTGGGATCTTAAAATGATGTGGGCGGCATTCTTAAAACAGGGAATAACTGGATTGAAGGCAGCAGTCTGACCCAGCTAAAACATCTTGAATGAAACAATATATCACAGTGATTCAGTCTACAAAGACCCTGGGTATTAGTAAATGAGCAAATTAGTCAACACCTATTGCGCGCCCACTCACCATATTCACACATGCACACAAAAGGACACGTACTTTTAAAATCAGCTATCCATGGAATTGCGGGACTTTTCTAAACCAAGGCAATTGAAAACAGCTTCCAATTTGAAAGAAAATTACTCAGACTTGGCTATGTAATTACAGAAAGATCAGGTAGATTCTTCAAAAACACAAGAGCTGGTTATGAGGACATGAGTGTTATGAGGACGTGTGGGTCAAACCTGACCTTCCAGATTGCCAAAATACAAGCTGCTCATGCATCCATCCAAATAGTGTAGTTGTTAAGGTGTTAAACTAGAATTTGGAGATCACTTTCATATCCACCGTCAGCCACAGATGTCCCAAGGACATTTCCAAAAATCAACTGGACTTCCTCGGTTTTTGCTTTTTGTTTTAAAATGTTTTGCTTCTCATTCAAGAAGCTTCTTCAGAATAGTTTCTTCAGGTTTTTTTTCCAGTTCAGTTCTTGCATGAGAAGCAAAATGTTTTCAAAGAAAACAACAACAACAACAACAAGAAAATACTTTTGGAAAAGCACCTTTGGGATAACCGTGACCTGGATGATTAAGACTCTCAGCCATAGAACTCACTGAGTGACTTCATGAAAATCATTCTCTCAGCCCAATCTACCTTATGAGAGTGTTATTGTCGGGAAAATTGGAGATGGATTAAATGTCCATCATCTTGAGCTGCTGGTGAAAGGCAGGATATAAATATTGCAATTAAATAGAACCACGTTCAGTAGGGAACTTGACTATCAAAGGCCTGGAGGCCAAAACATACAAAGAATGGCTGCAGAACCAGGGTTTGGCCAGTCTAAAGAAAAGAAGAAATAGGAGAGACATGATAGCAGTATTCTGAGGGGCTGCCACAAAGAAGAGGGGGTCATGTTATTCACCAGGGCACCAGAGAGAAAGTTGAGAAACAAAGGTTGGAAGCTTTTCAAAGAGAGAAGCAACCTGGAATTAAGGAGAAACTTCCTGACGGTGAGGACAATCAACCAGTGGAACAGCTTGCCTCCAGAAAACGTGAGTGCTCTATCACTGGAAATATTCAAGAAGAGACTGGACAATAATCTCTCAGACATGGTATAGGTTCTCCTGCTTGAGCAGGGGGCTGGACTAGAAGACCTCCAAGGTCCCTTCCAGCTTTCTATTCTATTCTATTCTATTCTACTCTACTCTACTCTACTCTACTCTACTCTACTCTACTCTACTCTACTCTACTCTACTCTACTCTACTCTACTCTATTCAGGGGCTGCCCCAAAGAAGAGGGAGTCAAGCTATTCTCCAAAGCGCCTGAAGGCCGGACAAGAAGCAACGGATGGAAACTAATCAAGGAGAGAAGCAACCTGGAACTAAGGAGAAACTTCCTGACAGTTAGAACAATTAACCAGTGGAACAACCTGCCTCCAGAAGCTGTGAATGCTCCAACACTGGAGGTTTCTAAGAAGAGATTGGACAGCCATTTGTCTGAAATGCTATAGGGTTTCCTGCCTGAGCAGGGGGTTGGACTAGATGACCTCCAAGTTCCCTTCCAACTTTATTATTATTATTATTATTATTATTATTATTATTATTATTATTATTATTATTATTATTATTATTATTATTATTATTATTATTATTATTATTATTATTATTATTATTATTACTACTACTACTACTACTACTACTACTACTACTACTACATTACAAGTAAACAGAACCAACTTCAGCAGGGAACTTGACTACTCTCTTTTGGGTGTGGAGAGACTCCGTGAACACCCATGTTAAGAAAATGTGAGTATTCCAAGTGTAGCAAATCATAGTTGGAGATGGATTACCCATTGTAACTCCCGTGGCTCTTCTAATATATTATTTAATGTGTCTGGGGACCTTAATAGGTATGAAAAAGAAAGAGGGCAATTATTCTCCTTTCTTAAGCACCTTTGGCATCCTCTCAGCTACTAGCTCCTCACTGGGGAACATTTAACCTCATTTGTCTGTTGCTGATTGAGCAGGGTCTCATCCGAGGGTCCTTCTCCATGATCTGGCAAGAGTTTTAAAAACGAACACACACACACATACACACACACACACACACACAAATCCCGCTGCCAATTTAATGATAATTAAAGTCACAGTTGCTGGCTTTATTGTTCCCTGCTCATACATTTTTAACAACATTTAAAACTACAGATTAACTGATTGTGATTTAAAGGGACTGGGGTAAGGATCCCTCAAGCTCATTTACTATGATTTTCTGGAGATATAACTCTCTGAGCTATGGACTGTCTGAATAAGATTAAATCAGGGCAAGGATGACCAAGGGGGCATCTAACATCCTGTACATCAGAATAACAGAGTTGGAAGGGATCTTGGAGGTCCCTAGTCCAACCTTGTGCAGAAAACCCTAAACTATTTCAGACAAATGGCTGTCCAGTCTCTTCTTAAAAACCTCCAGTGTTGGAGCATTCGCAGCTTCCGGAGGCAGGTTGTTCCACTGATTAATTGTTCTGTCTGTCAGAAAATTTCTCCTTAGAGAAATTCTTGGTTGGTTATTTCCTAGATTAGTTTCCATCCACTGCTTCCTGTCCTATCTTCAGGTGCTTTGGAGAATAAATTGACCCCCTCTTCTTTGTGGCAGCCCCTTAGATGTTGGAAGACTGCTATCATGTCACCCCTTCTCTTCATTAAAGAAGACATCCCAAATTCCTGCAACCGTTCCTTATATGTTTTAGCCTCCAGTCCCCTAATTATACAATTTGCAACTGTTGGTTTGTACCGTGGATACAAAAATCAAGTCTTTTAGCTTAGGATTTGTGATATCTTTCCGGTATCACCCTAGCTTTCAAACCATGCCTTCAAATGAATTTTTGACTTTCTAATTTACTAGGCATTTTATGTGTTAACCATTTAGCTATTATCTCTTCCTTCTTTTAACTGTTCATTGATCTGATGCTTTATTGGTTTTCCTTTGTGTGTAGCTGTCCTGATCATTATTTTTTTTTAATGAAAAGGTGAGATAGAAATCTTGAAAATAAATAGACAAATAAGCCAGAGCAGCATTCCAGCCTATTCTTTACCTCTCTGGTTAATTGGCAATACCAATATGAATAGGAAAGCAATATGGTTCTAGGAAATTAGTCAACTGAATAGAATCGGGAAACAACATAATTTAGATGTTATCCTCAAAACAGCAAATCGGGTTTTGTCTGAGCTATTTAAGAAATCATAAATAACACGAAAGGCTTGTGGAAATAGGTTTGGCTAATGCCTGCATTTGCCTTCTGTTAATGGCCAGCCATTAGAAACCATAATGACAGAGGATAATCATGTCATATCAACACATGCACATGGTGTCAATCACGTTGACCTACAGATTATATAAATGCAGCATTTATGCCATGTCATCATGATGTGTGTGGTGCTGCTTGCTTACTTTGTCAGCCTGAATAACATCCATCCTTATATTACTACAGTATGATAAAATAATAATAATAATAATAATAATAATAATAATAATAATAATAATAATAATAATAATAATAATAATAATAATAATAATAATAATAATAATCTGCTGCAAGAAGATCACACAGACTGACTACAAGCAGCGGCATGACAAAGCAGCAACAATGGTGCATTGGAAGATCTGCAAGAAATATCATTTGCCTGTAAGCAAGAACTGGTGGGATCATAAAATAGAGAAAGTCATAGAAAATGATAAAATTAAACTGCTCTGGGACTTCAGAATTCAAACAGACAAGCACCTGCAACA
>NW_015386465.1:218880-226763 GCF_001527695.2 Protobothrops mucrosquamatus
TTCAGCAAGCGGACCTGACCTAGGGTGGATTTTATACTGGGTCTTTTAGGAATTTGAAAGACGCAACTCTAAATTTGGTTTAATTCGGTTTTAAGGGGGGGATTGTATATATGTTTTGGTTTTAAGTATGTTGTGCGCCGCCCTGAGTCCCGTCGGGAGAAGGGCGGCATATAAATTAAATTAAATAAATAAATAAATATATCTATATCTATATCTATATCTATATCTATATCTATATCTATATCTATATCTATATCTATATCTATATCTATATCTATATCTATATCTATACCTATCTATAGATGGATGGATGGATGGATGGATGATAAGTAGGTAGGTAGGTAGGTAGGTAGGTAGATAGATGATAGATAGATAGATAGATAGATAGATAGATAGATAGATAGATAGATAGATAGATAGATAGATAGATAGATGATAGAGATAAATAGATAGATAGATAGATAGATAGATAGATAGATAGATAGATAGATAGATAGATAGATAGATAGATAGATAGATAGATAGATAGATAGATAGATGATAGATAGATAGATAGATAGATAGATAGATAGATAGATAGATAGATAGATAGATAGATAGATAGATAGATATTTCTATTCTGATGGGAAGGAATGCAATTGTTCGGTTAATGTAACAGTCAGGCCAGGAAAGCATGTATTCAAGAATCACGTTCCAAAATGCAAAGGGCTGGCAAAAGGGACAGCGCTGATATTAAAAGTAACAGAAAGAGAAATTGCAAATCAGAAATGGAAAATGTTCTTAATAATGTTTAGCAGTGCCAAAGCTAGCATCTCAAGCTGTTTTGTTTTTTTTCTGACTGATAGCTTTCTGGCACCTGCTCATATGCCTAAATCAGAATGCCAAATTCCATTGAGTGTCATGAACAATTTTGTGCTATCTGGGGGTACTTATATTAATCTGCATATGCTTACTCTAATCAAGCATTTTGCTCCTGTTTACTTCTCTGTTTTTGGCTGATCAAATGAAAGAGAAGGAAATCTAACAAACAATCAAAATCTCACTCTGAGCCATAAAGAAAACTTTTAAGATTTTCTCTTTAAAAGTTCAATAATAATGACCTGCTAAATCATCAGATATATTTAATATATTCCTTCCTTCCTTCCTTCCTTCCTTCCTCTTTAGTGCATCTCTCTCCAACCTTTTGTTTTTCTACTTACTATAAGTAAGTAGACAATTTCTCCTGTTGATTTGTTGCAGTAAGCAACAGTAAGTGCTTCTCAACAAAGAAGAATAGAATAACAGAGTTGGAAGGGACCTTGGAGGTATTCTAGTCCAACCCCCTGCTCAGGCAGGAAACTCTACACCATTTCAGACAAATGGCTGTCCAGTCTCTTCTTAAAAACTTCCAGTGTTGGAGCATTCACTGCTTCTGGAGGCAGGTTGTTCCACTGGTTAATTGTTTTAGCTGTAAGAAGTTTCTCCTTAGTTCTAGGTTGCTTCTCTCCTTCCAGCTGTTGCTTCTTGTCCTGCCTTCAGGTGCTTTGGAGAATAGCTTGACTCCCTCTTCTTTGGGGCAGCCCCTGAGATACTGGAGCACTGCTATCATGTCCCCCCTCGTCCTTCTCTTCATTAAACTAGACATACCCAATGCCAGCAACCGTTCCTTATATGTTTTTAGCTTCCAGTCCCCTGATCATCCTTGTTGCTCTTCTCTACACTCATCATCTGTGTGTGGAGAGAAGATAGAAATAAAACAACCCTGTCAATCACCCCCTAATATGCTCATTGTCTAAGTCTGCTCATTGTTGGTTTACTGGGTACAAGCTAAAATTTCTTTTGAAATGTACTCCAGTCCTGGTGACCATGTGAACACACCCCTTGCAAATATGTTTGCCAGATGCTTATTTTTCCATTGCGTTTTCTCAACCCTCCAGTTTAAAATTCCCAATGGTTGTCCATTCATCTGGACCAGCTGAGTTTGGTTAAAAATGACCCTATTTGCCTTGAATGTACATCCTCAAAGAAAATTCAGACCGACTTATTGTGGAGTTGAATTTTGAGCTTTTATATCTGTAACTGAGCTAAGTGTCAACATCAAGCTTGAGAATCCAAATAAAACTCCAGGTTCATTCCGTCTCTGAAAATCTTACTGGTTATTGAATATGCTGCATGCTAATGTTGAAGCAAAACTAACTCTGAGCTTCCAACACCAATTCATAGACTTAAACAATAATTTCCCCAGCCAAATGCTCAACATCTTATGTAGTCCATATGAACAAGTTCACTTTGTTATGGGAACCATCTGCTTCAAATCCACACCTGTTATGGGGTCCTTGAAAAGGTTTCAAGCTCTCAGGGTCTTCAGCTGAATAGTAGGAGTTTCTTTTCTCCAATTAATCCATTTGAAACTAACAACTTCCTCCCTTATTCTAAAGGCAAGTTAAAACACAGAGGCATGTAGCTGACAAAGTTTTATTCTTGACACTAAGGTTGTGGTGGAAAGTCCAAAATGGATGGATACTAAAAGGGATAGAGTTTAATGAGTGAAGCCTACAAGCTCTTGATCCCTGGCTTTTGACTGTTCATAACAAGCAACCTAAGATCTTTTCTACAAATTTGCAAAAACATCTGCATTCTATACATTTGGGCAGGAGAATTCAATTTGTTCTTCCTCATTTTGACTTCTAGGTGATTATCTTTTATAATAACAATAACAATAATAATAAAGTTGGAAGAGACCTTGGAGGTCATCGAGTCCAACTCCCTGCTCAGGCAGGAAACCCTATACCATTTCGGACAAATGGCTGTCCAGTCTCTTCTTAAAAACTTCCAGTGTTGGAGCATTCACCGCTTCTGGAGGCAGGTTGTTCCACTGGTTAATTGTTATAACTGTCAGGAAGTTTCTCCTTAGTTCCAGGTTGCTTCTCTCCTTGATTAGTTTCCATCCGTTGCTTCTTGTCCTGCCTTCAGGCGCTTTGGAGAATAGCTTGACTCCCTCTTCTTTGGGGCAGCCCCTGAGATATTGGAACATGGCTATCATGTCCCCCCTCATCCTTCTCTTCATTAAACTAGACATACCCAATTCCAGCAACTGTTCCTCATATGTTTTAGCCTCCAGTCCCCTAATCATCTTTGTTGCTCTTCTCTGTACTCTTTCTAGAGTCTTTGTAAATTATTTGTAAACCAAAGTTTAAACCTGTCCATGGTTGCATCGAATTTGGGTTTTGTGTTTTTTCTGGTCATTGCACAGAGGTAAATAACAGCAGGAACGCTTCATACAGTCCCTTTCTCTGTCTGTGCTTTGTATGGTGAAAGTACTCTTATTTACAAATGGCCCCAAACAGCTACAAAAGCTATTTTATAGACAAAGACTTCAGGTAGTACAAATAAAAGGATGGCTGCTTTGTATCATGCATGTAGAAAGCTGCAGCTCCCAAGGTACCAACCCAGAGTGCATGTTTATGGAAAGCAGGCTCCTGACCCCGTAGACCCTAAAATGTAGTTTAAGCCATTCGGACACTATTCTGCCCTGTTGCTTTGTGGAAAAACAGGCTGGTGACCCTTTAGCGCACATCGGTGGGCTTAGCCAATGAATTAAAACAGCCATGACTGGCAGGTGGGCAGCAGCATCAAACAGAGAGTTCAATAAGCAATGATGCTTGCAAAGATTTTTTTCACTGTTTATTTTAAACCTGGCTTCGGAACAGTGATTGCCATGCACTGAAAGATCACAATTTCCCTCTGGATTACACAAGACAATCGCTGTAGTGCTGGAGGTTTAAGGCTTAGGTGTTAGAGAACAAGAAGAATTGAAAGGGAACCAGCATCAAGGTGTTATCTGCTTCTGGGTACTTTCCTTCGTGACCAGAGGCAAGCTCGCCTGACCAATAACCAGCCAAGACACAATGAAGGCCTTTTGTTTCATTTATTGCAATAAGCGGGGAGAGAAGCTATCAAAACTTGGTTCTCTCAAAGTTTCAACCCAAAATATTCCCTTCTTTGTACAGCCCTGTCCCGGCCGCCCCATCCTTCCTCTTTCCTCATTGACTGAGGTACTACAAGGTTACACTCTTTCAGACCGCCTCCTACCTATTTCCTGCAACATACTAAATCATACATCACACAGATGAAATTTCAAGAGGGGGAAAAAAGGGTCATCTGGCTTTAAAAAATAATCTGCTCATTTCAGTGTCAATCGTAACATATTTTATGGCATTTTTTAGATTAGATTAGATAACCTTTATTGTCATTTTTTTTCCCCTGTGGACACAATGGCACAGGTTAAAAATGAAATTTAGTTGCTTCCTCTCAAAGTGTACACACACATAACACACATTTAAAACATACTATGTACAACATACAGTAGTGGCCAAAATGGTGGAAACCCTTTGGGAAAAGTGTACAGTAGAAAGGCCACCTCTGGTTAAATTTCCACCCATTTTTCTTCTAATTTCTTTATAACTGTAGCCTTGTTCACTTAATAATACTATTTTACATCGCTTTCTGGGCGACCAGTCAACTCTTTGACCATTACTTTAATTTTATTATGTTTTACAAGCTCACTAAATGAAAGAACACACAAAAAAAAACCAACCAACTTGATAGCGATCACATAACACACTGACAAATGTCCTCCTCTCAGCTTCAATACATGACATCAATAACTGGATCCTACTGTGATCTGATTGGCTCATTGTGAAAACAAGATTACACCTGACTGGCTCTCTAAACACTCATGCTCATTGGCTACAATCGGATGAAGGAAAGCTACCTGATATCAACTTAAGCAAGTTGTGCTTCCTTTTTCTGGTTATTTGGCTATAACTTTTCATAGAATACAATACAGATAATTGAACAAACTTTGTTGCATTACATTCTTGATTAAATTATCTTTCCATTGATATATAATTTTATGGTATTACTCCCTAAAAAGATGGTGTTATTAGGCATCAAACCTCAAAAACACGCTTTTCCCAAAAGGTTTCCACAATTTTGGCCACTACTGTATGTATAGATCTACACCCTTACTTATAAGTAACATATAAATATTAATCACGGTAATCATCTTTTTAATCAGGCTTAAAAGGAGTGACCAGTAGGAGAAACAATTCCAACATCAGAATAGAAAAGATGACAATATTTGCATAATAAAATTGCAGAAGCACAATGAAATTAGCAAGAAACAAATTAACAAAGTTTGTGTGTCTGGGTGTATTAGGAGGGAAGGAGGGAGAGACAGAGAGAGATGGGGGATAGTTACATTAGCTTGCAAAATATCCCCTTCTTATTATACTTGTATTACTGGAAAGAAGACAGAAAAAAATATGTGAAATTGTTTGCAATTCTGTTTATGTACCTGAAAGGGAGGCATTGACAAACAAAGGAGTAAGCTGGATGTCTGCATTCTATATATACACAACCATGTATAAAGCTCTCTCCAACTCATTTCTATTTATGAGCAGGCAAATTACTTTAAGGTACAAATGTCCTATCTTGTTTATCATGTCTGAGTGAGGCACTAAGAGAGTTTCACAGTCCCTCTGTTTTCACTTCACAAGCAACCTTCCTCTTTCACACCACCAACCTTGAAATGAAAAGAATCTTACGTGGATTACATAAGGTAGGCAATAGCATAATGTAACAATCGGCATTCTCCTAATGTCATCTTTCTCAACCTCAGTGGTCGAGTGTGTTGTGGTTGTTTATTCATTGAGATTGAAAGGAAAGAAGACCTGGTTAGTTCTACTACGAAAAGCTACAGGGCTGCCCTCCTGTTTAGCTAGACCAAGGGTAGTCAACCTTGGCTCTTTTATGACTCATCGACTTCAACTCCCAGAATTCCTGAGCCAGCATGGCTCAGCTTGGAAACCTCTCCCTTTCCCCTCAGCATGGCTGGCTCAGGAATTCTGGGAGTTGAAGTCCACGAGTCATAAAAGAGCCAAGGTTGCCTACCTCTGGCCTAGGCCTAGGCCGCTTTATGACTTGTGGACTTCAACTCCCAGAATTCCTGAGGCAGCATGGGGGTTGCCTACCCCTGAGCTAGGGAGACCAATAAAAGAGCCACAGAGTTTTTGAAGTAGCTGAAGAGAAGGATGAAGTTTCAACCAGTGCAAATCTCCTCATTTCAGAAATCTTCAAAAATTGTGGGCGCGCCATCACTGGAGGTTTTTAAGAAGAGGCTAGACAGTCACCCTGTCTGAAATGGTAGAGGTTCTCCTGCTTGAGCAGGGGGCTGGACTAGAAGACTTCCAAGGTCCCTCCCAGCTCAGTTCTATTCAATTGCCTATTCATTTCGCGAAGTTCACAGTGTTTCTTTCTGTGATTGTTTAGTACATGTATAGGTTGTCCCTAAATATACATGACTCTGTTTTCATCCATGCATGCATGCCTCCATCCATCCATCCATCCATCCATCCATCCACTTACCCACCCACCCTGTCCTATCCCATCCCATCCCATCTCATCCCACCCCATCCCATCCCATCCCATCCCATCTCCTCCCACCCCATCCCACCCCATCCCATCCCATCCCATCCCAATCTAAAACTATTATCTTTGGCTGCAACTGGGCCATTACCCAATAGTAAGTGTGTGGGATCAAAGGAGTAAAGAAACAATTTGCAAGTTTAGTACTCTACCTGTAGCCGGTATTTTATATGTGTTTGTTATATTTTGTCACTGCGTCACTCAAAAGGGAAATGATAAATTAGACATAGCCACGTTTTCCTTGTATGAAGCTTTAAAATGGTTTACCCTTAGTTAAAGAATACTTTTCTTTTCTGGTGTGTGTGCATGACACAGATACAAGTGTCTTAGGAGACTACATAAACTAAGGCAAACTACAGAATGTAGTCCGATTTTTTTTCACTGTAGCATTACACACACAAAAATCTGGGGATCTTTCCAAACTAATCTCATCAATCATGACTCCAAATGATTTTCCAAGACTAATCAACCAGCAATTGTACTGTTATCATTGTAGAAATGGTTGCAGCAGAGATAGAATACACTGAATTTTCAACATAAGGTCTCATTTAAATCAGCTTCCAACCTCAAGTACACTTTGCTTCTGAAAGAATTATGTACTTTGTGGAAACTTTCTACAGCCTATAAAACTTCCAACAAATAAGCCAGGGGCTTAATTATAAAGGTCCAAGGTTGTTCATAGTTTTTTGGGGGAAAATAGTTCAGGAAGTAGATGGGGAGAGGCAGAAATTCACACTGACTACTAACCTACAGGGTATTACAGATCACAGAACTCTGGAATTTTTCAAGTGAATTATTGTCTTAGTAAGATAATGTCTGTGGATCATGGAATAGCCCTTATGGGATGACAAGATTATTTACAAAATAATTTTACTATAAGAATAGCTGACATTTCCAGGGACAGTTAAAGCAACTTCTTAATGGAAAGTGGGTATCTATCTGTGCTAAGACAAAACATATTTTTTTCTCTTTTTTTTCTTTTCTCTTTTACTTAGGTCACTGAGAAATTAGCATCATCAGCAACCGTGTGCTGATATTTTGGTTGATAAACCCCACAAGCACAAACCATTGTCGATGCTAGCTAGGATTTTTACCATGTGCAGCCCAAGAGACCTGCAGAATATCAAGGTTGGCTATTTCTGATTTAGCTCCTTTGGAGATGGTTGAGAGTAGGGTGGAAATGGCATCAACATGGGGCACAGTCCATTGTTCAAAGTATTTATTTATTTATTTATTTATTATTTAGATTTATATCCCGCCCTTCTCCTCGTAGGACTCAGGGCGGCTGACAATCAATTAAAATACATAAATAACAATACAGGTTTAAAATTAATTTAAAAGAAATATTAGAGATTGTCCAATTTAAAATATTGATTAAAACCCCTCTAAAAATTACCCTAGGCCAGTCCTGCGAG
>NW_015386465.1:227485-229792 GCF_001527695.2 Protobothrops mucrosquamatus
GTTAGGGGCCTTGGGGTCGACCTCTGTCCCCCTGCCAATACAGACTGCGTACGGTCGGTGAGGAAGGAGGAGAACCACCGCATCACAGTGCCTCCCACTCCTAACCCACCCAACCGCCGCAGCATGATACTGTGGTCCACAGTATCAAAAGCCGCTGAGAGGTCCAAAAGAACAAGGACAGAGGAATAACCCCTGTCCCAGGCCCTCCAGAGATCATTTACCAACGTGACCAATGCCGTTTCCGTGCTGTATCCCGGCCTGAAGCCCGACTGGAGAGGGTCTAGATAGACCGTTTCCACTAGTTCCTTAACGGGTTCCCACCTTTTTGCTGGCAGGCTTCGCAGAGCAGTTTCTAAAAATACAGAACATTATAAACACAAAGAACATTTGCCCTGGGAAAGGTTGAAGGGCTTGAACAGATGCACCTGGGATTAAAAAAAAACAGAGCTTGCAACAGACACTGCCAGAGAAATTGCCAAAAGGATTAAAAAAGGAAAGAAAGTCAGACACATTATGAAGCTGTTCTTCGGTAGTTCTTAATGCCTGAGGATAATCCTCAATTCTTTCACCGGTAGGTATTTTTTGCCTGACATTTGATTTTTCTTTTGTAGAGATGGGGAATAAGAATTTATTGTGTTGTTGTTGTTTAAATTTAGAACAGCTGCCCATGCCCGTAGACTTTGGGTGGCTTACAACAGTTAAAAATGGACACCACCAAGGGCAGACTGAACTGAAACAATCATAATGGTGGCACAAAGGTTAGAATGCAGTATTGCAGGCTAACTCTGCCGACTGCCAGCAGTTTGAGTCTCACAGATCTGTACATTGGGGAAACAGAACAAAACAAAACTTCATAAACATATGGCACAACATAGGAGAACAAACCCATCAGGACAAGATTCAGCAGTCCATCTTCATTTAAAAGACAAAGGGCACTCTTTGAAAGACAGTAAAGTCCATATTTTTGACAGAGAGGACCGCTGGTTTGAAAGAGGGGTCAAAGAGGCCATCTAGGTCAAAACTGTGTATCCTTCTCTCCACAGAGGGGGAAGGATATGACATGATCTATCTCCGGTCTACAACACAGTCCTTTCAGCAGTCCCAAGAAGGCTCCACACCCATTTGCACTACGCAGGAGACCCTGAGGACACAGACAAATCTCCAGGTGGAATCAGTGACTCGCTAAAAGAATACAAATGACCAGTTCTCTGCAAGGAGTATAAATCCTTCCATTCCCCACCATCCCAGTTAGAGCTGAAGGAGCTTTTTGGATGAGAAGCAAAATGTCTTCAAAGAGAAAAAAGAAAGTCCAGTTGCCTCATGGAAAAAGCACCTTTGGGAGAAGGAGAAGAAGGAAAGGATCCTTGTCACTCAGGGTTGAACTGAGGGGTCCTTGGTGCTCTCTGAGCTTGGTGGTTTTCCTCCAGACGTTTCATTACCTAACAAGGTAACATCATCAGTGCTAGAAGGGAGTGGGATTTGTGGAGAGGAGGAGGAGGAGGAGGAGGAGGAGGAGAGAAGGAAAAGGAGAAGAGAAGAGGAAGAAAAGGAGAAGGAGGAAAGGAGGAGAAGGAGGAGGAAAGAAGGAAAAGGAGAAGAGAAAAAGAAGAGAAGGAGGAGGAGGAAAGGAGGAGAAGTAGGAAAGGAGGAGGAGGAAAGGAGGAGAAGGAGGAGGAAAGAAGGAAAAGGAGAAGAGAAGGAGAAGGAGGAAAAGAGGAGAAGGAGGAAAGGAGAAGAAGGAGGAGGAGGAGGAAAGAAGGAGAAGGAGAAGAGAAGAAAAGGAGAAGGAGAAGGAAGAGGAAAGAAGGAAAAGGAGAAGAGAAGAGGAAGAGAAGGAGAAGGAGGAGAAGGAGAAGGAGGAGGAAAGAAAGAAAAGGAGAAGAGAAAAGGAAGAGAAGGAGAAGGAGGAAAGGAGGAGAAGAAGGAGAAGTAGGAAAGGAGGAGAAGAAGGAGAAGTAGGAAAGGAGGAGGAGGAGGAGGAAAGAAGGAAAAAGAGAAGAGAAGAGGCTCCCTGCTATGTATCAACAGCCCTGCCTGAGCTGGCTGACGTGATAGCCGGGGTGGCGGTTGGAACCCCCAGACTTATGGTCTTGGGGGATTTCAACCTCCCATCAGCGGGCGAGACGTCGGCGGCAGCTCAGGAGTTCTTGGCTTCCATGACGGCCTTGGACTTGACCCAGTTAATTCAGGCCCCCACCCACACGGGTGGACACACACTGGATCTAGTTTTTGTCTCTGGCCAGTGGCAGAGTGATCTGACAGTAGGGGAGATAGTGGTGGAGCCCTTGTCATGGTCAGATCATTCTC
>NW_015386465.1:231472-234829 GCF_001527695.2 Protobothrops mucrosquamatus
CGGGACGCTTTGCGCACAGTCACTCATGCCCTCGTCACCTCCCGCCTGGACTACTGTAATGCTCTATACATGGGGCTCCCCATGAGGAGCATCCGGAGGCTTCAGCTGGTCCAGAATGCGGCCGCGCGGGCGGTGTTGGGAGGGACGCGTCGCTCCCACGTAACACCGCTGCTGCGCGAGCTGCACTGGTTACCAGTGGTCTTCCGGGTGCACTTTAAGGTGTTAGTTACCACCTTTAAAGCGCTCCATGGCATCGGACCTGGCTACCTCCGAGACCGCCTTCTGCCACAGATTTCCTCCCACAGACCGGTACGCTCCCACAGAGCGGGCCTCCTCAGGGTGCCATCGGCCAAGCAGTGTCGGCTGGCGACCCCCAGGGGGAGGGCCTTCTCTGTGGGTGCCCCCACCCTCTGGAACGAAATACCCCCCGAGATCCGGACGATTCCGGATCTCCTAGCTTTCCGCCACGCCCTCAAGACATGGCTTTTTCAGCAAGCGGGTCTGGCCTAGGGTGAATTTTAAATAGGGACAATTTTAATGATTTTAATAAGACACAGCCACAAATATTTGTTTTTAATTGGTTTTTTATTGGGGATAATGTTTTATGCTGTTTTAATATGCTGTGAGCCGCCCTGAGTCCTGTGGGGAGAAGGGCGGCATATAAGTCAAATTATAAATAAATAAAATAAAGAAGGAGAAGGAGGAGAAGGAGAAGGAGAAGGAGGAGGAAAGAAGGAAAAGGAGAAGAGAAAAGGAAGAGAAGGAGAAGGAGGAAAGGAGGAGAAGAAGGAGAAGTAGGAAAGGAGGAGGAGGAAAGGAGGAGAAGGAGGAGGAGGAAAGAAGGAAAAGGAGAAGAGAAGAGGAAGAGAAGGAGAAGGAGGAGAAGGAGAAGGAGAAGGAGAAGGAAAGAAGGAAAAGGAGAAGAGAAAAGGAAGAGAAGGAGAAGGAGGAAAGGAGGAGAAGAAGGAGAAGTAGGAAAGGAGGAGGAGGAAAGGAGGAGAAGGAAGAGGAGGAAAGAAGGCAAAGGAGAAGAGGAAGAGAAGGAGAAGGAGGAAAGGAGGAGGAGGAGGAAAGGAGGAGGAGGAGGAGGAGGAGGAGGAAAGAAGGAGAAGGAGAAGAGAAGAGAAGGAGAAGGAGGAGGAGGAGGAGGAGGAAAGAAGGAGAAGGAGAAGAGAAGAGGAAGAGAAGGAGAAGGAGAAGGAGAAGGAGGAGGAGGAGGAGGAGGAGGAGGAGGAAAGAAGGAAAAGGAGAAGAGAAGGAGAAGGAGAAGAGAGGCTGAATTTTAAACAGTTTTATCATTATCCAATCCCTATAGACAGAGATATATTCTATGAGAAAACCATCTGACTAAGGTTAACACGTACCAAGATGGAGCAGCAAACCCACCAGATTCAATCTGGAGCTGTCTCGTGGGAGCCAATTTCATGCCACAGTTGAGGAATCTATTCAAACCAGCTTGGTAGAAATCCTGAAGTGTGACTCGCCGGATATTGTTGTGCTTATCATCTGTAGGGAAGTTGTGGCCAGATGGGCTGGAGTTGCAAAAGTCGAAGCTGTCACCACATGCTTAATGCTGTAAAACTGGGACGCAAACACCACTCCAAATATTGAAACCTTGGCTGAGGAATGACTGGGACTCGCTGACAGCCGAAGAAAATAACACAACCAGGAGAAAGATGTGCTGTCAAAATCTGGGAAGAGGAGAAAGAGAAAAGTGAGGAAGAAACTTTTCTACAATACTCTGGGGGATTGTGTGTAGTTTGTGTACTGTGGGCTCGCTGCTCCTTTCAAAGTGGTGCTCGCGTTATTGTTAACTTCATGATTTCTACACTGCAGATGGAGAACGGCAAATTATTCTCCAGAGCATCAGCAGGCAGGACGAAAAACAATGCTTGAAAACTGATCAAACAGAGAAGCAACCTGGAATTAAGGAGAAACTTCCTAACAGTGAGGACAATTAACCAGTGGAACAACTTGCCTCCAGAAATCGTGGGTGCTCCATCACTGGAGGTTTTTAAGAAGAGACTGGACAGTCACTTTTCTGAAATGGTATGGGTTCTCTTGCTTGAGCAGGAGGCTGGACTAGAAGATCTCCACGGTCCCTTCCAGCTCTATTCTATTCAACTGAGGCTGGAGGAACATGGATTTCTAAAGATATTAAGAGGTTGCACCCAGAGTCAAGGTTTAAACAGGAGACTTACAGATTTGCAGCTCAATTATCTGAGACTATAAACTGGGATAATTAGAGAAGATACTTTAGGATGAAGACAAATTGCCCAGAAAAAGAAAATGTGGGAGGATAATTTAAGGAGTGACCTGATGAAAATTAATTATTCTTTGCAAAACTTGATTTGAAAATAACATTCTGAAAAGATCTAGAAGTTATAAAATGAAATGAAAGAGAGACTCCAAAGCCTAAATTATAATCAAGGAGAGAACCAACCTAGAACAAAGGAGGAATTTCCTGATAGTTAGAACAATTAATCTTTGGAACAACTTGCCTCCAGAAGTTGTGGGTGCTCCAACACTGGAGCTTCTTAAGAAGAGATTGCACAACATTTGTCTGAAATATAGGGTCTCCTGCTTGAGCAAGGGATTGGGCTACCACCAAGGTCTCATCCAATTCTGATATTCTGTTTTTCTGTTATTTGTGCAATTTCATCCATCTCCTTGCCCTCAAAATACATTTTTGATGTCACTGGAACTCATGGTAACTCAATGGAAAGTTAAGCTATATTTTACTAACCTCTTCAGCTAAGGCTTCCCAACATTTCTTGAGCCTGTCACAGTATCTCTGTCAAGTTTTAAGAAACCCTTCATATATCCGATGGTTGAGTTGTCTAAGTGTCCAAATCATTGACAAAATTTGCCAGCCATGATGGCTTTGCAATATCTAATGCCATCGTCTATTGCCTCTCATTCCAACAGCTTGGCTGATAGTGCAGCTACAATTTGAGTGCAGAAAGTCCAGGGTTTTTGAGATTATTTTGTGAAATAATCAGAAATTGAGTTGCTCTGAGGATCTATCGAGAGCTTTAGATTTGATTGAAAACTCTGTTGACTGTTGACACTGGATCCTGCTGATGTAGAATGAGAATATATATATATATATATATATATATATATATATATATATATATATATATATATATATATATATATATATATATATATATATATATATATATATATATATATATATATATTCAAAATTTGGATTGCTAACAAAGAATTAAGGGAGTACTGGGATAGCTATTTCTAACCTTATTTGGTTTCATCAGCCAGACATACCCTTCTGAGATTCGAACCTGGGCTGTCTGCATGTTAAGCAGAGGTGTTAGCCACTAGGCCACAGGC
>NW_015386465.1:234861-240290 GCF_001527695.2 Protobothrops mucrosquamatus
ATGCAGACAGCCCAGGTTCGAATCTCAGAAGGGTATGTCTGGCTGATGAAACCAAATAAGGTTAGAAATAGCTATCCCAGTACTCCCTTAATTCTTTGTTAGCAATCCAAATTTTGAAAAACACATATGATGTCGCAGTTAAGCGACTGCTGCCTGTGGATGGCTCTAGATTGAGCTGATACAGGCAAAAGATTTCTCTCTCCCATATTTGGGCCGACAGGGTGTTCAAAAAAAGCATATATATCCTAACTACTCTTTCTTTTTAGATAAAAGTTGGCTTGGGTCAATCTCTCAAAAGGTTTGCAGCCCAGTATTAATCATTTGCCTTATGAAGTGGTTATGCTAAGCCAACGAGTTCAAACGCACCCAGATGCTCTATCATGCTACATAAGTACAGCACGAAATACTAGAAATCAAACTTAGCATTTTGATGAGAATTTCCATAGGTAACTGGTCAATTCTATTTATTGTTCACCAATGTATCGGTTCAAAATGGGTAGATATTATTGAACAGAGGTGTTTAATTAATCTTCTCCAGTGTGTTTGTTCTGTGCTATGAAAACCTATCTTTCGATAGGTTTTAGAGAACCTGATATAGAAGCTAGCTTCAATTATTGTTGTACATGCAATGGATACGTAACTTAGGCATTATATCCCAGTTGTACTGCATGTTTTAAATGGCACAGCAGAACAGAAACAGATTTTCAAGTCTCCAGTGGAAAATACACGGGGGTTCTACATTGTGTACTGAATTACAATCTGGCTGTCTTCACTGCATAAATATACAGCGGATTTGACATTTCCATAATATAAAAGTCTATGCATCTTTGCACTACCGATTATTCATGTAGAACTGAGACATGAGTACTAACGTATTAACACAAATTAAAAGATCTCTCCCTCCCTCCTCTCCTTTTCCTCTCTCTCTCCCCTTCTCCCTCTCCCTCTCCCTCTCCCACTCCCTTTCCTCCTTCTCCTTCTGCTTCTCCCTCTCCCTCTCCCTCTCCCTCTCCCTCTCCCTCTCGCTCTCGCTCTCGCTCTCGCTCTCGCTCTCGCTCTCGCTCTCACTCTCACTCTCCCTCCCTCACTCACTCCTTCCTTCTCTCTCTCCCTCCCTCATTCCTTTTCCTCTCCCTCTTCCCTTCTCCCTCTCCCTCTCCTTCTCCTTCTCCCTCTCCCTCTCCCTCCCTCGCTCCCTCCCTCCTTCCCTCTCCCTCTCCCTCTCCCTCTCCTTCTCCTTCTCCTTCTCCTTCTCGCTCTCCCTCTCCCTCCCTCGCTCACTCCTTCCTTCTCTCTCTCCCTCCCTCATTCCTTTTCCTCTCCCTCTCCCCTTCTCCCTCTCCCTCTCCTTCTCCTTCTCTCTCTCCCTCTCCTTCCCTCGCTCCCTCCCTCCTTCCCTTTCTCCCTCCCTCATTCCTTTTCCTCTCCCTCTCCCCTTCTCCATCCCCCTTCCCCCTCTCCCCTTCCCCCTCTCCCTTCCCTCCAGCCCTGCTCCTCTCCCTCTCCCATCCACCTATCTACCAATTTACTTACCTATCTTTCAACCTATCTGTCTTTACCCATCTATAGATACATACTCACACATACTGGAACATACACAAACATAACCTTTACCTATAGAACCTCAAGCGATTCACAGAACAAATATCAAAACAATTTTCATCAATAAAATAGATTAAGAACACCATCATTGGAAAAAAAAATCCCCAAAGCATGGAACCAACTATCAACTTTTAAAAAGCAGGAAGCACCAAATGGAACAAAAATACCACATAATGATGTCCCCAAGGATTCACACCTGGTAGCCACCTTGATATATTTTTTTCACGTTGGCCAAGATCCCTTTTCTCTCAGGCATGCTTAGATTTTCATCATTCCTTTTTGATGTTAAATGTGCAGTATTCTGGGATAATTATGTCCTTCATCATATTACATGCTACCGGTTAAGCCCATATTTTACTGGTTTGCTATTTTCCTGTTCTTAATAGATATTTTTGTAACTTTACAACCTATTTGGGAAAAAAAAAATCTGATTATCAGGCAGAACAAAAATGGTTGGTGTGATTGATTCGTCCTTCTTTCTCTGTCCAAATAATGCTATGTGATAAAGATGGCAACCTAACAAGCCTTTGCATCTTCAGTCAACTCTTTAGGGCAGCCGATCTTCCCAGATTTGAGGACTGACAGTGGCAACATGGGGGGAGACGGGATGGTTCCATGCAAGCAGCAGAGCTGCCCACTCATACCCGCAACTCCATTTGTGCAAATGGCAGGTGCACAATCCCGCCACCTGTACAAATGTTGATTTGCACATGAGCACCCGCTGTTCATGCAAGTCGAGCTGTGCACGCTCACGCGCTCACCTGCCTCTTCCACAGTCCAGTTCCAAATGGGTCGTGGGCTGGGACCAGGCAGTGGCCTGGATGTTGGGGACCTCTGCTTTAGGCCCTATCCCAAGGCTAAGGCCAAATCTGGGCACAGACTGTCTCACAAAAGGTTATAGCGAGATACGGTGGGCCAGCAAGTATATGATAACTCTCTTCTTTTTGCTAACCAGGACGGACCTATCCACCCACCCTCAAAATCCGATGTATTTAGTCCTGGCAAAAAACGTTATCGAAAGTTGTGAGAAAATGGGTTGGGCCATGATAACCCATTATCCTGACATCCAACTGAGCAGGGAGAGCAAAGGGCATTGTGGTGAGGGTCAAAAAAAAAAAAAAAGAAGTCAAGACTGCAATCCGAACTGATAGAAAAGTGTGCAGCTTTGGCATGATGGTTACCTCCATCTTGAACCTTTTTAACTCCCTCCTGTGGACACCACTGAGAGATGGAGATTTGAGGAGAATGAGAAACTTCCATGTAGTTCTGTTCTGTTCTGTTCTGTCCCGTTCTGTTCCATTCCATACCTATTATCTATTCTATTATATTCTGTTCCATTCCGTTCCGTTCCGTTCCGCTCCATTCCATTCCATTCCACTCCACTCCACTCCACTCCACTCCATTCCATTCTATTCTATTCTATTCTATTTTATTCTATTCTATTCTATTCCTTTATTTCTATTCTATTCTATTCTATTCTATTCTATTCTATTCTATTCTATTCTATTCTATTCTATTCTATTCTATTCTATTCCTTTATTTCTATTCTATTCTATTCTATTCTATTCTATTCTATTCTATTCTATTCTATTCTATTCTATTCTATTCTGTTCTATTCTATTCTATTCTATTCTATTCCTTTATTTCTATTCATTTATTTCTATTCCTTTATTTCTATTCTATTCTACCAAGTAATAGTAAAGAATGTACAGTGTGATAAACCTGTAACAATGGGATAACCAAGAAAGAAAGAAAAATAGATGTGTAGCCATTTTTGTAATAAAAACGCAGCATTCCACAATCCACAACATTCAAAACTCTGTGAAAATACGTTATAGCAATAGTCGTGCAAAGATTTAAACAAAAGTATCTTCAATCAAAAGTGAAAAAATGGAATGTAATAGTTTAGTGTCCAAGTCCTGGACTTGATCTGGACAGAGGTTATAGAGGGGGGGGGGGGAAATCCAGGAAAAATTCTCCCAAAGTATCTTGATGAGAAAAAAAGATGGATGGGTTCAGAATATTATGGACTACTCCATGCTCAGCTTTCCTACCTCCTAATCACCAAATTAGAGCTCACAATATACACACAGAAAAAGATGACGGCCAAACTATTAACACTCTGAGATATTACACATCACAGTGGTATGATTGCGACGATGATCACAAGAGGTTGCAAGATCGCAACCCCTTCTATGCAACTGGTAGTAAACAGGGACTTGAAAGGCTCCAGAATCTATCCTTTACACGATTTCTGTACTTCCATTTTACAATTTGAAAGAGCCCCTGTATGAAGACAGAAGAATTAGATTTTATCCCCCTAGGAGAGAAAATACATTCCATCTAATTCAATATATGAATTTTTTGAAGTAAGCTGCACTGTACAAATAATTTCAATTATAACCTTAAGTGGAGACCTTCCTCCTTACCATCAGGGCAATTCACAGTGAAATTCTGTTTGTGATTGACTAAAAATTACCACTTTTATATTCAATACAAAACACTCCCCAGGAAGTGTATCTGTGATTACATATTAACATATATTAGGCTGGCGGGATTCTCTCCTTGTTTTATTAATCAATATATATATTTTTTTGCATTGATCTTTACATTTACTTTTTTAAAAAGAGAGAGAGAGAGAGAGAGAGGAAGGAAGGAAGGAAGGAAGGAAGGAAGGAAGGAAGGAAGGAAGGAAGGAAGGAAGGAAGGAAGGAAGGAAGGAAGGAAGAGGGCAAAAGAGAGAGAAAGAGAGAAAGAGAAAGAGAGTAAGTAAGTAAATAAGGAAGGAAGGAAGGAAGGAAGAGGGCAAAAGAGAGAGAAAGAGAGAGAAAGAGAGTAAGTAAGTAAGTAAATAAGGAAGGAAGGAAGGAAGGAAGGGGTGAAAGAGAGAGAGAGAGAGAAAGAGAGAGAGAGAGAGAGAGAGAGAGAGAGAGAGACTTACAAAGGTAAAAATAGAGCAATTTTCACAAAGATGCATTCCTAAATGTAAACAGATTAATGGTGAAGAAATAGGAAATTTCTTATTTTTGACTTGTCTTCTAAGACGCGAAGTGTACAATGTGCAATTTCGTAGTTCTTCTCATCTATTTAAATGACTATCTGTCGTTTTTAATCCTATTTTTAAGACATCTGTACCTTCCATCATTACCTTTTCCCTTGTTTTGTTATTCAAACACCAACCCAAGGCAGATCCCAAACGTTCAGAATGGATTTAATGTCACACTTTAATAGCCTGCCATTAAAGACATAGTAAGGAGCAAGGTGTAAAGAATTCAAAGTCTATGGAGATTCTTAGTCATCCAGGTCCATGATTGTCCCAAAGGTGCTTTTTTCTTTAAGAAGCAACTGGACTTTCTTGTTTTTCTTTGAAGATGATTCGCTTCTCATCCAAGAAGCTTCTTCAGCTCTGACTGGATGGTGGGGAAGGGAAGGATTTATACTGCTTGAAGACTGCTGGTCATTTGCATTCTTTCTGAGAGTCGTTGAGGCCACTTGGAGGCTTACCTGTGTCCTCAGGGTCACCTGAGTGATGCAAATGGTTCCTGTAGTCTGCAATTTAATTTTCTGGAAATCCGTTCATACTCCGACACTATTTAAAGGGTGTTCATCCCAAAGTGCATGGAGATTCTCCATCCTCATGGTTGTCCCAAAGGTGCTTTTTTCAGGAGCCCACTGGACTTTCTTGTTTTTCTTTGAAGATGTTTTGCTTCTTATCCAAGAAGCTTCTTCAGTTGGTTTCTGATGGGAACCAAACCTCTCTCTATATATATATATTTCTAAAATTGCCTCTCAAAGTCAATTAGTAGAAAGAAATGAGCAGCATACAG
>NW_015386465.1:240328-277291 GCF_001527695.2 Protobothrops mucrosquamatus
TGGATGGATGGATGGATGGATGGATGGATGGATGGATGGATGGATGGATGGATGGATGGATGGATGGATGGATGGATGGATGGATGGATGGATGGATGGATGGATGGATGGATGGATGGATGGATTGTGTGCAGAACAGGACATATCAGGAATCTGATCCATGCACAACAGAGTGATCGTTGCTTCCTATTATTTGGAAGCTATAAAATGGTGATGCAGCCTAAAATTACCTCTACGTTGTCATCCGTGTCTTCTGATTCATATTCAGTTCACCATCATCAACAATTTCCAGATTATATTTTTTTTAACAACTGGCATTTTTTTTAACACGTATTAGTATGTGTCAGTGTTTTTTTTTCCCCTTTCCCCGTAGAACAACTCCGTTAATTTTTATTCCATTATTTTTCTATGCAGCGTTTTGTTTTCCAGGATATTAGCTACCATGTCTTGTTTCCTCTTTGTCTGCAGGCTTGGTAACAGTTCTCATCTCTTACCTCAAAAGGGTGCTTTGCTACATGCCTTCTGTAAGAGGCAAGCAGTGACATTAAAGCAAGGGCATGTGATTGCCACTTATGTATGCCTGCATGGACACTTTGCATCACTGAAAGCCTCAGGCAGAACGCTATCTCTCTGAGCACATCTATTATGAAGTGGGGAGAGAAAGAAAGAAAGAAAGAAAGAAAGAAAGGAGAGAGGGAGGGAGGATAGAAGGAAGGAAGAAAGAAAGAGAGGGAAGGAAGGAAGGAAAGAAGGAAGGAAAGAAGGAGGGAGGGAGGGAGGAGGAGGGAGAGGGGGAAGGAAGGAAGGAAGGAAGGAAGGAAGGAGGGAGGGAGGGAGGGAGGAGGAAGGAGAGGGAAAAGGAAGGAAGGAAGGAAGGAAGGACAGGAGGAGGAGGGAGAGGGGGAAGGAAGGAAAGAAGGAAGAAAAGAAGAAAGGAAGGAGGGAAAGAAGGAAGGAAGGAAAGAAAGAAAGAAAGAAAGAAGGAAAGAAGGGAGGTGGAGGGAGAGGGGGAAGGAAGAAAGGAAGGAAGGAAGGAAGGAGGGAAAGAAGGAAGGAAGGAAGGAGGGAGGAGGAGGGAGAGGGGAAAGGAAGGAAAGAAGAAAGAAAAGAAAGAAAGAAGGAAGGAAGGAAGGAAGGAAGGAAGGAAGGAAGGAAGGAAGGCAGGAAGGCAGGAAGGAAGGAACCCAGCACCACAGATTCTGGGTCATGAATCTATTGCCAAAAGATGTAATTCCATTTGTAATAGTTTTATTATTAAATAATTTCCAGCAGGAAAAGGTTTTCTAAAAGTGCTTCCATTACACTTTTTCTGTTGCCTGTTTTTTCATACTCAGGAGAAGATCTTGTGCTTTGCTCCCAAGTGTATGTGTGTGTGTGGGGGGGAGGCAACATCCCAGGAGTTGTATGTGACCCTCCTTGCTCTCATAGTTGAGAAATTCTGTAACACGTTTGCCCGGCTTTTAACTGATAATTCTAATTATATTTAGGAAGATGTTTAATTTACTTGTTATGCTTTGTTTACCTTTTTGTGCAGTGTATTAAGAAAAGTTGTAAACTGCTTTGAATATTCAGTATAGGAGGAGGTATGAAATAAATGAATACAAAATAAATTAGGTGTCATCATAAACAGAAGCATGATAGCATGGTGGGGCTGTCTCCTACTCCTTTCTCTCCCCCCCCCAAAAAAAAACTCTGTAAATTTTAAGAATGACAACAGGCCTCTTTGCTGGAATTCTTTATATCCATATCCATCCATCCAAGACATTAAAGGTATCTTTGTCAAAGAAAAAACGAAGGATTTGGTGTGGAATTCAATGTCATTACCCACAAATGCCATCATCTCTTATACTTCTCATCTTCTCATCTTTCCTACTACCTTCTCCTATTAGTATCTTATGATTTCTCCCTTGTTGTCCGTATCTTATGATTTATGATTGTATCTTATGGTTTATGATCTATGACATCAATTTGTAGATTGTAGGTACACTGAGAGCTTACGCACCGGAGACAAATGCCTTATGTGTCCAATCACGCTTGGCCAACAAAGAATATTCCTATTCCTATAACATCATCTATAAAAGGGGTCTTCAGACTTGGCCCTTTTATGACTTGTGGACTTCAACTCCCAGAATTCTTCAGCCAGCCTCCATTTTGTTTGTTAGATTTAAGACAGAGGTCTTCCAACTTGGCCCTTTTATGATTTGTGGATTTCAACTTCCAGAATTCCTCAGCCAGCCTCCATTTTGTTTGTTAGATTTAAGACAGGGGTCTTCAAACCTGGCCCTTTTATGACTTGTGGACTTCAACTCCCATAATTCCTCAGCCAGCGTGTCTGGCTGAGGAATTCTGGGAGTTGAAGTCCACAAGTCATAAAAGGGCCAGGTTTGAAGACCCCTGATCTATAACATCATCAAAGTTGAGTCAAAAAGTTAAACCGGGGAAGGAAAAACAACAAAGAAGGGCTGTTATCATTTCTCACAAACTCCAGAATCTTGTGTAAATGTTCACACAGATCCACACATGAGGAGCGTTTCCCCCCTTTTTTCTATTGCAAGCCGATAATTTCACGCTAAACAACAGTTTCAAGCCAATAATTGGATCACTTGGCTCAAACACTAAAGTAAAAACCACTATGTCGCATATCCACACACATACGGGTGGCACGAATCCTGAAAAGCGCCAAGAATTACCCGTGTGGTGATATTTACAAAAAGTGCTCGCTTTAGTTGAAAGCCAACCCTATCCACCACATGCTTTTAAAGGGCATCTTCTTGGCTTGTGTTACTGCTTTGCTTAGCAGAAAAAGCATCAGCTACACAAGATGGGTTATTCAGTTTTCCTTTCCTGCTTGTCAAGCCTCGTGCAATTGATCAAGATAGAGAAAGTGAGAACTAATAATAAAGTTGGAAGGGACCTTGGAGGTCATCTAGTCCAACCCCCTGCTCAGGCAGGAAACCCTATACCATTTCAGACAAATGGCTGCCCGGTCTCTTCTTAAAAACTTCCAGGGTTGGAGCATTCACCACTTCTGGAGGCAGGTTGTTCCACTGGTTAATTGTTCTCACTGTCAGGAAGTTTCTCCTTAGTTCTAGGTTGCTTCTCTCCTTGATGAGTTTCCATCCATTGCTTCTTGTCCTGCCTTCAGGTGCTTTGGAGAATAGCTTGACTCCCTCTTCTTTGTGGCAGCCCCTGAGATATTGGAACACTGCTATCATGTTCCCCCCTCATCCTTCTCTTCATTAAACTAGACATACCCAATTCCAGCAACTGTTCCTTATATGTTTTAGCCTCCAGTCCCCTGATCATCTTTGTTGCTCTTATCTGTACTCTTTCTAGAGTCTCAACATCTTTTTTACATTGTGGTGACCAAAACTGATGTCGTATTCCAAGTGTGGCATTACCAAGGCATTGTAAAGTGGTATTAATACTTCACGTGATCTTGATTCTATCCCTCTATTAATGCAGCCCAGCACTGTGTTGGCCTTTTTGGCAGCTGCAGCACACGGCTGGCTCATATTTAAATGACTGTCCACTAGGACTCCGAGGTCCCTCTCACAGTTACTACTATTGAGCAAGGTACCCCCTATACTATACCTGTGCATTTGGTTTTTCTTCCCTAAATGTAGAACCTTATTTTTTCACCATTGAATTTCATTTTGTTAGATAGCGCCCAGTGTTCAAGTCTGTCCAGATCCTCCTGTATCTTAAGCCTGTCTTCTGGAGGGTTGGCTATTCCTGCCAGCTTGGTGTCATCTGCAAATTTGATGAGTTCCCCATCAAATCGCTGATGAAGATGTTGAACGGATTAACATTTCGGTAAGATCTCTTCACTGCAAGTTGGGTGAAAGCAGAATCCCTGAAACCGCAAAAGGAATCTTCTAAGCTTCATTTGCGGTGCAGGTAATAAGGTAAAATCCCTGAGAACAGTGTGAAATCGTTCTTCTCAAGTTTCTTACCACCTGAGCTGAGTTGCCTGTTAACCTCCTAACCCTGATCATTTCTATCCAGTCTCCCTTTCATTCCTCTCCTGGCCTCATCGCAATCTGTCATATTGTCTACGGCAGCTTTGTGCATCCTATGATCCTCTGTTTCCACGTCTCAGTCCTAAGGAGGAACATTCCTTGAAAGCATAGGAAGATAAGCGGGTAGAGGAGATAGGTCAAGATAAAATTTCGCACCTTTTCTAAGCTATTTCTTCTAACATAACACTATCAAGGCAGACCTCATTCCTTACCTGCTTTAGGCAACCCAACGATCTGCCTCCTTCTGCATATATGAAACTTCCATTTTTTTCCCCTAACCATTTCACAACTTATTACTCTGAAATGAAAACTAGCAGCTGTGGAGAAAGATTGTTGAGAGGCAGATTTGTCTACTGGTTAAGGCACTGGGTGATAAAGTGGGAGATGGTGAATTCTAGACCCACCTTACTCATGAAAGCCAACTGGGAATCCTTGGGCCAGTCAATCTTTCTCAGCCCAACCCACCTCATGGGGTTATTGTGGTGGGGGATACAGAGAAGGAAGGTGTGTTGGATTTGTTTACCACCTTGAGTTATTGATAAAAATAATCAGGTGGGATAACACAGAAAGGAACAAATAAAACAAAAGGACAATTACAATTAGACAATGTCGCTGCTCACTCATCTTTAATCACACTAACTTTTTTCTCGTTGATAATCAAAGGAAATAGATAAGGCTGATGCCCACTTGTGCTTCATGTTCTCTTGGCCGTGTTTGACACTTAGATGACCCTGAAGACGAGTCACACAGGGACAAATGATTTATTTTAGAAAAACCAAATGGTAGGTTGGGAAAATAAAATGTGTGATTTTTTTTTAACGTTTATATCTCTCCCAAGTACCCACTGCTTATCCTTTCAATACTTGTAAGTGATTTTTACCAATTTAAAATTTTCTAACAACACTCCCCTGGAGTGAGGTGGAAAAGAGGGCTATAATTGGTTCCAAAGATATTATTTGATATTGCCAGGAAAGTTCATTTCACTTTCACCAACTCGGAAGCAGCAATGTTTGCTACAGCCAACAAGGAAGGAAGGAAGGAAGGAAGGAAGGAAGGAAGGAAGGAAGGAAGGAAGGAAGGAAGGAAGGAAGGAAGGAAGGAAGGAAGGAAGGAAAGGAAGGAGGGAGGGAGGGAGGGAGGGAGGGAGAGAGATGGAAAGAAGGAAGGAAGGAGGGAAAGGAAGGAAGGAAGGAAGGAAGGAAGGAAGGAAGGAAGGGAAGGGAAGGGAGATGGAAAGAAGGAAGGAAGGAGGGAAGAAAGGGAGATAGGGAAGGAAGGAGGGAGGGAGATGGAAAGAAGGAAGGAAGGAGGGAAGGGAGATGGAAAGAAGGAAGGAGGAAAGGAAGGGAGGGAGGGAAGGAGGGAGGGAGATGGAAAGAAGGAAGGAGGAAAGAGGGAGGGAAGGAGATGAAAAGGAAGGAAGGGAGGGAGGGAGGAAGAGAGGGAGGGATGGAGGGAAGGCAGGAGGGAGATGGAAGGAAGGAAGGAAGGAAGGAAGGAAGGAAGGAAGGAAGGAAGGAAGGATGGTTGGTTCTTAACAAAGAGGACATTGTGAAATTCATCCAGTGAAAATCGCTAATTTTTTTTTTTAATTCCAATTTAATAATAAATTGGAATTTAAATAAAATGTTTTCTCTCAGGCTATTTTACAGTTATGGATTGTCTAACAATGAAGGAAGCTAGTATCTATTTTCTATTTCTAATTGTCAGTCTTCTGTGACTTATCACATTAGCTAAGAATTACCGTAGATTGTGACATTACTCTGGTGCTTTATTCGGTAAATAATAGAGTGGGACTAATTCTAATGATGCCCTGTGGAAGTCATTACAAGGATAATTATGGATATTGTACTGCAAACAATAATAGTGTGGCATTATTGTCTCACCTGGCTGATCCTGGCTGGCCTTGGAAAATGATACCAGGTATGGGATGGATTAGTACGTAGGTAATCCTCAATTTACGATCACAATCGTGCTCAAAACCTCTGTTGCTAAGCAGAATAGCCATTCAGTGAATTTTATGACCTTCCTTGAAAAGATTGGTAAGGGAATCACCACAATTGTTAAGCTTGTAAAGTGCTTGTTAAGTGAACTCTGTCTTCCCCATCGATCTTGCTTGTCAGAAGATCACAAAACTTGATCCCATGACCCAGGGACACTGCAACCGTCGTAAATGTGAGTCAGTTGTCAAGTGTCCGCATTTTGTTCACTTGACCGTGGGGATGCTGGAAAGGGCATAAGCGTGAAAAACGGTCTTAAATGATGGTTTTTTTCAGTGCCGCCGTAACTTTGAGTGGACACTAAATAGACTGTTGTAAGTGGAGGATTATCTGCAGGGATGTGAGTTTGCCAGGGAAATTTAGAGCTGTTGACTAAGCCGAGAAAGTCAAAATTAAACTCCCAGGGGAAAAAAAAAAGAAAGAAATATTGCTGTATTGTTGCCAAGAAAACTGCGCAAATGTCTCCGTGTAATTTCACAGGCATCAAGCTTTAAGGGTGTCTTTAATTTATACATTATTTCTATCAATAGCCTCTTCTGGATGGCTAGGCACCAATTAGGTTAGAAAGACAGATGTCCACATTCTCACGTGGACTCTCCTGATCTATTATCTCTCGTGCAGATCAGAATTTAGCTCCCCACAGCCTCGACACTTTACAAATGTACCAACACAGTTCAAAAAACTCTCTCACATTATATTTAAAATGGAGCTCTGGAAGAAAACAAATTTAGAAATGCATGTCTTTAGAAAACAGAGATTTATCCGTGTGCATGCAAATGCATATTTAATATAGATCCATGCATATATATATATTTGTACAAAACAATTTGAGTCCATTTTCTGTTCTCTTAAACTTCTTACAGTAGTAACTGTATTTCTTTAGCATACAAATAGAGGGGCTGAGAGAAGCATAAAGAATAATGGAAGGGAGGGAATATTATAAAAGCAAGAGAAAGTCAACTGTTAAGATAAATGCAAAGATCAAAATGTGCTTTGGAAGGAGTGGAAGGAAAACAAGATGTGATGCCAGAGGACCAACTGTTCTTTCCATCAGATCTTCTGAATTCGGTGTCTTCTTCAGCAAGATTGATTCAAACCGTTTCTGACTATTTCAGAAAATAAACAGCACGGACATATTGACAAGTCGGAGAACCGTCAAACAAAGAGCGATCAACTTTTTGGCCAAAAGCTAAGCATAGAAACCTGTCACCCAGTAAGTATCTACATACTGTCTACTAGGCTAACCTCTCCTTATAATCCTTCCAGCCTATGCACATCCTTTTCATGAAAGAAAAATAATACAGTGATAGACTATATTAATATTCATCGTCCGGGATGTCACTCTAGGTGGTTTTGTTCTCCATTATAGGTTTGTATCTCCTCTCATCCAGTTCCCATGATGGACATTCACACATTGCTTTAAAAAAAAAACATTTCTGGGAGTACAGAAATTAGAGCAGGCAAGGATAGAAAAACTCAAAATGATTTTATTGATTTCAGAAAATGCTTGACTGTGGGCTTCTGCCAAAAAACTAAATATAAGACCAAAAATACATTCAAGGATGAATTCTATCCCCTTTTCTTTGTCTCTCTATTTCTCTCTCTCTCTCTTTCTAAAACAGACTGTGTTGTGCTTCAGTTCAGTTCTGATTTTAAAAAAAAGTGTTTTCCACCACAGACTTAATCCTTGTGTCAAGGATGAAATTTTGGCAGCTACGTGCCTCTGCGTTTCAACTTGCCTTTAGATTAAGGGGGTGGGAGATGTTATTTTCAAGTGGGTTATATGGAGAAACAAAACTTCTGCAATTCAGCTGAAGACTGTGAAAGCCCGAAGCCTTGTCAAGGACACCAAAACAGGTGTGGATTTGAAGCAGACGGTTCCCATAACAAAGTGAACTTGTTGATATTGGCTACGTAAAATGTTGGGGGTTTGGCTGGGACAATTAAGTCTATGAATTGGTGATGGAACCTCAGTGTTAGTTTTGCTTCGACATAATCATGCAGTGTGTTCAATAAACATTAAGTTGTTTTGGAAATGGAATGAACCTGTAGTTTTATTTGGATTCTTGAGCTGGATGTTGGCACCTTGCCTGCAACTCTTTAATGCAGCTGCATCTTTTCTTGGATTGGAAAATTTGTATGTCAAATTTTAACCTGAATAATATTAACAGGTTGGAGGTATGGAATAGAAAATACGAAACGGGAGCGTACCTGGAAGGTAGATGTCAGAAATCATAAAGGAATTTTCCTGTTTTGTCAGAAGAAATTAAGGGGAAATTGGGAGCAACCACACAGCTAGGTATGAAACAGAATACCCAGAAAACAGAAATAATGCCAGCTTCTGAATATCTTTGGTCCCGCACCAAATCTTTCCTTAGGCAGCATGTAAAACTCACTCACCTGAAAATATGTGTATTACTTCTGAGGGAAAAAAGAAAAGTTCAGTTTGTCAAAATTATAATCCAGAAATAAAGCTATTCTAATGACCTAATAAGAATCTGAGGAAAACAAAAAAGTGATAGATATATTTTATTTATTTATTTATTTGTTAGCTTTCCCGTCCTGTCTTTCCTCTAGGATCTCAAAGCAAATCACTCCTTCTGTCATTTTTAGCTCACCACAACAACCTAGACAGACAGTCTGGGCTGAGAAATTGATACAATAACAATAATTTAGAATTATAGTAATTATAATTTTCTTGGCACACAGCAGAATATAAACAGCATCTCTGGATGATTGTTCATTGCATTCAGTGGCCTTCCCAGATGGATTTCATGGGAGGCAAGTTATCCAGCTGGTGGCAACTACAGATATAGTCTTTTACCAGGTCAGTTAAAAACAAATTGTTGTTACATATGAACAACATACAAAAGCATAGTCAGAGTTACCTTTTGTGTTTTGTTTTGTTCAGCATCCCAGTCTATTGGTTAGTTTCTGGTGCAATTCTGGCACGAACCAAGAATAATAAACAATTTATGAGGAATACAAATCATCCTGTAATCTGTGATTGTGGAAAATAACTCTTTGATTCTCGAAATGCAATACCTGTGATGTGAGTTTTTGTTCTAGGCTCACTGACGAAGAAAACATACAGAGAAAACTTGACTTAACGGACCAACAGAGGAAAGATGGTGCCTGTCTGTGATTTCTGATTGTCAGTTAAATCAGAGAGTGCCTCATCACAGCCACTGAGGTCAGTTGCACAGATGGGTCCAAGGAAGACATAATTGGCACTTCTAAGTCATGTGATAACATTTTGGGAAAATACCTGATACAAATGGGAATGATTTGCATAATGACATTTTCAAACGAATAATAGAAATTGACTTGGAAATTTGGCATTATCTATCTATCTATCTATCTATCTATCTACCTACCTACCTACCTACCTACCTACCTACCTACCTACCTACCTACCTACCTACCTACCTATCATATCTGTCTGTCTGTCTGTCTGTCTGTCTGTCTGTCTGTCTGTCTGTCTGTCTACCTACCTACCTACCATATCTGTCTGTCTGTCTGTCTGTCTGTCTGTCTGTCTGTCTATCTATCTATCTATCTATCTATCTATCTATCTATCTATCTATCTATCTATCTATCTATCTATCTATCTATCTATCTATCTATATCTACCTACCTATCATATCTGTCTGTCTGTCTGTCTGTCTGTCTGTCTGTCTGTCTGTCTGTCTACCTACCTACCCATCCATCCATCCATCCATCCATCCATCCATCCATCCATCCATCCATCCATCTATCATCTATCTGCTGTCTTGGTCTCCAGTAGTATCAGATCAGACAGCGGAAAGAGCTGAAAGAAGCAGCTGAATTTCTTGTGCCCCCTTTTTCTGTATCCCTTAAAGCTCCCTTTAGCCACAATTGCCAAACTGGTTTCCTGCCACTTTCAAGTAAGAAACAGATGCAAACTCATAGCATAAGCCATACCAAAGGGTACACTGAAGCATCTGTGATATGTCCCAGGGTTTCACCATATGGAGAAACAAGTTGTGAGATTTTTGCTTGCAAGTCATGCAAAAATCACTGAGAACTAAAGTATCCGTAGCATCTTGTATTTACCAGCAAATGGGGTGGGGGGATGTGGGGGAAGAGGGGTGTTTCACTGTCTGTTGACTACACAGAGTTATTTTGTTCATGTTGTTGAAGGTGACTTTCACCCTGCTCCCGACAACATTTATTTGGAATTAAGACACTGGGATTTCAATGGAACTTACTTCCATTTAAGTGGCTTAGAACTGCAGCCTGAAAAATATCGGTCAAAGACAAAGAGATTTAAGTTGCAGTCCTTCAAGCATCTCTGCAGTGGGGATCCAAGCAAAAAAATCAATGGAGTGCCTAGGAATAACTCAACAGAAAAAAAAAAAGAATGAGAGTGAAGGCTATTAAATCTCTCTTAAGAGCTGGACATAGCCAAAGGGCTAATGGTCCAGGAATTCCAATTACTTAGTTTATCTGTGCAATGCAGATTTCATTTGTTTTTCCTTTCTCAGATGATATTTCTTCTCCCGTTAAAGTCTTTTTCCGGGACCCAGAGTTTGTCATCAATTTTTCACAAGTGCAAACTCTTGAAATAGTAAGCGTATTCCTAGGAGATTTTCATGAGAATCAGACTCGATTATGCCAAAGGCCTATTTAGGCTAAAGAAAGATTACAACTAGGATATGAAAGTAACACAGTTCTTCGGCAATTGGTATCCAGAGATTTGCTGGAGGTAAATTATAGCCACTGTGATTAGCAGCCATTGACAAGTCTCTCCTCCATGATTTTGGATTGGATTAAGAGTCTTCTTAAATAATAAATTAAAAAAAAAAAACATAACATTTTCAGTTATATAAAGGAAGGTCTGCAGCAACAGATACAGGGGTGGAAATTTGGATATGGAAGGAAGATGTAATGTTTTTATGTTCCTTAATTTTCATTTATTCTTATCCTACCTTTATTATTTTTATAAATACAGTAGTGGCCAAAATTGTGGAAACCTTTTGGGAAAAGTGTATTTTTGAGGTTTGATGGCTAATAACACCACTTTTTTTGCAGTAGTACTATATATATATATATGTTTTCTGAGGTTTTCGCGGGTGTTTGTATGTAGGTCTTTAGTTATTCGGGTTTTCTCCTGCGTAGAATTCTACAAAATGTAATTCTACGCGGGAGAAAACCCGAATAACTAAAGACCTACATATATATATATATATACATACACAACTTGCTTAGGTTGATATCAGATAGCTTTCCTTCATCCGATTGTAGCCAATAAGCATGAGTGTTTAGAGAGCCAATCGGATGTCATCTTGTTTCGGCAATGAGCCAACCAGATCACAGTAGGATTCAGTGACTGATGTCATGTGTTGAAGCTGAGAGGAGGACATTTGTCAGTGTGTTGTGTGATCGCTATCAAGTTGGTTGGGTTGTTTTGTGTTCTTTTATTTAGTGAACTTGTAAAATTTAATAAAATTAAAGGAATGGTGCAAAGAGTTGACTGGTCGCCCAGAAAGCGATGTAAAATAGTATTATTAAGTGAACAAGTCTACAGGTATAAAGAAATTAGAAGAAAAATGGGTGGAAACTTAACCAAAGGTGGCATTTCTACTGTACACTTTTCCCAAAAGGTTTCCACAATTTTGGCCACTACTGTAACTGAAGGCAGTGAACATATCAACACACTTTCCTCCTCCTTTTTCCCCCAGAACAACAAACCTGTGAGGTTGGAGAGGCTGAGAAAAAGGGACTGGCCCAGAGTCACCCAGCTGGCTTCCATGGCAGAGGAGGGACTATAACTCACTGTCTCCCAGTTTCTAACCTGGTATCTTAACCACTAGACCAAACTGACTCGATTGTTTTTAATTGGCTTTTTTTGTATTTTATTGAATGATTCAACAGGAACAATAACTATATAACAATAATCGGAGAGCCAGTTTGGCGTAGCGGTTAAGGTGGTGTCCTAGAAACTAGGAGATTGTGAGTTATAGTACTGCCTTAGGCATACAAAATCAGCTGGATGACTTTGGACCTCTTTCTCAGTCCAACCCATTTCGTAGAATTGTTGCAGTTGGGGTGGGAAAAATAGGAGGAAGGAATATTACGTATGTTTGCTGCCCTGAGTTATTTATAAAAATAAGAAAGGCAGGTTTTAAAAATAATAAATATTGTTTTGCTCTCCAGCATGAGAAAATGCTCTCTTCATTGCCTCATTTCCAACGTTATCTTTCATTTTGAATGAAAAAAAAAATCACAACATTAGTAACAATAATATCCTAAACTGTGACAGCCAAAACTGGGGAAGTGAACAGACCAAAAGAAATGGGTGTCAGTTGAATACTTAAGAAATTAAATATATTTAGTGGATCAAGTAAGGGTTCAGCCTTAAACATTTCAGGATCGAATTTGATGGTAGATGGAAAAAGTCCAGGCATGCAAGTGCATACACACATACAAGCACATTGTTGTTGTTCTTGTTGTTCTTGTTCTTGTTTATATACGTGTGTGTGTCCTTGTGTGTGTATGTAAAACTATAAAAGAATTAAGGAAATATAAGAAAAGGGGAAAATGTGAAAAGGAAAAAAAATAGAATTGTGACTTTTGTCCTTCTTTCCACTGAGTAATTGCCATCGTACTCTTTCCTCTCCCTATTTCCTCTTACTTTGCACTTCCCTTCCATTCTCTTTTAAATGTTGTTTACAATGTGGATGCAACCCTATATAAACTCTCGATATAAATGGCAATTCTGGAGTCGAACACTTTTCCCCCCATGCGCATTTCTAAACCAAGCAAGCGATCTGAATCTCCTTTTGATAATTTCACACTCCCCTAAGTTTGATTCTGAATGGTGGATGTTTCCGTTCCTTTTTCTCTCCTTGTTTGAGAGTCAAAAGCACCGAATGGCTTTGCAGCCAAGGAGTAGCGTTCCCTATAGACTTGTGTCTAGGAACCACTGTGCACAATTCATGCAAATTCGAAAGGACTCTGCTGAACGAGGTCTGCTTGGAAAACATTGTGAAGGCAAAACCAGCATTGTTAACACTCATGACTGAAGCTCTGTCTATTGTCTTGAATATCTGAATTGCATTTCAACAGGCACTCTACACCGAGCGAAATGTCTCCATCCTCTAACACAGCGATGGCGAACCCAAAACCCATTTATTTATCGCTGGGTGCCAGGTGGGCGTGGCCCACTGGGTGGGCGTGGCTGTGGTGGTCATGGCAGATTGGGTGGGTGTGGCCAAGGTGGGCGTGATCACCTCGATGTTGCTCGTGGGGAGGGACACCTGTGGGGGCCAAGCAGGGTTGGGGAAGATCCAGGGGGTCTCTGGCAGGTGGGGCGATGGGCAGGAGGCTCGTCCTGTGGGGTGAGGCGAGGCAAGGCGAGGCAGGGCGGGGATGCCATTGTCACAGGGCAAGGTGAGGCAGGGGCCGGGGCGGCTGCTGCCTGACACCATCAGCCCCTGCACACAGAGGCCAGCAAGCACATGGGTGCTGGGATGCATCCGGCCATGTGGGACCTCGGCGAGTTAGCGGGCAGCTGGTTGAAGAGGGATGGTTGCCATCTCCGGGGCATGGTGTGTGTGCCCACAGAGAGGGCTCTGAGTGCTGCCTCTGGCATGCGTACCATAGGTTCACCGCTACTGCTCTAACATATACATTAATGTACATTTTGGGGGTTTTTTTGGTTTAGAATCCCAGTTGCATTTTAACCGGTTTTCAAGCCACCAATATGAAGCCACAATTTGAACCTGTGGAGACAGTGAAGGCTGACCGTCTCACCATGGATTTGCAACAAAAAAAAGTGAAACAGGAGCCAATATTGTGCTCCATTCATGAAAACAAAACATTGAACTATTGATTAACCTAGTTACCACGTTGCTTTTTAAATACCTAAATGTAAAATTGAAAGGGAATTCTGGTCATTAGATTCAAAATACTTGGAAATTACTTGAAAATAAGGACTTTATTTCTTTAATACTTAAAAACTAGACCTAAAAGGAAAAAAATAAAATTAATTATTATGAATATGTTCGATTTGTTGATTAACCCAGGTAATATATATAATGGTTTTGCTTTATCAAAGGGGATATTGTATTATTAAGTAGATGATCTAATATGGTGGGAAATGGATAACTTTTAGGAAATAGAACATGATTATATTCAAATAGATAAAATGTGTATTTTGGATATTAGATTCTGTTATGAATTGAGATAAGGCAAATCTTGGTTACTTAAGGCTTGAAAATTATAAATATCAAAGGTTAAATTGGAATATTGATGAGAAACTAAAAATTGGGTAAAACTTAATAACAGGATAGGGATTGTTTATGAAGATTGAATGTAATTAAGATATGTATAAGCAAAAATTTATTGATAAATGTAATAATGATGTTTTTATTGATATAATAAGAACTGTACTAGCTTGAATACGAGTAAGTAAATGTTAAGGGAAAAAGAGAAGAAATATTTGATGTTGCAATTTGAAATTTGTAGTAAAGATTTTGTTATCAAACTATTGATTAACCCAGTCACCATGTTGCTTTTTCAATATTCAAATGTAAAATTGGAAAATTAGTAAAATATTATTATTATTATTATTATTATTATTATTATTATTATTATTATTATTATTATTATTATTATTATTATTATTATTATTATTATTATTATTATTAAAACAGGCAAGCACCTGCAACATAACACCCCGGACTTAACAATTGTCGATAAGAAAGACAAAAAAGTCTGGATAGTGGACGTGGCAGTGCCTGGAGACAGCAGAATAGACGAGAAAGAACTGGAGAAGATCACAAAATGCAAAGACCTACAAATAGAAATAGAAAGACTGTGGCAAAGGCAAGCAAGGGTAGTACCAATAGTAATAGGCACCTTGGGTGCAATCCCAAAACAACTGGAGCACCACTTGAACACCATTGGCATTGACAAATTCACCATTAGTCAATTGCAAAAGGCGGCCTTACTAGGAACCGCTTCCATCCTGCGACGATATCTGTAATAACATCAAACATCCACATCTGCCTATCCCAGGTCCTTGGTAAGGACTCAATAGGTAGACAAAATGCCAAATCCAGTCTGAACATCTGGCTGACTGTGCAATGATCCATAATAATAGTAATAAAATATAACAGGGACGAGTCCTAAAATACATAAATATTTCCCTTTTGTGACACATAAACAACAGTTCTCTACTTGCAGGGAAAGATAATGTGTTTTATTGTTCTCCTTTTGATCCCTTTCGCTTTTAGGATGGATATCAAGTTATAGTGCAGGCTTATATCGCATGTTTTCAATTAATCCTCAAAGAAATATCCATATGTTATTGGGACCGCTTCTATATATTTCTGGTCATACAAAAATGAAAATAGTTTATTTGTTCGTGTGTTATCACGGTCTGTGCATTGCCCTTTTCCATCTGCTATCTCTACAATAAAATAAAGAAACAATTTAAGAAGATAAACTGTAGGTGATGGTCGTGCTAATGAGTGGAAGACACAAAGCATTTTCCATTTTAATTTGGAAATCACAACCATATGGCTCAGGTATCAACACTATCTTAATAGCTTAGTTGTGTCAGCTTAAATTTTGTAGGTAAGAATTTCTTACATGGTTTTTTTTTGTTGTTGTTATTGTTCCATGGTTAAGCTTTGCAATAGCAAAATGACTCGGCATTTCTGTCATCACTAATGTAAGATTTGCAGCTGTTAAAAAAGAAAGTTTGGTTCCTGAAATTTGTGGTCTTATCCAGTTTTTTCTCTCTCTCTTTTATAATAAAATAAACCCTTTCCTATTATGGTTTCAGTCATAGGTATTTCTAAAGCATCTTTAACAAACTCTGTTGAGCTACTCGGTCACAATTTGCCAATAATCAGGGCTTTTTCCAAGGCACTTAATATTATGTTTTCCTGCTACTGATAGAAAACAAAATGGAGTCACCAAGATTTAGAGAAGCATATTACAATCCTAAACTGTTCAGAAGTTATTTTCTTGCAGCGAGAATAAAGTCCACAGAAATTAAGCATACATTATGACAAGCAATTGATAAAGGCTGTATGATTCCAGTTCAAAAACATCAGTCTACCTCAGAGGTCTGCAACCTTGACAATTTTAAGACTTGTGGACTTCAGCTCCCAGAATTCCTCAGCCAGCCACACTTGGAATACTGCATCCAGTTTTGGTCACCACAATGTAAAAAAGATGTTGAGACCCTAGAAAGAGTGCAGAGAAGAGCAACAAAGATGATCAGGGGACTGGAGGCTAAAACATATAAGGAACGGTTGCTGGAATTGGGGATGTCTAGTTTAATGAAGAGAAGGACGAGGGGGGACATGATAGCAGTGTTCCAATATCTAAGGGGCTGCCCCAAAGAAGAGGGAGTCAAGCTATTTTCCAAGGCGCCTGAAGGCAGGACAAGAAGCAACGGATAGAAACTAATCAAGGAGAGAAGCAACCTAGAACTAAGGAGAAACTTCCTGACAGTTAGAACAATCAATCAGTGGAACAACCTGCCTCCAGAAGCGGTGAATGCTCCAACACTGGAAGTTTTTAAGAAGAGACTGGACAGCCATTTGTCTGAAATGGTATAGGGTTTGCTGCCTGAGCAGGGGGTTGGACTAGAGGACCTCCAAGGTCCCTTCCAACTTTACTATTATTATTATTATTATTATTATTATTATTATTATTATTATTATTATTATTATTATTATTATTATTATTATTATCATTATTATTATTATTATTATTATTATTATTATTATTTATAAAAATTTCCTGAAAGTATTTTGTTTTGTCCTGCTGCCGCCAATAGGCTGATCTTCTGCATGCCCAAAAGACCACAGAAGGACCACCAAAAATGTACCATGCTACATCTTCAGAGATTTCAGCTGGAGGTTGAGGCTTCACACTTCAAAGGCCTGAAGTGATGTTCCCAATTGTTTATGCAGCCTCTATAACAATTCTCTGACCTCTTTCTCACTGTACAGGAACTCAGCTAATTACTGTCACTGCAATTAGCCTTTTATACTCTATACAGCATTTCTCCCCCCACCCATGTCTGGGTGCTCCATCAAGTGCATCTCCTCCAGCTTTAAATAAAAGGCACTTGCTCTAAATATTTTTTTTTTTAAAAAAGGTAACAGATGGCACCAGATAACGTTATTATGCTTCCATGCAGCATAAGCAATATCCTTATCTCCTTCAATTAAAGGCAAGGAGGCAAACTCTTTGAAGAGTCAACATTGAACTCTGACTCTACAAGAGCAGGTAGAATCTTTAAATTTTCCTTATTTTTTTTACTACAATGTGTATTAAACATCTGCCATTGCAAAAATCAAACACTAGGGAACACTAGACGTAGTTTAATGTATTCATTACATACATTCACAACCACTTGAATTCCATTGACTTTTCTCTACCACCAATTTGCTTTGACTTTTAGTAGTTCAGATTCTTGTAGAGAGCCGAAGTTTGCAATAAATCTTTATATCCATTTGAACTGCCTGGACGTACGGATTTTACAATGCTTCACAGTAATTCATACTAATATAGAATTAGTGATTAGTGCCCACCAAAGCACTAATGTAGTGAGCAGGAGACAGTCCTAGAAGTTAACCAGTAATGTAGAGTTGTGAGTGTATGTAACAAATACATTCAATTAAGCCCAGTGTTCCCTAGGGTTTGATTTTCGCAATGACAGATGTTTGATATGCACTGAAGTAAAACAAATAATAATAATAAGGAAAACTTAAAGACCTAAACAATTTCTCCATAGTTTTAATTAGAGCTCGATCTTTTAATAATCAATTTCTTTTGTTAGTGGGAGGGATTGCTTTTTATACTAGTGATCACTCACAGTTTGTTGTGTGTAAGGGATGCTAAGATTTTATATACACTTCTGTGGCTGTTTGTATGTGTGGGTGTGAGTGGGTGTGAAGAGATAGTTCTTTCACTATAAATATTCCATGGCTTGAGTCATTTGTTTTATTTTTATAATGAAAGTGCGGTTATCTACTTTGGAGCGCAAAGCTGCTAACAAAAGAAATGGATACAAGAACAATTGAATGGTATAAAAGCTGCAGGGGAAGTGTAATTACTTTTTCTGACCACTAGATGGCCCTGGTGATTTTATGTGGGTGAGAACAATTGAATGCTATAAAAGCTGCAGGGGAAGTGTAACTACTTTTTCTGGCCACTAGATGGCCCTGGTGATTTTATGTTGGTGAGAATGGAGTCAAGAATTTCCCATTGCTGCACTCTTTCATTGGAGACAAAGAATACACTTTTCAGACTATCCTTGCACTTTTTCAACAAGTGATTCAACACAAAGGCAGCTAAACAGCAATGTTGGATTCCCCCAGACCTTGAAAGATCCCATGAGGTCAACTAGAGAGAAGAGGGCCTTCTTTCTTGGATAATGCAAGCTATGGAACTCCACGTCATGAGAAGATTTTATGAAATCTAGTTTGATGTCATTTTGTTGGCAATGAAAAAAGATCCTTTCAAAATGAAGGGTTACTGAATTGTGAAATGCTTTTGTGGGAAGTCAGCCCCCCCCCCCCCCGAGAAGGAAATATTAAAAGGGCAGGAAAATATATTTCCTCAAAGGATCTTAAAGAGGAAGAAAAGCATGCCCAGTTTTCTTAATAGCCCCAAGTCTCCCTCCCCCAAGCAGAAACCAGCTCTGTAGAAATGCAGATGTAATAATCCATTCAGGAAGATTGTAGCCCTCCAGCTAGAAGCTTAGGAAGACAAAGACCCTTAGATTCTACATACCCCACCCAAACTCTAAGACAGGACATAATAGGATTAAGCCACAGATGCCAAAAGGCACATCAGACTCAGGTCAAAGTACATGACACAGGAAACACAAAGCCTCAAACAGGAACAGGAAACAACCCCAAGAGACCCAGAGGGTATAAAAACCCACTCCCTACATGTGCTCTCTCTCTTTTCTTCCACAGCCATCTTTCTGTCTGGATCTCCTCTTCAATAAACTACAACCTTCTTTTTAAAGCAGTCACCATGCTATTTATTCCTAGCTTGGACTGAACCCTGATGAAGGCTGTTCTTTCAACACTTTGGAAACTCTTATGATTCAGAAACTCATGATGTATACTCTTTGTGTGTGTGTGTGTGTGTGTGTGTGTGTGTGTGTGTGTGTGTGTACATCTCTCTGTGTTTGAAGCTTTTTTGTTTTAGCAGGACTTTTGCTTTTCATAGTCTCAGTTTCATCGTCCAAACATCAGGAGATTCAGATATGAAAAAAATCCAATCCAACTACAATTAATCCAAGAGCAACAGAAAAACTAGCAAATAGACCAGCTTCACAAGTTCTGTTTCTCCAAATCCACACATGATATAAAATGTTTTTTGCCCTGCATTACAAAACATACTCTGTACTTTCCCTTCATCCTGAGCAGCTCATGCTGAGTTCCTGGGAAGGCTGAGTATTAAATATCACACGTACCTGCTTGCAGAGGAGAAAAAAATAATAATAAAGCATGAATACTTATCTCTTTTTGTATTTGATCTTAATAATCCTATTGGTTAATGATATGCTTAAGGTTAATGAGCCAATTATTTTGAGTCAAGACACACAGCACACAGTTGTATTCTGTTAGGTAAATAACCATGAGCGGTCACTGGCTTTTGCATTGCTGCTGCACCAATATATTAATCTTGAACAATTATTCATAAGGAGGAAATGTTTGCATTTCCGTTGTTAATAGCTGAATGCCTCAATGCAGACTCGTTGTTTCCAAAGAAGATGGGTGTCAAGAGTGCCTCCGATCAATCCCTAGGAAAGACAAACCTTGACTCCATAGATTCAGAGAAAAGGTACTGTTGAAAGAAAAAATCAGGTCCAGTTCCAAGCTGGGAGTAAGATGCTGGAAATAAAATGGAGGCTGGCTGCTTAGGAAAGAAGGTTTAATGAAGAGCAGAACCAACAACAGCATGCAGTTCTGGGACAGCTGACAAAATGGAGTGGAGAGTAGGTGGGTTTTTATACACACTTTGGGGCTTTGGGTTTGAGATGCCTCTTGTGAAATGTACTTTGACCTTTGAGTGTGGCCTTTTGGTATTCTAATGATTGTTGCCTGGCTCCCATTACAGCTTGGAGATCATGTCCTGTCCTTGGAGCTGGGTGGGAAATGTAGATTTTAGGAGTCTTTGTTTTTCTAATCCCATCAGCTCCAGCTTGCTGTGGGAGCTGTGACCGAAGGCGTTTTGCTTATGAATGGTATGTCGCCAGTCTTTCGGAATGGATTACAAAATCTCCATTTCTAAAGATTGGCCTCCTCTTGTTTCTGCCTGAGGAAGGGATACTGGGGCTGCTTTCTGCCTTTGTTAAGATTTTTTTCTCCATTTCTCCTTCAGGAGAAGGAGAGGAAAGAACTGAATGCAGCAAAAGTCAGACAAGATCTGAAGCAAAAAAAAAAAAAACCAAACAAACAAACAAACAAATTGAAACTAATCCCAGAGTCCACCCCCCCCCCCACATACACACAACAGCCAGGCAACCAGAATTCAATCGTCAGCCAGGAAGATGTTTTGGGAACATCTCTGGTCCAGGTGCATCATTCCTCCTCCATGCATGCTGATCTCAGGATAGTTGGCCTTGAAAATGTTAAACAACGCAACCTCTGAATCCAGGCCTCTCATTGCTTCTCAGAAATTTCATTTCCACCTCCTGTATACTTCCCCTCCCAAGTACCCATTGCTTCTCCCTCACACACACACGCACACACATGCCATTTCCATGGCAGCTGGCAGCAAGCTTGAAAGAAAGTGAAGATGCAGGCTAACAATGGGCTGCCATGGGTTTTATTTATGACGAAATCTGAGCCCAGATAACATGTGGTCTCAGTGAAAATTCAAATTAAAACATAGCAGCTGAGTTGAAGAAGAGCTTCCCAACTTAGTTAACCACCAGGACCTCGGGAGATGGGGGGGGGGGTGGTATCCATGAGTAGATGTCTACGGAGATTCTCAATGATCCAGATCATAGTTGATCCAAAAGTGCTTTTCAAAACACAACTGGACTTTCTTGGGTTGTTGTTTTTTTTTCCTCCTTGAAAACATTTCACTTCTAAAAGTTCTGGAGTTCTGAAAAAGCTTCTGGGATGGGGAAGCAAAATGTTTTCAGGCGAAAAACCAAGACAGTCCAGTTGCCTTTTAAAAAACACATTTGGGACGTCCATGAATAATTTAAGTGAGGGCGAAAGAAAGCTCGCATCAGAAATATTTTGATTCTAGGTTTCTCTTTAGGCAGAGTATTAAACGCTGCAAAGATGGCTTTTCCCAGCATTTCGCTTGACAAATTCACACAGTTGTTCCATACTAATTTTTTGATATATTGCTACGTTATCCAAAAACCTTCTCCTGTGTGGCCAAAAGATTTCATTACATGTAAGTACATTCTATTCAGCGATAGCTCCCAGTTCCCTTGAATTAAAACTATTTTCCTGATAGGTTAATTTGCTTCCTGGAGGGTGAGGCCATAGGATCGCTGATGAAAAGCCAATTTCCTGCCAATTAAGCATCTCCTAATTGCCCCACTGCCCATTTGTGTTCTTTTGATACAGAGGAAAAGCTTAAATTACTAATTTCCTCTGGTTTTTTTGTAATGCACAAAGGCTTAATAGTGCTATCATTAAAGAAATGAAAAGAAATCATCATGATGATACAAAGATTAAGATTCTGCCCATGGTATTAGAAATACCCTGCTATTAAGGGGGCATTAAATATGTTGTTGATCACCCATACCTCACAATCATTGGGAAGCAATCAAACATTTTTGAATCTGGAAGCAAGAGTTTAATTAAAGAGAAAACAGCCCTTAAGAAAATTTTGCTGCAATTCTGTGGTCCTGGAGGAGACATCTAGCTTCATAGGGAACGTTCTACCATTATCAGAAGCTGTTCTTGCCAAAATGTCCACATCGAACTCTTTCACGGGTGGTTCATGCACATATTTGGAAAACAAAAAAAGTTTGCTAACTGCCCTCGTGGATAACAAATTGGGAAGGGTGACCATATCATCAAAGGCTTAAACTTTTCAGGAGAATACCGTATTTTTCTGTGCATAAGATGCTATTTTTTCCTGCAAACACCCTGTTCAAAAATCAGGTACGTCTTATACACGGAAAAATAATGGTAACCGCCACAGCCCAGGGCATGCCTGTGTGGGTTGGCATGCCGCCTGGTGCAGGTGTCAAGCCCCTGTGGGCTTGCCACTAATGGGAGGGAGGAGGGGGCAAGATCATTGGCTGGCTGAACCTCTGGATTTGCCGGCTCAGCTGTTTGGCGCAGAGAAACTCACATGCCAGAGCATCTTATACAAGGGTGTGTCTTATAGACGGAAAAATACGGTAATGATTCTTCTCTTTCATTCGGTCCATGTAACTAGAACAGGGGTCTTCAAACTTGGCCCTATTATGACTTGCGGACTTCAACTCCCAGAATTCCTCAGCCAGCCTCTCCTTATTTCTAGATTGCTTTTCTCCTTGATTGGTTTCCATCCATTGTTTCTTGTCCTGCCTTCTGGTTGATATAGGAAATAGGTTGATCCTCTCTTTTTTATGGCAGCCCCTCAACTATTGGAACACTGCTATCCTGTCATCTCTAGTCCTTCTTTTCACTAGACTAGACAAACCCAATTCCTTAGAACAGTGGTAGCGAACCTATGGCATGAGTGCCAGAGGCAGCACTCAGAGCCCTCTCTGTGGGCACACGCACCTTTGCCCCAGCCCCTCCTTCCCCTGCAGCCCCCTCCTCACCAGCAGCCCCCTTGGAGGAGAGTCGCCTCCGGGTGCGGCCTGCATGGAGCAGCGCAGCCAAGGACATAGCCAGGCAGCAGGGACAAGACTCTGCCCTTGCGCCCCATAGCATGCAGATGATGCTGTGAGATGTGGACAGAGGGTGTGGCTGCCATGGTGCTGCAGGGCTGCCTGGGCGATCTGCTGTGGTGGGCCATGGAGGTGGTGCATAGTCCTGTGGGTGGGCGGGGCAGGGGGTGGGCGGGGTCAGAGCAGGGAGGGCAGGACGCGGAGCGGGGGCAGTTTTGGTCTCTAAAAGGTTCACCATCACTGCCTTAGAAGGTCCTCTGTTGAAGAACAGGCCAGAGGATTAACAAGTGATGGTAAAAGACCCATGGAAGACCATTCTATATTGAAGAAATACTCCAACCAAGGGCATGGACAGTAATCGGGCACAGAAACTGATATCAAGGAGAGTAAAGACCTCCTTACCAATGGCAAATAAGTTGCTTGATCCCTCTGTGATACAAGGTGTCCCAGAAAAGTTACAGCTTAAGAGTCAAGTATTCAAGGCAAGATATGAAGATGGCTTCTGCACAGTGATGGCTTGTATCGTATTTAGATAAGATAAGATAACTTTTATTGTCATTTTTATACTGTGGGCACAATGGCACACATCAAAAATGAAATTTAGTTGCCCGCTCTCAAAGTAAAACACATACATGACACACACCTAAACATACTATGAACAACATATGTATAGACCCACATCTCTACATATACGTAACAAATAAATATTAAATATTGTCCATCTTGAATATATAACGGAAGGAGGAAGCTTGAGAGTTCACAAGGTTAATGCTGTATGGGATGAAACTATGGCTGAATCTGGATGTTCTGCTGTGGATTAATTTAATTTAATTTAATACATTGACTTATATGCCGCCCTTCTCCCCACGGGACTCAGGGCGGCTCACAGCATATTAAAACAACATAGCACATTTCCCCAATAAAAGCCAATTAAAACCAAATATTTGTAGCTGTGTCTATTATTAAAAATCATTAAAAATTATCCCTATTTTCGTGGATACCACGAAGCCCCCTCCTCCCAGAAGGTAACAAGGAAAACAGGTCATGAAGAGGATGTGTAGTGTCCCAGATGATCTTACGCTTCTGTGCTATGTCCTGGATGGGAGGGAGGGAACTGCCAATGATCTTTTCGGCCATTCTCACCACTCTCTGCACCGCCTTCCTTTCTGAAGCAGTGATGCCTCCAAACCAGACTGTGATGCTGTATGACAGCATGCTCTCGATTGTCCCCTTGTAGAAAGTGGTCAGGACAGGGGAAGGAAGATGTGCTTTTCTCATGCGGCGCAGAAAATGCAGGCGCTGCTGTGCCTGCTTCACCAGTTTCTCACTGTTGAGCGACCAAGTCCACATGAAACATTCATATGTTTTACCCTCCACCTCCTAATAACCTTTGATGTTGAAGGAGACAGTCTATAAAGGAGAATATTTATAGCATCAGACCAACAATCAAAAAGTAACAATAGATTTGGTTATGTAATGTTAGTCCATCCATCCATCCATCCATCCATCCATCCATCCATCCATCCATCCATCCATCCATAATAGTAGGAAGGTTTTGCTGAAATTAGAGTAGTGATTGGGTTAAATGTGATATTACGAAGGTTTTCTTCATGTCAGAACAGTTGTGCATACATATGCCCTTCACTGTTTCCATCCTCACACTTCCCTGCCAAATCCTGTTCTCCAAACTTTTGTCCCCCCTCAGAACATGCCTTATGTGTGATCACACTGCCAGCAACTTTACTCCACCCATGCGACTCTGGTTCTTCAGCTAACACTGGCAACTGCGTTTAAGGCTGAATCTGAACAACGGAACACATGGCTGTTAACATCAAACCTAATTTTGGCATTTTTTTGCATTGCTTCCTGATCCTGCTCGGAAAACTGAAAGCTTTCGCACTCTTGAGTGAAAGAGGCTAAGAATAATCCGAAAAAGAAAATAAGGCTTCTTTAGTTATGTTCAGGATAGATGGGGAAAAAAAAGTCATTACACCAGCTGGCTGGTGATGACAGCAAAATGCCAATAGCTATCAAAGAAAAAGACAGATTTACTATTTTGGTGTCTTTTTCTCCACCAGGCTATTATGAAAAGTAGGATGAAGGAGTGGAAATGAAGTTTGATGCTGTTAGAAACTCGCGTTGGGAATAGTTCTTTACTTTGAATGAATTCCAGTTTCTAGAAACAGATGAACTACATCCTTGAGTACTGGAGAGAATAAGAGAGGACTTGCCAAAACCCCTTATGTATTAACTTGAAGAACTGGTGAAGTGCAGATGACGAGAGAGGACAGCAACTGTTGTTTGTGTCTTCAGAATCATTGGAAAGGAAGACATAGCAAACAAAAGAACAACTGAACTAAAGCAGCTCATAACATTAAGCCATATATAATCTTGAAAACAAATCAGTAAATTCCAGAAGCTAGCATGTCAAACTAATCTTATTGGGGACATCTGTCTCTGGGTGGTGTTGACAAGGCTGAGCCCAAAGATGGGGTCAAAGACATCATCCGTTTGGAATTGCTACACTCCCACAAGAGACCTAACTCCAAATTCCCATGAATTCCCTTTCATTCTTATCTATCTATCTATCTATCTATCTATCTATCTATCTATCTATCTATCTATCTATCTATCTATCTATCTATCCTTTTTCTCTCTTTCATCTATATATCTATCTCTCATCTATCTACAGTATCTTTCTCTGACTGTCTATCAATCATCCATCTCTCTCTATCTGTCTATCTACTATCCTTTCTCTTTCATCTATCTAACTATCTGTCCGTCCGTCCGTCCGTCCGTCCATCCGTCCGTCTGTCCATCCGTCCGTCCGTCCGTCCGTCCGTCCGTCCGTCCGTCCGTCCGTCCGTCTGTCTGTCTGTCTGTCTGTCTGTCTGTCTGTTTGTCTGTCTATCTATCATCTATCTGTCTATCTCTATCTATATTTCTCCTCACACAAGTGGAAGCTTCTCCTAGCCTGACCATTAAGAGTGGCTAAAAGCTATATTACATCTTTTTAGCTTGGTGCAATAGCCATTTTAATTGCAAATGGCCACCAAAATGGTCTCCTAGCAACATCGCAACCTAGAGTAGGCCAGCTACATACACTGCTATCAAGCCCAATCCCGCACCTCATGTCGTCTTTTTGTATGATCTGAGCTTCCAAAGTGCAGAGATGGTGAAGAACAACATCTTATCTGCAGGGAGAAAATATGGCTAATCAAAATTTATTTTTAAAAAGGGGGGGGAAGGAAACCTGTGGTAAATGAACACTGTCCATCATCAGAAAACTATTTGGTCTTAGGTGTTTAGTATTGCTATAGCGCAGCCACAATGTAGAATTCGTAGAGTTTGCAGTCTGAAAAATGTTGAGTGGGGGCGTGGGGAGGGGGCATCTCCCTGATAGAAAGGGCATCTGAACAGGTCTGCGTAGAGATTCAGAGGCTGAACTTTTCGTGGCAGATAGATAGAAACATTCGCTTAAGTGCTGCTTGACTTTGCCAAGGCAAACATCTGTTTCCTAAGTCATCTATACCTTCTGACAGGCAGCCAAAAGTAGCCTCCATTTTTCTCCCAGGTAAGTTGACAAAAACAAATAACCAGAGGCAGAAATGTATTCCAGAGGCACAGACGTCTTCCTTTGAGGAAAGGTTAAAAGGGCCCACATGATATTGGAGAAAGCATCAAGTCTAGGAAACGGAGTTCTCCTGTTCTCCTTGGGATGAGTCAACCAGTCTAGATCAGGGCTCCCCAACCCCCTTAGTTCTGAAAAAACTAAGGTCATTAACCAAGAAGGGGGGGGGGGAGACAGAATTCCCCCTTTCCTCTAATGTCTGTTAATATTATAAGAAAAACTATATGGATGTGAAGGAGGCAATCTATAAAGGAGAATATTTATAACATCGGACCAACAATTCAGAAGTAAACAATGCCCCAATTAAGGAACTGCCAAACAAGCTAAAAGTAAACAAGCCTAACCAAGATCATGCCCACCAACATTGATAAGGCAAACCACTATAATGTAAGCTGAGAGTAAACCTAATTCTCTTCTAGCACTGATGATGTTACCTAGTATGGAATGTCTGCAAGAAAACGACCAAGTTCAGAGAGCACCAATGATCTCTTGAAGAAGACAATTTCTATCCATTTCTAAAACCTTACATGCCCTATTGTTGTTAGAATAGAATAGAGCTGGAAGGGACCATGGAGATCTTCTAGTCCAGCCCCTGCTCAAGCAGGAGAATCTATACCATTTCAGACAAGTGAATGTCCAGTCTCTTCTTAAAAATCTCCAGTGATGGAGCACCTACGATTTCTGTAGGCAGGCTGTTCCACTGGTTGATTGTCCTCACTGTTAAGAAGTTTTTCCTTAATTTCAGGTTGCTTCTCTCTTTGGTCAGTTTCCAACCACTGTTTCTTGTCCTTCTCTCTGGTGCTTTGGTGAATAACGTGACCCCCTCATCTTTGTGGCAGCCCCTCAAATACTGGAATACTGCTATCATGTCTCCCCTATTTCTTCTTTTCTTTAGACTGGCCAAAGTCCTGCAGCTGTTCTTTATTGTTGTTGTTGTTGTTGTTGTTTTCTTCTGAGAGATAGATTGGGCTGAGAAAAGAATGACCTGCCCAAAGTCACAGTGAGCTACCAATTTTTTTTCATCTTCATTTGGGTTGGTCTACAACTGAAGGAAAATTAAATGGGCTGAGCTTTACTGCTGTCCTAACAACTGTCCTAACAACTGATCTGCAAAGTAGGTCTAACCAAAATGTTGTGACTGGCATAAAATGCATCCAATTAGCATTCTTTATTTATTACATTTAGATGCCACCCATTTCACTGACCAGCGAATCTGAGCTGCTTATGGCTGAAAGGATCTTCTCCGTCTTAATTCAGCATACAGACTCTTGTTTTGAATCAACGTGTTCCCTGCCCATGAAGAGCAGAATAACAGAGTTGGAAGGGACCTTGGGGGTCTTCTAGTCCAGCCCCCTGCTCAAGCAGGAGAACCTATACCATTCCAGACAAGTGGTTGTCCAATTGCTTCTTGAAAACTTCCAGTGTTGGAGCATTCACAGCTTCTGGAGGCAGGTTGTTCCACTGATTAATTGTTCTCATTTTCAGAAAAATTCTCCTTATTTCTTGGTTGCTTCTCTCCTTGATTAGTTTCCATCCATTGTTTCTTGTCCTGCCTTCTGGTGCTTTGGAGAATAAGTTGACTTCCTCTTTTTTGTGGCAGCCCCTTAGAAATTGGAATACTCTCATGTCACCCCTACTCTTTCTTTTCATTACAATAGATATACTAGACATGAAGACATGCAGGGAGAGCACTTGCCTATGAAGTCACCAAGAGCTGACATGACTGAATGGCTAAAACAATAGACACAAAGAAATGCAAGTGTCTCAATCGTGCTTTAAAGTTTTCAACATGGAGTGGTTTAGCTCTCGTTTTGCATTGCCCATTCTCTCCAATACCTCCATTATTCCTAGATCACTCAACATTCGCTTCTTTCAACAGAATGCATAATCATCCTTTCTCCGGATAACCTTGCCCTTCAGGTGACAGGTTTGCTTATGTATAGATTGCTTGTGAGAAGTGGCTCCATCTTCCTTGTTGAACGAAAACAATGAAAATCATTTAGACGTTTATTCCAGCATTCATCTGGCTTTTATTCAAACAAAGGAAATTCATTGCACCCAAATCAGCTTTAAAGGACGGCTCACTTGAAAGCCTACGGTGCTTTCCATAAACGGATGGCTCAAAGATCTCAGTATATGCTATGCAATCCTCCGCTGTATTTGATTTGGATTTGAGGCCAAATAGGATTTATTTGGACATATATTGGGAATTGTGCCCTTGCTCTTCCTTGCAGTAACCTTAAAATGGTCATCCAAAAGGCTCTAAAAGCACACGTATTCAGAAGAACTTAGAAGAAGCTTGGTGACTGTTTTGTGCAGTTGTAGGATTCAAATATCTAAACAACCGGTTCTCATATTTGATACAGGCCTGGGCCTCCGATGCTGAGAACAGACTTCCAGAAGTGACACCATGCACCATTCCAGGCCTCCAATGCCTAGAACGGACTTCCGGAAGTGTCATCCACATACTTTCAGTGGGCCGTTCTAGGCCTGGGAGACCTCCTCCAGGCCTCCAAGGCCTAGAACACACTTCTGGAAATGGTATCCATGCACTTCCAGTGGACTGTTCTAGACCTGGGAGGCCTCCTCCAGGCCTCCAAAGCCTAGACTGGACTTCTGGAAGCCAGCCGGTTCTCTGAATTCAGGTAAATTTAGCTACCGGTTCTCCCGAACCGGTGCAAACCGGCTGAATCCCACCACTGGTTTTGTGACAAAGTGAAAACAGCTTCTCAACTTAATACTAAGAACATCTCATGTAAGGAAGCGTAAGAAAGTCATTAGTAGACATTGCATGGTGCTCTTATCTGCCTTCTTGAGACCTGAAGCTTAGTCTCACCCACATGACATAATTCCATGCATTATTGAACAATTATGATATATAGTTGGGAACAGAATGCCCTTGTTTTTTTTGTTTTTGGACTCTGTGGTTATAGCACAACAGAATGAAGCTACTGTCTTTAGACTCAGCTTCACTGCTTTTGAATATCTAGCTCAGGGGTGTCAAACTCAATTTCATTGAGGGCCGCATCAGCATTGCGGTTGCCCTCAGGGGGCCAGGTGGGTGTGGCCAGGGTGGGTGTGGCCTACTGGGTGGGTGTGGATGGAGTGGGTGTGGCCTACTGGGTGGGCATGGCCAGCTCTACATCGTTCGCGTCAACGGTGCCTGTGGGGGCCTGGGCAGGAGTGGGACAGATCTGAGGGTCTCTGGCAGAAGGGGTTGGGACCGGGGCAAGTGCCAAGGCATGGTCCACTGGAGGAGCCTCACTGTTCCTCTCAGGCCATGAGGGGGGGGGCTTATGGAGCTAAGACTGAATGCGTTTCAGCATAGATGGCCACCACAAAATTGTACATTGGCTCCCGGTCGGCCTGGGTCAGGGCCAAGGCAGCGGGGGCCGTTCCCTCACTGTTTCCAGGATGGCTTTGCGGGCCACATGAAACCACTTCGCGGGCCGCATCCGCCCCCCGGGCCTTGTGTTTGACATGTTTGATCTAGCTGAACACTGTAGAAAACATGAACTTGGACTACATCAGGAAGGTAAAAGCTATCTCTATGGACTTCATCAAGTTGTTTGACCTAAGTACACACAATTCCCAAGAATAGGCAAGTCCAATACTTCAACCCTTTCCTTGTATTTTGGGAGGGTTAAGGGACAAAATGTCATCCACTTGCTATATAAGATAAATGAGTCTCTATTTGAACACAGACAGGCAAGACACCAGAATACAAACAGACAGCAAACAACACTCCTTACTAGCATTCATGATGTTACCTAGTTGGGGTCATGAAATGTCTGCAAGAAAACAACCAAGCTCAGAGAGCACCAAGGACCCCTCATTTTAGGAATTATATCTTGGAAGTACAAAGCAGCCTCTACATCTTTCCATATTTAACGTGGAAAGAAAAAAAATATATGGGGAGATAGCTTTCAGATAGTGAGGATTAAAATTCTCCTGCCCTGAAGAGCTAGCACAACTTGGCTAGGACTTTTTTTTAAAAAAAATCACCAACACAATCTGTAGATTAACCCCTCCACAGATGTTAAATTGTATTCTTTCTCACTGGGTGACCAAGCCCAAACCGAAACCAGTGTGTTCAGGAAGCAACACTGTGCCTGGAATGAGAAGCTTTCTATTTGTCCCAAAGTACACACTCACACCCATACAAAGTATGAAAATGCCCTCAAGTCAAGCTCAAGGAGTTAGTTACCTTTCTTAGTAACTGTTTCCATGCAGCTCTCTGATGCTGTGTTGAAAAATTGCCAGTGCTTTTTCAAGATGCTTTTCAATTTCTTAGTCTAGCCCGCAGCTGTGGAATTTTCAAGTGGTCCTCTATCTACATAGCACTGTAACTAGGGCTGAATCCATCCTCTTACCTACAAAGACTGACTAAGGTCAAGGCAAAAGCCCCAATAATAATTTGTTATTATTAAAAATGATAATAAACAGACAGCACCTGCTGCATAACATGCCAGACTTAACAACTGTTGATAAGAAAGACAAAAACAAAAACAAAACTGGATAGTATCTGGGGACAACAGAAGAGAAGAGAAGGAACAAGGTAGAGTAGAAAAGTCAGTCTACCCTAACCCTAATCCTAAGTGGAATTTTCCTCCAATGGGATTTTCCCATGTATTTTCCCAGGAAACATAGATAGGGCAGCCTAGAAAGGTCAGTGCCCTCCTAACCATACCCAAGCACTCCGAGTTTGTTGGCGATGTCCATTTTGCTCTCTGAGTTCTTCGTGACCTAACCGTAACCCTAAGTGGAATTTTCCTCCAATGGGATTGTCCCATGTATTTTACCAGGAAACATAGATAGGGCAGCCTGGAAAAGTCAGTACCCTCCTAATCATACCCAAGCACTCCAAATTTATTGGCGATGTCCATTTTGCTCTATGAGTTCAACGTGACCTAACCCTAACCCTAAGTGGAATTTTCCTCCAATGGGATTTTCCCTACATAAAATGGTCCTTTGTATCTATCCCGTCGGACCTTTTCAGACACGGGAGGAGTGGTATAGGTTCGTGAGACTTAAACAACCACTACAGGTAAAACGAGATACTCTAGTACCACTGGATTGGGATTGGGATTCACCTTAAAAGAAGGTTACCCTAAAAGGGTACATAAAATGGTCCTTTCATAGATAGGGCAGCCTAGAAAAGTCAGTTGGTGATGTCCATTTTGCTCTTCGAGTTCATGGTGACCTAACCCTAACCCTAAGTGGATTTTTCCTCCAATGGGATTTTCCCATGTATTTTATCAGGAAAAATAGATTGGGCAGGCAAGAAAAGTCAGTGCCCTCCTAACCATACCCAAGCTGAGTTCGTTGGCACAGTCCATTTTCCTCTCTGAGTTCATTGTGACCTAAACCCAACCCTAAGTGGAAGGACAAGACAACAAAATACAAAGATCTACCCATAGAAATAAAACAACTATGGCAAAAGAAAGCAAAGCTAGTACCAATACATGCCTTTAGTGCAATTCCAAAACAACTAGACCATCGCGGCATTGACAAAATCACCACCAGTCAATTGCAAAAGGCAGCTTTACTTGGAACTGCTTACATCCTGTGGCGATACTTGTAACACCATCACACATCTACTTCTGCCTATTCCAGGTCCTTGGGAAGGACTTGATAGGTGGACCTAAAAATGCCAAATCCAGTCTGACTATTGTAATGAATCACAATTTATACTTAGGAAGGAAACTAGGTATAAATTGATCTATGAAGTATTTAAATCAATTTTGTATTTTTTATAATAATAATAATAATAATAATAATAATAATAATAATAATAATAATAATAATAATAATAATAATAATAATAATAATAATAATAATAATAATAATAATAATAAAGTTGGAAGGGACCTTGGAGGTCATCTAGTCCAACCCCCGGCTCAGGCAGGAAACCCTATACCATTTCGGACAAATGGCTGTCCAGGTTCTTCTTAAAAACTTCCAGTGTTGGCGCGTTCACCGATTCTGGAGGCAGGTTGTTCCACTGGTTAATTGTTCTAACTGTCAGGAAGTTTCTCCTTAGTTCTAGGTTGCTTCTCTCCTTGATTAGTTTCCACCCTTTGCTTCTTGTCCTGCCTTCAGGCACTTTGGAGAATAGCTTGACTCCCTCTTCTTTATGGCAACCCCTGAGATACTGGAAGACTGCTATCATGTCCCCCCTCGTCCTTCTCTTTGTTAAACTAGACATACCCAATTCCAGCAGCAGTTCCTTATATGTTTTAGCTTCCAGTCCCCTAATCCTCTTTGTTGCTCTTCTCTGTACTCTTTCTAGAGTCTCAACATCTTTTTTACATCGTAGTTACCAAAACTGGATGCAGTATTCCAAGTGTGGCCTTACCAAGGCATTGTAAAGTGGTATTAATACTTCATGTGATCTTGATTCTATCCCTCTGTTATTGCAGCCTAGCACTTATCTATATCCTTATCTATATTTATCCCAGGGTAGTTTAAGCTACACATGAAGAGCATGGAAGGAATCAAACCAGGTGTCATTACACATATGCCGTTGCCATATGTATATAAATGAATGCATGCTTGTGAGTATTTGCACACAGGCACACACACACATGCATAAATAGCCCCCCACACACACACACACACGCACATAGACACTAACATATTCCCGCTGGCATAATATTTCTCAGGATAAATCCAACAGTTTTCAAAGCTGCAAAATCTATGGAGATTCTCTGTCATCCAGAGTCATAGTTATCCCAAAGGTGCTTTTTTTCCCACTAGGCAACTTCGTGTTGTCCAGCTGCCTTGTGAAAAAGCACCTTTGGGATGTCAAAGCTACAATGTTGAAGAGGAAGAGCAATGGATCGAAATCTTCCTTGTATGGACTTACAACTTATACTTTTGTCTTGGTCTTTCAACACTTTAGGAAATTCTTCCCTTTACCGCAGAAAAGGATAATTAGGACCCGTAAGTTGCTTATCCCTAATAATGCTCTTGGATCATCTGAGGCATCCCCTAAAGGCAAAAACCTGTCTTGTGCTGCTTTTCTAAGTACTTCATACTGGGACGAGAAAATAATGGCCACTTTCTCTTTGATCATACCAAATCCAGCGCTCATCTGGATTTCTTTCACACTAATCAGATGCGGCAGTTCACTTGTAAAGCAGACAGTAGAAAGCGAAGCAAAACACTGTAGTCCTTAGACGTGTCAAGCAGTTTATTAATTTTAGAGACTGTAAAAGGCACCGAGTCAATAGATGCCAAATTGGGTCATTTTTTTCCTACTGGATGGATGCTCTGTTGTTTTTCTCTTGGGCAAACTGCAATAATTAGGTGTCAGAAAGTTGTTCCCTTCTGAACTTTCCGACTGGCCCCATACCAGTTAATTAATTAGTTAATGATGGATCAACGATGTCTGCCTATTAGCAGGTGTCAGCAGCTGGCTGTCTTTGTCTGATCTCAGAAACTAAGCAGGATCATGCCAGATTAGTATTTGGATGAGAGATTAGAATAGAATAGAATAGAATAGAATAGAATAGAATAGAATGGAATGGAATGGAATGGAATGGAATGGAATGGAATAGAATAGAATAGAATAGAATAGAATAGAATAGAATAGAATAGAATAGAATGGAATGGAATGGAATGGAATGGAATGGATTAGAATAGAATAGAATAGAACAGAACGGAACGAAACGGAACGGAACGGAACGGAACAGAACAGAACAGAACAGAACAGAACAGAACAGAACAGAACAGAATAGAATAGAATAGAATAGAATAGAATAGAATAGAATAGAATAGAGCTGGAAGGGACCTTGGAGGTCTTCTAGTCCAGCCCCTTGCTCAAGCAGGAGAACCTATACCATCTCAGACAAGTGACTGTCTAGCCTCTTCTTAAAAATCTCCAGTGATGGAGCACCCACGATTTCTGGTGGCAAGCTGTTCCACTGGTTAATTGTCCTCACTCTCAGGAAGTTTCTCCTGAATTCCAGGTTGCTTCTCTCTTTGATCAGTTTCCAACCATAGTTTCTTGTCCTTTCCTCTGGTGCTTTGGAGAATAATGTGACCCCCTCTTCTTTGTGGCAGCCCCTCAAATACTGGAACACTGCTATCATGTCCCCCCCCATTTCTTCTTTTCTTTAGACTTGCCAAATCCAAGTCCTGTAGCCATTCTTCGTATATTTTAGTCTCCAGGCCTTGGATCATCTTAGTTGCTCTTCTCTGGATTTTTTCCAAACTCTCAATATCTTTTTTGTAATATAGGCCCAGAACAAGAAAGGAATAGAAAGATCCAGGAAAAAAAAAACTTTGGTGCCAAGAAAACTGTTGAATTACTGGGATGGGAGACAAACCTGATATTCTCTTTATTTAAACATAATGGTGAATGGGATTCTATGAGAAATATTACATTTTTGGGACAGTCAACCTGTAGGAACTTTCTTCACAAGTTAGACTGAAGATAGAGAGGAATCTTCTTCCTGGCCAATTAGAACAGTGACCCCCAACTTTTGGGGGCATGGACCAGAGGGGTGCATGCTGCCTGCATCCCACGGATGGAGTTTCCTTGTTTCCTGGAGAAAAACCAAAAACAAAGGACTCCTAGTGACAGACCACCCATTCAAAACAGGGGTCCATTAATCTCTCATAAAGTAAACCAAGTGGACTCACTGGAGAAGAGCCTAATGCTGGGCAAAGATTGAGGGCAAGAGAAGAAGGGGACGACAGAGAATGAGGTGGCTGGATGGAGTCACTGAAGCAGTAGGCGTGAGTTTAAATGGACTCCAGAAGATGGTAGAGGACAGGAAGGCCTGGAGGAGATCAACCCTGACTGCTCTTTAGAAGGCCAGATCCTGAAGTTGAAACTCAAGTACTTTGGCCACCTAATGAGAAGGAAGGACTCACTGGAGAAGAGCCTGATGCTGGGAAAGATGGAGGGCAAGAGAAGAAGGGGACGACAGAGAACGAGGTGGCTGGATGGAGTCACTGAAGCAGTAGGAGTGAGCTTCAATGGACTCCAGAAGATGGTAGAGGAGAGGAAGGCCTGGAGGAACGTTGTCCATGGGGTCGCAATGGGTCGGACATGACTTCGCAACTAACAACAATAAAATACTTTTTTTAAAAAAATGCTGACACATGCTTTCATCGTTGCATAGCATTGTAAAAAATTCTGATAACTCTCCTGGTTAAAAAAAAAAAAGATCTCTAAGGCCAGCAATATTGATTGTGCTGTACTAACAGCTATAGCTCACTTGGAAGGAGATATTTTTGATATCAAAGGTTTTCTGGAAGGTGACTGGCAGTTCTTTAAAAACTTTTTTGAATTAATCAGGAACATATACGAATCCTGGCCATAGCAAAATTCTATACAGTGGTTATCATTTTATCAGCCCAAACAAGCTATGCTACTCCTCCCTTTGAAATAGATAGGAGAAAATATTCCTCTGTCAATAAAAGTGAGCTAATAAAGATTGTTTTATCCAATAATGGAAACATAAGGAGTTTTAGCAATAGGGAATGTGTCTCTCCTAAATTTATGACACTGCTTGTTCTGGGGAACATAACCCGGAGTATTTTTCTGGTTGGTTTTTTTTTTTTTTTTTTTTGACAAAATGGATTTGATGAAATTGATATGCTTTGCAGGTATAACTGATATATACCATCCTATGTTGTTTAATAGATTTTTTTCTCGTGTTTATTACCTCTTTGGCCATAAAATGGAGGTCTGATAAAGAAAAGGGCTGGAGAAATTACAACAAAATGAATCATCTGTTTTTATGGCCCGCATATTTCAGAATTCCTCTATCCTATGAAGCAATACACCCTGTTATTCATCTAGGACAGGGGTAGGCAACCTTGGCTCTTTTATGACTCGTGGACTTCAACTCCCAGAATTCCTGAGCCAGCAGTCATAAAAGAGCCAAGGTTGCCTACCCCTGATCTAGGACCTTACCAGATGGAACTCATCACTTTATGTGTAGATCGCTTTGAAAGTTGGCCAGTGGTTGTATTTTTCTCATAGTCCTATGCCAAATTAGAAATAGAAAGAGAGAAGAGAGTGAAGAATAAAATCTTCCATTGGACTATTGAAGAGAGTTGCAGTTATCTAATCATTCAAATCATGAGGAAATCAGAGAAGACATATAGGTCCCCACCCCAAAATGAGACATTGTTTTAAATTTCATCTCTTCTCTTAGCATATCTCATAGGGTTGCTGCTAGGATGAAAGGAAGGGAGAACGGCTAGAGATAGATAGATAGATAGATAGATAGATAGATAGATAGATAGATAGATAGATGGATGGATGGATGGATGGATGGATGGATGGATGGATGGATGGATGGATAGGTAGGTAGGGATATAGGGAGATATAGATAGATAGATAGATAGATAGATAGATAGATAGATAGATAGATAGATAGGTAGGTAGGTAGGTAGGTAGGTAGGTAGGTAGGTAGGTAGGTAGGTAGG
>NW_015386465.1:277358-281221 GCF_001527695.2 Protobothrops mucrosquamatus
GGGTGGACGGACGGACGGACGGATGGACGGACAGATGGATGGGTAGGTAGGGATATAGAGAGGTAGGTAGGTAGGTAGGTAGATAGATAGATAGATAGATAGATAGATAGATAGATAGATAGATAGATAGATAGATAGATAGATAGATAGATAGATAGATAGATAGATAGATAGATAGATATTTACTACTGTAAGGGTTTTTGAGGAAGGCAAAGCAGAGGAGCAGAAGCAGGGAAAGAACCATCCCATTACATAACTACCATCCAGTCACACAGGAAGCAACCAACACAAAAATGAAGGAATCAAACAAATCCACCACCCAGACATGAACAAAAGGACCATCCCATTCCATCCAGGACAAAGCTGCCAAGACAAAAACAAACTACATAGCTTCTATCAACTTTAATCTTTTCCCAAAGTGTCTGGTATAGTAATGAAATGTCTGCAAAATGGGAAGAGGTCAAAGTCTGTAAGCGGGTGAGGTCACCTCTCCCTACCTTCCAAGTCAGGGCTGTTTGCTTTTTAACCTAAGAGACGGTTCCTTTGTTCCAGCCCAAATCATTAGGCCAATGAACAGCCAAAGGGTATTACTGGTGTACACCCGTGGGATTTTAAGCAGATCTGAAAGCCTGCTGATGCTTTTTTTTTCTTTAAAAAAGGGGGGGGAAATACAGTTTGTAGGACTGCATAATTGATTCTCCTTCTGCCAGAGTGAGACTTCAGTCAGAAGACACAGCTGGAGCTGAGAACTTCTCTTTGCTGACATTTACCAAGGCAGGAGCAGTAGTAAGTAGTGAGGATAAAAATAATTGACAACTTGAAAGTAGGGTGGTTTGGTTGTTGTTGTTTTTCTTCTTCATGTGTTTCATGAAGATCTTTAAAAAACATAAACCTACTTTCTCCATGAAGACACCAGGATTTTTAAAAAAGGCAACACAGGTTGAGGATGTTCCTTGTATTCCCTGCTTAATGGTGTTTGAGTAAGACATTTAATCGCAGTTTTCACGTCCACCCATCTCACTGAAGACGTTGCAAAGAGACCTTCCTATTGAAACATATATATTTATCCTCACATGAATACACAATAATAGTAATAGTAATAATAATAAAGTTGGAAGGCACCTTGGAGGTCTTCTAGTCCAATCCCCTGCTCAGGCAGGAAACCCTATACCGTTTCAGACAAATGGTTGTCCAGTCTCTTCTTAAAAACTTCCAGTGTTGGAGCATTCACCGCTTCTGGAGGCAGGTTGTTCCACTGGTTAAGTGTTCTAACTGTCAGGAAGTTTCTCCTTAGTTCTAGGTTGCTTCTCCCCTTGATTAGTTTCCATCCGTTGCTTCTTGTCCTGCCTTCAGGAGCTTTGGAGAATAGTTTGACTCCCTCTTCTTTGGGGCAGCCCCTGAGATACTGGAACACTGCTATCATGTCACCTCTAGTCCTTCTTTTCATTAGACCAGACATACCCAATTCCAGCAATGGATGGAAAGTAATCAAGGAGAGAAACAACCTGGAACTAAGGAGAAACTTCCTGACAGCGAGAACAATTAATCAGTGGAACAACCTGCCTCCAGAAGTTGTGAATACCCCAACACTGGAGGTTTTTAAGAAGAGACTGGACAACCATTTGTCTGAAATGGTATAGGGTTTCTGCCTGAGCAGGGGGTCAGACTAGAAGACCCCAAGGTCCCTTCCAACTCTGCTATTCCATTCCATTCCATTGCGTTCCGTTCCATTCCATTCTATTCTATTCTATTCTATTCTATTCTATTCTATTCTCCTTCTGTTCTCCTATTCTATTCTATTCTGTTCTGTTCTATTCTGTTCTATTCTATTCTATTCTAATTCTAATTCTAATTCTAATTCTAATTCTAATTCTAATTCTAATTCTAATTCTAATTCTATTCTATTCTATTCTATTCTATTCTATTCCATTCCATTCCATTCCATTCCATTCCATTCCATTCTATTCTACTCTACTCTACTCTAACTTCTATTCGATTCTGTTTTGTTTTGTTCCGTTCCGTTCCGTTCCGTTCCATTCCATTCCATTCCATTCCATTCCATTCTATTCTATTCTATTCTATTCTATTCTATTCTATTCTATTCCAGTCCAGTCCAGTCCAGTCCAGTCCAAAATTGATGAGGAAGTCAACCTGTCAGGAGGTCATCGGACTCAAGAAGGATACCGAGTGGATTTGTGCACAACCACAGGGAATATTCTTCCTTAATGGTGGACTCTCCCCAGTAATAAATAGCCTGTGAAACGGAGTAGGTGGATATCTTTCTTGCTCAGACTGTTTGATGTGTCTCCTAGCTTTGTCAGGTGGCAAGCTGCCAGCAACGAAACGGGCACTGCATGGAAAGGAGTTAAACTTTAGACTTAAACTTTGCCGATGACATCTGCCTTATAAATAGATCCGTTGAAGCTCCACAGTGAAAGACAGATGGTGTTGCAGGTTCTGCCAAGCAAATAGACTTCATTATTAATAAATCAAAGGCAGAGGTTTTTTAAGCCTATTTTACCCACAGATTGTTATCCCTGGCCTACCTATTTGAGAAGTGCAATCTCGGGGAAAAAATATGCGCCGGTTTATTGTTCTGATCTGCCATTTCCTTAATAAATTTTCTTGTACACTTCTCAGCGAATATTGCAAGTTTATCACCGTGTAGCAGAAACAGGCATAAGCAGTTAGAGGACTTTGTTATACATCAGCAGCAGGGTTTTTTGGGTTTTTTTCTGGGGAAGAGGTGGAGGGAAAGATGCAGGGTAGGGTGTGATTTTAATTTGACCTATCTCCTTTTCGCTTTAGGCTTCCACCGCCGTGTGCAAAATAAAAAAAAAAGGTTCAATCAATCAGTCAATTTCAACTTCTCGTGGGAAAAAAAAATGATCTTGCAAAAGTTGGAATTGATTGATTGAACTTTTTAGTCCCATCCAGTCTGCCGTTACCACCGCAGCCATGCCCACCCAATGGGCCACACCCACCCAATGGGCCACGCCCCCCCAGCACCCGCCGTTACATAAGTGGGTTTTGTGCTGCAGTTTGGGCAGTCAGTCTCTAAAAGGTTCGCCATCACTGGTCTAGTGTTCAAAGCACAACGCTAGAGAGCAGGAGATCGTGAGTTCAAGAGTTCCACTTTAGCCATGAAAGTGGTATTAACAAGTGTTAATACCACTTTACAATGCCTTGGTAAGGCCACACTTGGAATACTGCATCCAGTTTTGGTCACCGTGATGTAAAAAAGATGTTGAGACTTTAGAAAGAGTACAGAGAAGAGCAACAAAGATGATTAGGGGACTGGAGGCTAAAGCATATAAGGAACGGTTGCTGGAATTGGGTATGTCTAGTTTAATGAAGAGAAGGAGGAGGGGGGACATGATAGCAGTCTTCCAGTATCTCAGGGGCTGCCATAAAGAAGAGGGAGTCAAACTATTTTCCAAAGTGCCTGAAGGCAGGACAAGAAGCAATGGGTGGAAACTAATCAAGGAGAGAAGCAACCTAGAACTAAGGAGAAACTTCCTGACAGTGAGAACAATTAACCAGTGGAACAACCTGCCTCCAGAAGCGGTGAATGCTCCAACACTGGAAGTTTTTAAGAAGAGACTGGACAGCCATTTGTCCGAAATGGTATAGGGTTTCCTGCCTGAGCAGGGGGTTGGACTAGATTATTATTATTATTATTATTATTATTATTATTATTATTATTATTATTATTATTATTATTATTATTATTATTATTATTATTATTATTATTATTATTATTATTATTATTATTATTACTATGTCAGCCGAATCCCACCTCACAGGCTTCTTATTGCGGGGAAAAGAAGAGGAAAGTGAGTTATCCTTCAGCTATTTGTAAA
>NW_015386465.1:282296-290331 GCF_001527695.2 Protobothrops mucrosquamatus
ATTATTATTATTATTATTATTATTATTATTATTATTATTATTATTATTATTATTATTATTATTATTATTATTATTATTATTATTATTATTATTATTATTATTATTATTATTATTACTATGTCAGCCGAATCCCACCTCACAGGCTTCTTATTGCGGGGAAAAGAAGAGGAAAGTGAGTTATCCTTCAGCTATTTGTAAAAATAACAAAGGCAGGATACATACAAACAAACAAACAAATAAAAGTTTGTTCTGCTTTCTGGACCTCAGAACATTAAGTAAAAAAAAGATAATTCAAACAATGGTTTGGACGTTGAGCTGGTTTTGCGGTAGGTTTAAATTAATTGGATTCTTTTTTTAGCGTCCTAAATGATCTACAGTTAATTGTGATGCTGCTCTAACCTTCCGTGTATTATTGCTAGCCCTGAATATGATTTTAAAAGGAAAGCTTGACAGGAAACCCAATAAATCACAAAATAGTTTCCTTAGCTTCCTTCACCTGTGCTAAAGTCAGCTCATCCCTAGATTTTCCTGCAGGTTAATAGATACCAGGCTTGGGTGTAATGTATCATCGGAGTAGAGTTCTTTACTACTGCAATATATGAGAATATACTAATTTCTAAGAGGCAAGGACTGACTCGGGAGGAAAGAAAAATGAAAACTTGCACCGTTGTTTAACATAATGCATCCATCCATCACAAAGCTCTGAAACCTTTAAATAAACTGAACTGCTCTTAAACACACACACACACACACACACACACACACATACACACACCCTGTTCTCCATTTCTCCAGAAAAGCATCGACCTTTAAGGAAATTGCATAACAACACTGGACTTTTCCACAGGCTGTCCAGTCCCACCTTTAGTCCTTAAAGAGAACTAAAAATAAAGCACGGCATTGCATTTGTAAGGCGGACAATAATTTATAATATTTCAATAGATGAAAGATGTATTTGACATGCAGTGGATTCGGCGTAGATGCTGTGCAGCACACATTGGTGCAAATAAAGCACAGGTCTTCGAAGCATTATAAAAAGGCCAGGTCCTTTGCATGGTTTATGTAACGGCATTGAAAACTGCCTCCGGTCATCTCTGCATGTGTGTCCACGCATAGAAAAAAACACTTTCCTTGCAGCTGCTAGAGAAGTGAAGTGAAAGGCATGTGTAGGCACCCCTACAAGAAACAGCTTTCAAGGGCCCCTGTTTTGAATGCTTTACAATGTCTAGAATATTGTACAGGTATAGTATAGGGGGTACCTTGCTCAATAGTAGTAACTGTGAGAGGGACCTCGAAGTCCTAGTGGACAATCACCTAAATAGGAGCCAGCCGTGTGCTGCAGCTGCCAAAAAGGCCAACACAGTGCTGGGCTGCATTAACAGAGGGATAGAATCAAGATCACGTGAAGTATTAATACCACTTTACAAGGCCTTGGTAAGGCCCACACTTGGAATACTGCATCCAGTTTTGGTCACCACAATGTAAAAAAGATGTTGAGACTCTAGAAAGAGTATAGAGAAGAGCAACAAAGATGATTAGGGGACTGGAGGCTAAAACATATAAGGAACGGTTGCTGGAATTGGGTATGTCTAGTTTAACGAAGAGAAGGACGAGGGGGGACATGATAGCAGTGTTCCAGTATCTCAGGGGCTGCCCCAAAGAAGAGGGAGTCAAGCTATTCACTAAAGTGCCTAAAGGCAGGGCAAGAAGCAACAGATGGAAACTAATCAAGGAGAGAAGCAATCTAGAACTAAGGAGAAACTTCCTGACAGTTGAACAATTAACCAATGGAACAACCTGCCTCCAGAAGCGGTGAATGCTCCAACACTGGAAGTTTTTAAGAAGAGACTGGACAGCCATTTGTCCGAAATGGTATAGGGTTTCCTGCCTGAGCAGGGGGTTGGACTCGATGACCTCCAAGGTCCCTTCCAACTAATAATAATAATAATAATAATAATAATAATAATAATAATAATAATAATAATAAATTATTATTATTATTATTATTATTATTATTATTATTATTATTATTATTATTATTATTATTATCACTACATATGCAATATATTGTATATTATAATGCTAGTTTTTGAAATGTTGAGAAACTCAGGAAAATCAACCAGCAGTTAAAATGCAGTGCTGCAGGCAAAGTGTGCCCACAGTCTGGAGTTCAATCCTGACAGAACACAAGGTTGATTCAGCCTTCCCTCCTTCCTAGATCAGTAAAATGAGAGGCCAGATTATTGGGGACAATATGCTTCTACAATGTAAATGACCCAAAGAAAGCTGCAAAGTGCTATGGGGGCAGTATATAAGCCTAAATATTGTTATTGCTGTTTTAATCTTACATTATCAAGGCCAGATTTAATCACTTTGTAAACTGGTCTTCCTAGGTTACACAGTGTTCTTCTTGATTCAGCAGCTCTACTGTTATTATTTTATATCAACATTTAACTTTAAAATATATTCATCATATAAATTGGTGTATTAGCCCACAAGCATGGCAAAAAAAACCATCATCATCATAATTAAAATAAAAAACAAGGTTCTGTAGAGGCATCCTTTCATAAACACCAATCAAAAATCAATTTCCCAGATCAATTTGGAACAGCATTTTATATTTAATGGAAACCAGTTTAGCTACAGAAAATGGTGCAATTACGCACCCAAGGCCATGCCTTAAAATTAATCTGAAAACAAATATGTTATAAAACTGCAGTTGCTTCTGTAAAAGTTCAGGGAACATCACTTGAATATGTTTTCCCCTTGCTTCAAATCTGAGAAAAACTAACCACCATCTTTGGCTTTCTGCTACTAAATTCACTTTTTTTTTCTGAAGACGTAGTGGTGAAAGGCAAAGATTAAACCAATTGGGTATAAATTTACCTACATTCACCACACTCCTTGAAGCATTCTGGGAAAACAAATCATAGTTACTGTATGTCCTTCTAATATCACAGTTAAGGGTGAAACCTACAGTACTCTTAAGCTCCTTTGATTCTTCTCAAGGACAGTCTGAAGATCATCAGCAGCACCAGCAACATGAAAAACACGTCAGTGTAGACAATTGAAAGAAAGAAAAGCATTTTTCAAGACTCTGGGCAGATTTTCAGAGTATTCCGAGAAGAATTCTGACTGTTCGCATGTAAAACAAAGAATAATACACTGCTTCTCCTGCAAAATCAGGAGACAGGATGGGATTTTTCATAAGACCAAGGAAAGTAAGGTTCTACATTTAGACAAGAAAAACCCAAATGCACAGGTGGTACCTTGCTCAATAGTAGCAACTGTGAGAGGGATCTCAGAGTCCTAGTGGACAATCACTTAAATATGAGCCAGCCGTGTGCTGCAGCTGCCAAAAAAGCCAACACAGTGCTAGGCTGCATTAACAGAGGGAGAGAATCAAGATCACGTGAAGTGTTAATACCACTTTACAAGGCCTTGGTAAGGCCACACCTGGAATACTGCATCCAGTTTTGGTCACCACGATGTAAAAAAGATGTTGAGACTCTAGAAAGAGTACAGAGAAGAGCAACAAAGATGATCAGGGGACTGGAGGCTAAAACATATAAGGAACAGTTGCTGGAATTGGGTATGTCTAGTTTAATGAAGAGAAGGATGAGGGGGGACAGGATAGCAGCATTCCAGTATCTCAGGGGCTGCCCCAAAGAAGAGGGAGTCAAGCTATTCTCCAAAGCGCCTGAAGGCAGGACAAGAAGCAACGGATGGAAACTAACCAAAGAGAGAAGCAACCTAGAACTAAGGAGAAACTTCCTGACAGTTAGAACAGTTAACCAGTGGAACAACCTGCCTCCAGAAGCGGTGAATGCTTCAACACTGGAAGTTTTTAAGAAGAGACTGGACATCCATTTGTCTGAAATGATATAGGGTTTCCTGCCTGAGCAGGGGGTTGGACTAGATGACCTCCAAGGTCCCTTCCAACTTTATTACTATTATTATTATTATTATTATTATTATTATTATTATTATTATTATTATTATTATTATTATTATTATTATTATTATTATTATTATTATTACTACTACTACTACTACTACTACTACTATTACTATTGAGGATCATTGCACAGTCAGCCAGATGTTCAGACTGGATTTGGCATTTTTGTCTACCTATCGAGTCCTTCCCAAGGACCTGGGATAGGCAGATGTGGATGTTTGATTGTATTACAGATATTGTCGCAGGATGGAAGCAGTCCCTAGTAAGGCCGCCTTTTGCAATTGACTAATGGCGAATTTGTCAGTGCCGATGGTGTTTAAGTGGTGCTCCAGTTGTTATTATTGTTATTATTATTATTATTATTATTATTATTATTATTATTATTATTATTATTATTATTATTATTATTAATAATAATAATAATAATAATAATAATAATAATAATAATAATAATAATAATAACAACAACAACAACAGTATAGGCCCCGCAAAAGTAGCAGGCTTAACAATGATTATTTTTTCATCCAGAGATGAAACCAAGAAAAGGTCTTAGCCTCTTTTTTCTCTTAAAAAGTCCTCCCTGCTGGTCCCACCTGCTGGTCATTAGCCAGGCTAGTGGGGGAAAAAATGAAACTTGTGTCGCAAGAGACTGATTCAAAGTGTTTTTGTAGATGGCAAGATGGAATACCTTTTATTATTTCAGATTGGCTCAAAAATAAAAAAGCCCCATTCATTCTCTACCTTCCAATTTCATCTAAAGAACTTTTGGAAAGCTTTCCATTTCATTTAAAAAAAAAAGGAAATGAGAAAACAATGATACTTCCAATGCTACATTTTACACCAGAAGTGTGTGTGTTCGGGGGGGGGGAGAGAGGAAACGGTCTTGAATCTCGATGGAACTGATTACAGATTTATAATGAAGCTTCTTTGGGTTGAGGAGAGAAAAAAAAAAAAAACTTAAAAAAAAAAAAAAACCTTTGGCAAAATTACCCATCACGATAAAAGGAAGTCAACAATATATATATATATTTTTTCAATTCCAGAAAGAAAAAAATCAAATCAACTTAGGCAGTTTGAAAGAGTAAACAAGATAATGAACATTAATTACTTCATTGTTATCACTGCAAAATTGCAGAAAGGTCTAATTCACTAGCCAGAAATGACAATACACCTGGAAGGGAACCAATGAAGAGTTGTTTTCTTCTTCCTCACTGTATCTTATTAAAATCCAGGAAGAAACTTGGAGAAATATTCACAGAATGTTCCCATCCCTTTAAGGCAGACATGTCAAACTCGCGACGTCATGCACAATGTATCGGAGCTTTTTTGCCATTGCTGGCAATGGGGTGGGCGCGGCTCCGGTATGATGAAACTGGCCTGCAGGCCGGCAGTTTGACACCCTTGCTTTAAGACTAATTTGGTATATGCACCGAAGGAGGTGTTGTGATTCCTCACCAGCCAGTGGACCCGGCAGCTGAGTCTGAGAAATCAGAGGAGGAGGAGGAGGAGGGGCCTGGAGTGACATCAGAGTCAGAGGAAGGCTCCGAGGAGCTCCAAGACTTACAGTCGGACGAGGAGCCTGGCCCCTCTACTCGCACTCAGACTGAGACACAGCTGTGCTGGGAGCCTGAGTTGGACAGTGATGAAGAACAGCTGGGACAAATCCAGGATGCACGAAAACGCCGACAAGAAAAGAGAGTAGGACAGAGGAATACAATGGGGCGGCTCCAAAGACAATGGAGAAGGCATTAGGAAGCCACGCCTTGGCTGCATAATAAAAGGGAAGGTGTGGGAGGTGCTGGTGGCCGAAGGCAGCCATTCCAGTTAAGGAATCAAGTTTCTGTGAACTGTGTTTTGTTTGCCTTGGACATTGACTCAGGTCTGTGAATAATAAAAGGGGATTGGTTTTTTTTCTGTGGTTCCAGCCTGCTTGTTGGAAGAGGGGTTTCTTTTTGTGAGCTTAACAAGGACCAACATAGGCTGGGACAGAACAGGAGGATCCTGTAGCCTGAAGACCAATTGTGATGAAAAAAGAGAATGTGGAAAGTATTTCTGTTATTTCCTGGTCCCATGAATGGATCCTACCCTCATATTTTAGGATTTTTAGATTCCAGTTCTTCATTCCATAATTGTCATAGTCCAGCTGTCTGCTTTCCTAGAGAAACCACTGCTAGTTCTTATCAACTTACAAACATTCTCTTAGTGACTCATTGAAGTTACAAAGATCCTGAAAAAAAGTGACTTATGACAATTTTTTCACACTTATGACCCCATGGTCACGTGATCAACATTTGGATGCTTGATTGAGTTGGATTCAGAAACAGAATTGGTTAAGGATTGTATGATAAAATGGGCGCAAAATATATAAGAACCGATTTTATTGGACACTTGGGAGATAAAATGGGCGCAAAATATATAAGAACCGATTTTATTGGACACTTGGGAGATAATTTGGGTTAGAAATGTAAAATAGTACTCAAGCTCAAAATTTAAGGGAAATTTTTTATAAAATGTTTTATAGGTGGCATCTGGATCCTCAAAAATTGTCCTGTATGTACCCCAATTTACAACCTAAGTGTTGGAGATGTGGAAATTTAGATGCATCCTATTTTCATATTTGGTGGACATGTAGGGATGTTAAAGCATTTTGGATTAAGGTATGGTGGAATATTCAAAATATTTTTAAGAAAAAGATAAAGTTTAAGCCGCAGATATTCTTGTTGGGTATTATGGAAGACTTGGACGTAAAAGAAATGGAATTGATGTTGAACTTTATAACCGCTGCAAGACTATTAGTAGCTCAATATTGGAAAATGGAACATTTACCTACTATAGAAGAATGGTCACTTAAAGTTTCGAATTTAGCAGAAATGGCCAAGATTTCTGCTTATGTGAAGGATCACTCGCAAGAAAGATATATTTTGGTTTGGAGAAGATGGATAGATTATATTGAGTGTAAATATGGGACTAAAAATATTTGGTTTTTGAGTAAATTTTAGAGTATTATTGTTGTGCAAAGGTTGGAATATTTTATTTAGTATTATTTTTAATTATTAAAGTGTTGTTATTATTATTGTTTTTAATAATTGTACTGTTTAAAAGAGAGTTAAAGGAGGTTATAGATATGTTATTTTAATAGTTGATTAATGTTAATTAGATTATGATCAAGTTATTGTTAACCCTGTGATTGGCACTGGGAAGTGAGGGAGGGGGGAGGGGTGGAAGGGTGGGGAGGGGAAGGGGGGGATTTATATTGTAAAATTTTATAAAATTTTCAATAAAAAAAAAAAAACATTCGGATGCTTGGTAACTGGCTCATATTTATGACAGTCGCAGTGTCCTGAGGGTCACGTGATCCCCTTTTGCGACCTGACAAACAAAGTTAATGGGGAAGCCGGATTCACTTAACAACTGGGTTAATAACTGAACCCCTGCAGCGATTCACTTTACAAAAGGGCCAAGGAAGGTCGTAAAATGGGGCAAAATTCACTGAAGAAATGTCTTGCTTAATCAACAGAAATTTTGGGCTCAGCTGTGGGTTTAAGTTGTGTTTTTATTCAAGCACTCTGATGAGACCATTTCCTTAATAGGAGATGATAATGGATGGGCATCAATAGATTTCATGCAGGCAAGAAAACCAATTGTGGCTGTCGCCCCAGAGCATATAGATCAGGGGTCTTCAAACTTGGCTCTTGTATGACTTGTGGACGTCAACTCCCAGAACACAACTCTTAAATAAAATAAATTTATTTTATTTAAACTTCAATAAAGTTTGAAAATGACAGGCAACTTTCACAAATGTCATAATAGGCTTAAGCTTACAGAAGGTCCAAAGTCCTTTTTCCAAATCACATTTTTTAACTATCAGTAATGCTAGAAGATAGATAGATAGATAGATAGATAGATAGATAGATAGATAGATAGATAGGTAGGTAGGTAGGTAGGTAGGTAGGTAGGTAGGTAGGTAGGTAGGTAGGTAGATAGATAGATAGATAGATAGATAGATAGATAGATAGATAGATAGATAGATAGATAGATAGATAGATAGATAGATAGATAGATAGATAGATAGATAGA
>NW_015386465.1:290400-344098 GCF_001527695.2 Protobothrops mucrosquamatus
AATAATAATAATAATAATAATAATAATAATAATAATAATAATAATAATAATAATAATAATAATAATAATAATAATAATAATAATAATAATAAAGTTGGAAGGGACCTTGGAGGTCATTGAGTCCAACCCCCTGCCCAGGCAGGAACCCTACACCATTTGAGACAAACGGCTGTCCAGTCTCTTCTTAAAAACTTCCAGTTACTGAGAGCCAAACCATCTTTGCTCTGTCTGTCAATAAGCATATTCCAGCTTATTTTCAGGCACTTATAATCTTTGGGTAAGGAATGAGTTTTTGTAAGGAAATTGAAATTGAAGAAATATGAACTCCCGTGCATGCTTATGAGGGCAAATTCCAATGATCTCAAAATAAATAAATAAAAATGGACTGCTAAATCAACGTGCTGCCCAATCGCAAGAGAAATAGTTGGACTATCTTCTTTAAACCAGGAAGTAATTGCATCCATTTTGTTTCATGATCTTATAAGCATTTTGTCATGTTTCCGACAGACAGACACAAACAAAGCAGAACTCCGAGTCTTGCAAATTCCTCAAAGAACATGTTTATTGTTACGGAGGATCGGCACTTCAAAAGTGAAACCAAGTCTGAAGAGATGCATGACAATTTCCCAGTATAAAGTTAAGAAATCCCATCCTCCAAAACTATGCAAGCAACTACGTTTCCCCACTCAGCTTGTTGGTGGGTTTTTCATGAAATGCCCAGCCCGCAGTCTCACGAGCAGCTGATGACCTTGGTTTCCACGAGAGAAAGTCTGAGAGAGAGAGAGTCTATTTTGTCTAGTGCAGGGGTAGGGAACCTTGGCTCTTTTATGACTCATGGACTTCAACTCCCAGAATTCCTGAGCCAGCCATGCTAAGGGGAAAGGGAGAGGTTTCCAAGCTGAGCCATGCTGGCTCAGGAATTCTGGGAGTTGAAGTCCACGAGTCATAAAAGGGCCAAGGTTGCCTACCCCTGCACTAGTGCAACACCTGGCAAACCCCCTCCCTCTACAGCCATGTTCATTCTAAAGTTGACACATTGCCTCAGCTGATATCAAGTGCAAAGAATCGGGACCACATAATAAGTTGCAGTACAGAAGATTTATTCAAGCCCATACACAAGAATCTACTCAACTAATGGTCAGCGCTAAATTGGTACTAGATGGGGGTCAATAGAATTCGAGGGGGGCTGGACTTGGATCATTTGTGGCAACTTAAGGACTCCAAGCTGATAACATGTTTAATTCTGCCCCCAGTTCTGCCTGCTCTTCTCCTGTAGCTGGAAATACCATTGCAAGAGATCAAGAAGGCAATGCTACAGTTGTATCAGTGGTGGATAGTCAGATATTCTGTAAACCAGGTCATTCATCATCTAAGGAAACCAGCCAAATAATGTCTACAGAAGACATGGTAGGTACAGCTATGTAAGCGTTGAATTCTTTGTGAGTCAGGATTCTAATGATAACTCGTGTACAATACATATAATTGCATGTCTTTGTTCTCTGAATGTAAGGAAAGTCTGGTTAATCTCATTTGAGTTCAAACTGATGAAAAAACAACTAATTCCATTCAATTAAAAGCCAACGGTCTTTCCTTTGAATTGGAATAGTTGATCTTTTGTATCAAAATGGGAGTATTTCCCTTTCTTTCTGGAATAACATGATTTCGTAGCAGTCATAGCCTTAATTTACTCTGATTGTATTAACACCTAATGATTCTTTTTACATACATTCTGAGCTTGTTGTTTTGGTTTGCGAATGAATATTTAGACATAATGTCTGTTGTAATATAAACAGACCCCAGAAACGAACTATTTAAATACAAGGAGAAGGAGGAAAAAAAGTAGAGGATAATCAAATCATGGAGTCACAGATCAAAGAGTCCAATTCCACCGTAGTTCAGGAACGTAAATAAAAGCATCTTATAGATGCTTTCAATGCAAAATTGTTCTTGATCCCTGTCTGGATAATTGGTTACCTTTGAAACCATTGTTGGTTAGAATGCAGTATTGCAAGCTAATTCTGCCAACTGCCAGCAGTTCGATTTTCACTGGCTCAAGGTTGACTCAGCCTTCCATGCTTCCGAAGTCGGTAAAATGAGGACCCATATTGTTGGGAGCAATAATGCTGAATCTGTAAACCGCTTAGAGAGGGCCATAAAGCACTTTGAAGTGGTATATAAGTCTAAAGGCTATTGCTATTTTCCTTCCTTCCTTCCTTCCTTCCTTCCTTCCTTCGAAGGAAGGAAGGAAGGAAGGAAGGAAGGAAGGAAGGAAGGAAGGAAGGAAGGAAGAAAGTGTCACTAATCTTACGTCGTAACGTCCGATTGATATGGGTGTCGGACCTCAAACTACGACTGGTAGAGTTCCAACTGAGTCAGAAGGTAGGAAGGTTCCAATCATTTTACTCCTGGGTCTAACAACCCCCGTTATTACGTGAATTTTTAAACCACTTAGAAAAGGCTGTAAAACACTGTGAAGTGTCATTATAAGTCTAAGTGCTATTGCTATGAGGAAGTTGTTCTTATGATCCACACATCTGTTGTATTTGCTATTTCAGCTAAGGCAGACTGCCAACATTTTATGTCATCGAAGGGAAAAAAGACACACCTTGCATAAGATAAGAACATACCATAAGAATTAAGGAGAAATTTCCTGACAGTGAGAACAATTAATCAGTGGAACAACCTGCCTCTTGAAGTTGTGAGTGTTCCAACACTGGAAGTTTTAAAGAAGAGACTGGACAGCCATTTGTCTGAAATGGTATAGGGTTTCCTGCCTGAGCAGAGGGTTAGACTAGAAGACCTCCAAGGTCCCTGGCAACTGTATTATTATTATTATTATTATTATTATTATTATTATTATTATTATTATTATTATTATTATTATTATTATTATTAATCATCGCACAGTCAGCCAGATGTTCAGACCGGATTTGGCATTGTTTTCTACCTATGGAGTCCTTCCCAAGGACCTGGGATAGGCAGATGTGGATGTTTGATGTTATTACAGATATCGTTGCAGGATGGAAGCAGTTCCTAGTAAGGCCGCCTTTTGCAATTGACTGATGGCGAATTTGTCAATGCCAATGGTGTTCAAGTGGTGCTCCAGTTGTTTTGGGATTGCACCCAAGGCGCCTATTACTATTGGTACTACCCTTGCTTGCTTTTGCCACAGTCTTTCTCTTTCTATTTGTAGGTCTTTGTATTTTATCTTCTCCAGTTCTTTCTCATCTATTCTGCTGTCTCCAGGCACTGCCACGTCCACTATCCAGACTTTTATGTCTTTCTTATCGACAATTGTTAAGTCCGGGGTGTTATGTGGCAGGTGCTTGTATTATTATTATTATTATTATTATTATTATTATTATTATTATTATTATTATTATTATTGTTATTGTTATTGTTATTGTTATTATTGTTATCATCATCATCATCATCATCATCATTATTATTATTATTATTATTATTATTATTATTATTATTATTATTATTATTATATAGCTCCTGTTGTGTATGTGTGAGAGAAAAAGAGGTGAACGGAGGGAAGGAGAAAGAGAGAGAGAGAAAAAAAAAGAGCAAAGATGTAACAAGCAATAATGCTGTATAATACATCGAACTCTGAAGGTCTTTGGGGCACTTAGCCAAGGCATGTCAGGATGTTAATTTATAAATAGAACAACAGTCATCCCACTCTGGCAGCAAAGAATCTATTAGATGGCAAAAAAACAAATACTATGAATTGAGTAAAAGGCTTATTATTGCCCTAATGTTCTTGGTCTGCAGTTAAGAAAGACACGTTTGAAGTCTATAATTCTTTCCTTTCTCCTTCATGCTGAAGACATTTTAAGTGCACACATGAAACCTGCATGTTCAAACCTCTTTATGGATTCAAAGCTATGAAAACTCCTGCTAGCATTGTTTTCCTCCTGATACTACGGGAATGTAACTTGCCTATCCCAACTTAAGCTTGATTTAGACTTGTCCCCAACTGCGAGTACGCATTGACACAGTCCTTTCAATAGTATCTTCCATATCCCATCAAAACGGGATTTCTTCTTCTACCGCTTCTCTGTCTAGGCTTGAAACCATCTTTCACCCATGGGCAAAGTTTGTCTTGAATGTCCAAGTAATGGATTTTACATCAGGAATCTATCCTGAAGACCACCAACGTTTTAGGAGTGCTAGGAGAAAGGTGTTCTAACTCTTTATCAGAGAAACTTCCCTGCCTGTCCAGAAATGTCCCTTCACAGTCTTCTGGTTTTGTAGCCTTGTGCTTTAATCTCTAGACCAAACTGGCTCTCAAAGATCAGATTACACAAATTAAAACAAATAAACATAAAAAGGGGGAAGAAGTACAATGACCCTCGAGAGTCACTAGCTTGAGGAATCCAACTTGAACCAAAAGAGAATAATAACAATAATAACAACAATAACAATAACAACAATAATAATATTGGAAGGAACCTTGGAGGTCATCTAATCCAACCCCCTGCTCAGGCAGGAAACCCTATACCACTTCAGAAAAATGGCCGTCCAGTCTCTTCTTAAAAACTTCCAGTGTTGGAGCATTCACCGCTTCTGGAGGTAGGTTGTTCCACTGATTAATTGTTCTAACTGTCAGGAAATTTCTCCTTGGTTCTCTCCTTGATTAGTTTCCATCCGTTGCTTCTTGTCTTGCCTTCAGGTGCTTTGGAGAAGAGCTTGACTCCCTCTTCTTTGGGGCAGCCCCTGAGATATTGGAACGTTGCTATCATGTCACCCCTAATCCTTCTCTTCATTAGACTAGACATACCCAATTCCAGCAACCGTTCCTTATATGTTTTAGCCTCCAGTCCCCTCGTCTTGTAAAGATCCTGGGGCTTCTTCTTCTACTAAATCTGCCTATCCATGCTGTCATCACAGGACTGTGTTATTCTGTATCCTGTGTCATGTTGCTGGTTTTAAATTGTATAAAACACAGAGACTCTTTTCTGGAGATGCAAAGAGTGCAGACGTGTCAGGATGGAGGTTAACAGCATCAAAATGGCAGACACAGCTAAGCAGTCAAAGCTCCCAGCTCTTTTCAATGTCTACTCCATGCTTTGTGCACACCCTGTGGGTCCCCCTGACAACATGAAAGACGGTCCAAAAATCCTTTAACATAACACAATGCCTTGGTAAGGCCACACTTGGAATAATGCATCCAGTTTTGGTCACCACAATGTAAAAAAGATGTTGAGACTCTAGAAAGAGTACAGAGAAGAGAAACAAAGATGATTAGGGGACTGGAGGCTAAAGCATATAAGCAACAGTTGCTGGAATTGGGGATGTCTAGTTTAATGAAGAGAAGGACGAGGGGGGACATGATAGCAGTGTTCCAATATTTCAGGGGCTGCCCCAAAGAAAAGGGAGTCAAGCTATTCTCCAAGGTGCCTGAAGGCAGGACGAGAAGCAACGGATGGAAACTAATCAAGTAGAGAAGCAACCTAGAACTAAAGAGAAATTTCCTGATGGTGAGAACAATTAACCAGTGGAACAACCTGCCTCCAGAAGTGGTGAATGCTCCAACACTGGAAGTTTTTAAGAAGAGACTGGACAGCCATTTCTCTGAAATGGTATAGGGTTTCCTGCCTGAGTAGGGGGTTGGACTAGATGACTTCCAAGGTCCCTTCCAACTTTTTTATTATTATTATTATTATTATTATTATTATTATTATTATTATTATTATTATTATTATTATTATTATTATTATTATTATTATTATTATTTATTACTAACACAGAAATCATTCTGATCCTGTAATAAATTTGTCCCCTATGCCTGCCAGGAGCTGTCATCTTAGACTTTTCCATCTAGATTTCAAAAGAAGCTTCAGAACCAGGATCAACCTGTGGATGCTCTTGGCTTCTTACCTAACATGACACTCTCTGTCCTTATCAAAGAGATCCTAATGTTCAGGATCCCAGCAGCATCAGCTCCGTTGGAAAGAAATGCTCTTATTTGGTATTCAGGTCTGCCCATAAAAATGCAGCAATCCACTCAGTGCCAAGGAAATAAGACCTAAATTGATCTAGAAATATTTGATCAATTTTAGGTCTTATTTTTTTAATTATAGGCCGAGTCATAAAAAAAATGGAAAAAGCCAATGAATGGATCAAAAATGTCATGTGAAATGATGATGAAACAAAATTAACAATAAGAACTACTGCATAATTGAAGTTTTTTCTTTTCTTTTCTTTCTTTCTTTTAAATAATATAAGTGTCATTATTAGCAAAACCAGATTTTTCTCCTCTTTTTTTTTTAACAAGCACAGAAGCAAGTATGAATAAGCATGAGAACAACCTCAGCATTAAACTATGAGAGCAAAGAAAGCCAACGGTTATAATTCTGGACACTTTGAGATTAGAAATTCAGACATCGAGTGAATTAATCAAACACGCGGAGATCATACAGCTTTCTTTTCAGGACAAACACTCAGCATATGAGGCTGAATCATGGATGCCACGGTGGGTGTCCTCTTGCTCCAGTCGTAAACATTTGTTGTTGTTTTGTAAACCAATGAGTACCACATCTGAAGAGACAGGTTTCATTGGCTAGTAGCTGAGCGTTGATTGACAACCCTCTAACTGAGTCCTCATCAAGCATTGAAGACTTGTATTTCAGCGCGACCCATAGCTGTTTCTTCTCCAATGTAAAATAGTAAGCATGGATGACCGCCTCATCTGGGAGACCTGGATGATTGTGTTATCTGGAAGACTACTACTGTAAATGCCAAACATCAGGGCTGATAAGTCAAGGATGATGTGTTTCGTGGTTTTGTTTTTTCAGCGAAAATGTTATTCTACTTAGGAGTCGTCAAAGGCCATGCATCAAATGAATAAGGAAACGTTTGGAAGAAAATGACAATCAATTCAAACATTTGATGCAATTCATATCATTATCTATGGGGCCTGATTTTGGGGGGTACTATCATTTATCTGTCTGTCTATCCCATTATCCATCCATCCTCTGTCTGTCTGTCTATCCTCTATCCTCCCCCATCTCTCTGTATCTGTTTATCTCTCTCTGCCTTCTCTGCCTGCCTGCCTGTCTATCTATCTGCCCATCTGCCCATCTATCTATCTATCTATCTATCTATCTATCTATCTATCTATCTATCTATCTATCTATCTATCTATCTATCTATCTATCTATCTATCTATCTATCTATCTCTGGCTATCTATCTGTCTGTCTGTCTGTCTATCTATCTATCATTATCTATATCTCTAGCTAGCTATTATCTATTTATATCTATCTATCTATCTATCTATCTATCTATCTATCTATCTATCTATCTATCTATCTATCTATCTATCTATCTATCTATCATCTATCTATCTATCTATCATTATCTATCTATCTATCTACCTATCTACCTATCTACCTATCTACCTATCTACCTATCTACCTATCTACCTAGCCATCTACGTACCTATCATCTACACAAACAAACACACACACACACGCGCACACATACACACAACACTCACACATACAAACACCTATCTCTTTCTAGCTTTAAATAATCCACTGGAGAGACAGTCTTCTTTGGCTGGTAACAGCGACATCTTAGAAGAGACATCCATTGATTGTCACTGGAGGTAGCCAAAAATCTACGTTCATACATTCAAAACTGCTCTCCCTGCTACTGACCTTAAAACTTAATATCAGAAGAGGTAGCAGCATGAATGGTTAAATTAGAACTACAAACTAAACATTGCATGAATAGAAGGCAACAATGTGATGGACAATTAAAAAGAGAAGTTGCCTATCATCTCTAATGGAAGCAGCTCAGAAAGACGAATCCCGCATCATTGTAAATCCCGCATTGTAAAGCGATTCTTTCTTCCCTTGTTATCCTATTAACATTTCTTAAAGAAGAGTTTTAGTCTGTCCAGAAATATCAAGGAGCCAGGAGAAGAAGAAGATGATGAAGAAGAAGAAATTGTCTAGACTTTACATCAGAATTAAAGCACTTCCTACTCTGAGAGATTAAGAGCGATCAGCTAATTAAGGATTTAAATTTAAAACATCTGCTAACCATCTACTTAATTAAAATAACCACCTCCTGCCATTCTCTTAGAACGTTTAACCCTCTCAGAAATATCAAGCGATAGCACGAGATAATAAAAATAAATGGGAATTACAGTCCCTAAACAGAAAAATACAGCACTTAGACATCACAAATCCCGTTTAAAAGTATCCAATTAAACAGTATATTTAAAATAATTTGTCTTTCAGTTGAAATGTTTTTTTAGCTTCTTGTACAAAAAAAACTGCAGTTAAAAAAAAAGAATACATGCAAATTGACATTCCAAAGAAAATCAAAATAATAAGCAACTTGAATCCGTTTAAAAAAAAAAATGGAAGAGAATGAAAACCCCACTGCTTAATGGCAAATAATTAATGGAACCTCTATATGCCCACACTATATAGGAACTAAAAGCAGTCTTCCAAACACAATTCTGATAACTTTTAACAAAATTCTCCCCGTTATACTCCTTACATTCTGTTGGGTGGGACTTCTTATAGTGTAATGTCTAGGACAGCTTCAGTTGGGTTCACACTGACCCGAGGTATGGGGCAGTGTGGGGAAAGAGGTACCATTGAATAAAATGGAATTTACAGACACATAGATGTAGGTTTTGAGAACAATGAATGTCTGGAATAAAGAAATTGAGAATTCGAGTTATTATCTATTCTGTTCAAATCCTGACAAGTATTGAAGATACTGATGGGCTGGAGATCAGTTTCAATGCTTGCAAAATAATGCCTCTCTCCCCCCACCTCTCCCTCTCTCTTCTATCTATCTATCTATCTATCTATCTATCTATCTATCTATCTATCTATCTATCTATCTATCTATCTATCTACCTACCTACCTACCTACCTACCTACCTACCTACCTACCTCTATCTATCTATCTATCTATCTATCTATCTATCTATCTATCTATCTATCTATATCATTATCTATCAATCTATCTCTAGCTAGCTAGCTAGCTAGCTATCATCATCATTATCTATCTATCTATCTATCTATCTATCTATCTATCTATCTATCTATCTATCTATCTATCTACCTACCTACCTACCTACCTACCTACCTACCTACCTATCTATCTATGCACCTACCAATATGTACCTATACATCCATCCTTCCTTCCATCCATCCATCCACCTTCAACTATGTTCATATTCTTCATTTTATATTATATTGGGAGATTATATAAGAAGGAGGAGGAGGAGGAGGAGGAGGAGGAGGAGGAGGAGGAGGAGGAAAAGGAGAAGGAGACAAATTAGTCCAAGAACATTTTTGTATGTTCTATAAGTTGCTCATACTTCTAAAATGTCTACCCCTGAGTTAAAGGGTCCCAACCTTTGCTTCCAAGGAAATGGTCCAGGCTCCTCATAGTAATGGTTGCAACACATTGTACCTTTTTAAAGTATGTTACATCCTTCAACAAATTAGTGGCCCAAACTTTGTACATAACATCTTAAAGGCGAATGCATTGCAGATCTATATAAAGGCACTGCAATATTGGTAATTTATTTTTTAATTCCTTTCTAAATGGTCTCTATGGTGAAATTTTCTGATTTCACAGCAATTGCACACTGGATTGACATTTCCATCCGGGAGTGCACCAGGGCCCCCCAATATTTCTTTCTTCATTAGGTGATTGCCATCAGCTCAGACACCATCAATATTTGGGTGTAGCAAATGACATGTCCTCGGGGAATAGCTTTAAATTTGCTTTTTTTTTCCCTGACTCACAGTTAGAAGAAAACGTGGGCGAAAAAATGTTCTAAAATAATAATTTGAAACGTAAATTCCATCAAGACATGCCTTTCAAAACACATTTCTATCAAAATGTACACACAGGCATACTCAGAGAGACACCCTTGAGTTGAGATGAGTTCAGTTTCAGGTGAGCATAGACATCTCCATATTTTGGAGGCAATAATATAATACCTTATTATTTGGCAATGATGTAGAGGATTACCCTCTTCCGGCATACTAGACATAAAAATATGTCTAGTAAATGTTGGAAATGTAATCAAAATCCTGGTACATATTATCATGTGTGGTGGACACCTGTTAAAGCAAAACAAATTGGACAAAAATACATACTTGGTTAGAAAAGATGTTAGGGAAACACATAGACTTTAAACCTGAATTGTTTTTAATTAGGTATAATTTCAGAAAAAAATGATAAACAAAATGTATATTTAACACTACATGTATTAACAGCAGTGAGGATGGTATTTGCACAGCACTGGAAAAATGAGATAACATCATCGGAGGAAGCGATAATCAAGAAAATACTGGACTGTGCTGAATGTCAATGCTGCTAACATTGGATGTTTTGCTTTGACAACAATTGGAGATGCAACCATTTCCTTCTTATGTTTTACTTTTAGAGTTAGAGTTAGAATTAGATGATGCTGGGGAGAGGGGAGGAATGTGCATGAGAGTTTAGCTAGACATAGCAATACTGGCCCTAGTGTGTGAACCAAGGTTATTGATATAAAAGATGATAAGAATTGGCGGGTTGGAGAACTGGAGGGAAAGCCTGCATTTCAAACTAATTGGAGAATGTGATTTATGACTGTTAATTGGAGGAGGGAATTGTGCTTTGATACTACGTGCTCAGGGGAGGGGAATCCAGTTTTTGGCTTCGATAATGTTAGTGCCGATGCTATGCTTCTCAAATAAAGATTCTTTAAGGTAAACAATACCTCGAAGTTCTTTGAAGAGTTTCATCTGTCAGAACCATGACACTGAAATGGATAGACTCACATTGAGAATCAAAGCAAAAAAAGACACAGAATTCTTCCAAACATGGAACTTATTTTTTATCAATGGCTGGAAAAAACAAGATAGAGAATAAGAACTTAACTTTTATGACTAAGCAAAAAAAATCAACCCAGACAACACGTTGCTTATTAAGCACTAATGAATTGTAATGTTAGAAAATTAAAAAAAACACTTAAAAAAACATACACATTTCTCTCAAAATGTATGCACAGACATACTCAGAGACACACAAACACAAATAAAGACACCCTTGAGTTGAGATGAGTTCAGTTCCAGGTGATCATAGACATGTCAAGGTAATGATTTAGAAGCTAACCATCTTGTATAACGTGAGATGAATGATGCAGTGTTAGGAATGACTCAGCAGGAGTCTGTATCCCTTTAAGACCTGGAGTATAAAAGGGAAGGCCTTGCTGGAGTCTTTCTCTCTTGTCCGTTTCCTGCTGTAAATGCTGAATATTGGAGTTTGCTGTATTACCACATATATGTATTTTGTTATTAGTGTATATTGTAGATCAGGGGTCTTCAAATGTGGCCCTTTTATGACTTGTGGACTTCAACTCCCAGAATTCCTCAGCTAGCATGACTGGTTGAGGAATTCTGGGATTTGAAGTCCAAAAGTCATAAAAGGGCCAAGTTTGAAGACCCCTGTTGTAGATTGTTGTTGTTAGTTGAGAAGTCGTGTCTGACCCATTGCGACCCCATGGACAATGTTCCTCCAGGACTTCCTGTCCTCTACCATCTTCTGGAGTCCATTGAAGCTCACGCCTCCTGCTTCAGGGACTCCATCCAGCCACCTCTTTCTCTGTCATCCCCTTCTTCTCTTGCCCTCAATCTGTGATAAACCACCCTTTAATATAGATCACTGTTTACTGTATTTACTCCTGGGTTATCTCAGCTGCAATAAGACTGTGCATGCTCTGAAGACATCTCCCTATTTTTTTTTTTTGGGGGGGGGGGGCAATAATATAATAAGTTATTATTTGGCAATGATATAGAAGACTACTTTCTTCCAGCACAGCTCTCTTCTCATTGAAGCTTAGATTTCTGGAATTGCCTGGTAGTTTTCCAAACACACGGTAGTGGCAATCATAATTCAACCGTCATAATAACCAGGAGATGAGATCGGACACACATACATTATACACAAGTAGTCCTTGACTGACAACAGCTCATTTGGTGACAATTTTTCATGTGATCTGAATGAAGACGCTTGGCAACTGACTCGTAGTGATGATGGTTGCCATGTCCCGGGGTCACGTAATCTCCTTTTGCCCCCTCCTGAACGAGCAAAGTCAATGGGGGACACCCGAGTCACTTAACAAGCACGTTACAAACAAATTTACAAATGTACAAATGGCAAGACTCGTTTTATGACAATTTTCTGCCAGGTTTGTTAAGGGAATCGCACAATCGTTAATTTTATAGCACAGTTGTAAAGCGAATCTGGCTTGCCCAGTGTCTTTGCTCGTCCGAAGATCTGCAAAACGGATCAACCAAGGGTCTCTCACTTAAATTTCCGGATTCCATTGTAAGTCGAGGACTACCCTATTCATATACTAAATAGATATATAAATATTTGAAGCTGAGAACTGCACGATACCATTCCACATTACAGGAATTTCTGGCAACCAATTTCAAACTACAATTAGAGTCCTCTGACGTATTCATCAGAAAAAGTTCCATTCTTACTAGTCATTTATAATTCATACCTCAGACATTTTTCTTCATGCTAGGAAGATAGGCCCTCCTACTTGAGCCTCTCATAAACATCAGCAGGCTTTGCTTTGCCACTGCCTGCACAGCAACAGATGCCTGTGTAATTAATCCACTTACTGAGGCTTTAAAAAGTCTATAGATCAAGACGCATTCAATTTCCGTTCTGTTTTTTTTTTTTTTAAATGAAAAGGTAGTGAAAGATTTGGGCATTTAGTTGTGTAAATTGTCAAAAAGATTAAACATTTAAATACGAGGGGGGGTTAAGCCACTTTAGGTCCCCCTTCTTTTTAAAAATGAGAATGGGTTTAGCAAAAACCCAGTGGAGGATTTAGGAGTTGCAAGAACATACAAAAGCGACTTATTCAAGGGTCTCAATATTTTGAGAAAACGAAGCAGCTGTCGGAAAGTTGAGCCACGAAGGAAGTTTGGTGAAATCCTCCTTGGAAGTACGTCCATGATCAACAAACTTGTGTATGCTCCGCAGGTCAGAGGTCCCCAACCCCTAGGCCACAGCCCACTATCGGGTCATGCTCTATTTGCAACCGGGCCACGGAGTGGTGCACACCCGCATGCAGCTCAACTAGCATGAGCGGCAGGTGGGTGCAAATGCACGCACGCAGTTCGACTCACACTGTGTGTGCATGAGTGTGCATGCTGGCCTGCCACTCATGCAGCCCGGTTCCCCTTTTCCACCCCGCAGCTGGGCCGCCAAGGTTGGGGGCCACTGCTGTAGATCATTATCCTGAGTGTTAAGTGTTGACTGAAATAATAATGCTTCTTTCCTTTATTTTTTCTTTGTCTTTCTTGCCTTTCTTCCTTCTTTCATCCCTCCCTCCCTTTCTCCCTCCTTCCCTCCCTCTCGCTTCCTCCTCTTCCCCCTCGCTCCCTTCATCCCTCCCTCTCTCCCTCCTTCCATCCCTCTCGCTTCCTCCTCTTCTTCTTCCTCCTCCTCCCTCCCTCCCTCTCTCCCTTCCTTCGTCCATCCCTCTGTCCCTCCTTCCCTCCCTCTCGCTTCCTCCTCTTCCCCCTCCCTCCCTTCATCCCTCCCTCTCTCCTTCCTTCCCTCCCTCTCGCTTCCTCCTCTTCTTCTTCCTCCTCCTCCCTCCCTCCCTCTCTCCCTTCCTTCATCCATCCCTCTGTCCCTCCTTCCCTTCCTCTTGCTTCCTCCTCTTCCTCCTCTTGCTCCCTACCTCTCTCCCTTCCTTCCTCCCTCCCTTCCTTCCTTCATCCCTCCCTCTGTCCATCCGTCCCTCACTCTCGCTTCCTCTTCTTCCTCCTCTTCCTCCCTACCTCTCTCCCTTCCTTCCTCCCTCCCTTCCTTCCTCCCTCCCTTCCTTCCTCCCTCTGTCCCTCTCTGTCCCTCCTTCCCTCCCTCTTGCTTCCTCCTCTTCCTCTCTCTATCCCTCCCTCCCTCCCTTCATCCCTCCTTCTGTCCCTCCTTCCCTCCCTCCCTCTCTCCTCCTCCTCCTCCTCCTCCGTCTCCCTCTCTTCTCCTTAATTTTAACTGTACATGTGGACTCTCCAAGGAAAAAGAAAAAGAAAAAGATGAGCATTCAAGAGCACCATCTTCTCACGAGCTTTTTGCAAAGCCACCCCTTCCCACTGTTTTCATCTAGTCATTGCAGTTCCTGCCAACTTGTTGTCCGCAGGGGAAAACAGATTTGTATGACTGGCGAAATGCAACTGCATGGCAGAAGATGGATGTCACCTCAGATTGAGAAGGTCTGAAGTTTAATTTCCACTAACGGCCTTGCTTGTTCTCAAAGTGAAAATCACTCCTGAGATTGGAGTTGCTTATTGGGGGGGCGGGGGAGAACAGAAAGAAGGGAGGAACTGGGAAAAGATGAGATGAAATCGTTAGAGAGAGAAAAAAAAATAATATACAGAGGAAAACTGTTCAAGGGCTGCCAAAAAAAACCCCAAACCAAACCAAAACAATATTGGTCTTTGTATCAACCACCCTGACTGCTTTAGAGAATTAAATGGGACTGGCTACAGTCTTTCTTTCTTTCTTTCTTTCTTTCTTTCTTTCTTTCTTTCTTTCTTTTTTTTTCTTTCTTTCTTCCTTCCTTCCTTCCTTCCTTCCTTCCTTCCTTCTTTCTTTTTAAAAATAAATAAATAAATAAATAAATGAATGAATGAATGAATGAATGAATGAATAAATAAATAAATAAATAAATAAGTAAAGATTACTCAATATATGTCAAACAAAGCTTTAAAATGCCTGCTACACTTTTGCAAAATGAAAGAGGACTTTGAAGTTTGGGGAGACCAAGTGTCACACTTTGAAAAAAGTACAGTTTTGTATCTGAAGCCATCCTCAGTGACTATCTAGATTGAATCTGATTTAAGAATAAAGAACCATAGAAGTGAGAACAGTGGTACCTGGTTCAATAGTAATAACTGCGGAATAGAAAGGAATAGAATAGAATAGAATAGAATAGAATAGAATAGAATAGAATAGAATAGAATAGAATAGAATAGAACAGAGCTGGAAGGGACCTTGGAGGTCTTCTAGTCCAGCCCCCCACTCAAGAAGGAGAACATATGCCATCTCAGACAAGTGACTGTCTAGCTTCTTTTAAAAAGTCTCCAGTGATGGAGCGCCCACGATTTCTGGAGGCAAGCTGTTCCATTGGTTAATTGTCCTCACTGTTAGGAAGTTTCTCTTTAATTCTAGGTTTGTTTGGTCAGTTTCCAAACATTGTTTCTTGTCCTGCCCTCTCGTGCTTTGGACATCTCAGAATCCTAGTGGACAATCCCTTAAATAGGAGCCAGCCATGTGCTGCAGCTGCCAAAAAATCCAACATAGTCCTAGGCTGCATTAACAGAGGGATAGAATCAAAATCACATGACGTGGTATGGTATTTTGTTTCAAGAATATGGGTTACATCTGATAGTCAAGATTCCACAACTGATCTAAATAGGAATGCAAAGATAGATAGGTAGGTAGGTAGGTAGGTAGGTAGGTAGAGGTAGAGGTAGAGGTAGAGGTAGAGGTAGAGGTAGAGGTAGAGGTAGAGGTAGAGGTAGAGGTAGAGGTAGAGGTAGAGGTAGGGATGTAGATGTAGATAGGTAGGTAGGTAGGTAGATGTAGATGTAGATGTAGATGCAGATGCAGATGCAGATGCAGATGCAGATGCAGATGCAGATGCAGATGCAGATGCAGAGATAGATAGATAGATAGATAGATAGATAGATTAGAGAGAGAGATACAGAGATATAGATATAGATATAGATATAGATGGAGAGATAGAGATAGAGATAGAGATAGAGACAGACAGACAGACAGACAGACAGACAGACAGACAGACAGACCTATCAGTTGTCCCTGTTTATTTGCATCTCCTCCCCCTTGTTCACTCAAACTCTTATTCTCATTTTGACAGAGATGAGAGGCAGGGTCTCTCAGAGGTGGAATGCACCTTTTTATATATAAGGGATTAAAAAAACCTTTTCCTTAAAACGATTGATCATGCTCCTTCAATTAAAATAAGTTCATTTGTGAGTGGATCAACTTCTGTGTAGGGAGCTTTAAAAAAAGGTGCATATATATATATTCATTTGTTTTTGCGTCATCCTTTGGTGCCAAAATAGCAGGTGCTCACCACATAGAGAACCGGACTTCAGGGAATAAATCCAGAGACCTTCATTCTTTCTTCTTCTCCTGATCAAAAGATTGGTGTCTTAGGTATTCTGTTTGTTCAGTTCTGGACTTTCAGCTTTTGGAAAAGATTCAGAGTTTTGCAGTAATAGGAAGCAGATGGCATCCCCCTCATAAGCCCCTGGAAGCTGAGCTGAACCATCCAAATTCATTTTGATGGTAATCCCAAAGAGTTTAAAATCCAAATCTCTAAAGGAAATTTCAATACATTGAAGCAAATCAGGGTTTCCTGAACTCCTTTATTCGTTCTTTAGGCAGCTTAAAAGAAAGTAAACAAAGAAAGTCTGTCTGTTAATACTACTTTTTTTTTATTTTGTGACTTATCCTCAAAATAAGTGGCTGAAAGATAACAACAACAACAACAACAACAACAACAACAACAACAACAATAATAATAATAATAATAATAATAATAATAATAATAATAATAATAATAATAATAATAATAATAATAAAGTTGAGCCGGTGTCATGGTTCTGACAGATGAAATTCTTCAAAGAACTTTGAGGCATTGTTTACCTTAAAGTATCTTTATTTGAGTAGCATAGCATCGGCACTAACACAGTCAAAGCCAAAAATTGAATTCCCCTCTGCTGAGCACATAGTACCAAAGCACAATTCCCTCCTCCAATTAACTGTCATAAATCACATTCTCCAATTAGTTTGAAATGCAGGCTCTCCTCCAATTCTCCAGCCCGCCAACTCTTATCATCTCTTATTTCAATAACCTTGGTTCACACACTAGGTCCAGTATTGTTATGTCTAGCTAAACTATCATGCACATTCCTCTCCCCCTCCCCAGCATCATCTAACTCTAAAAGTAAAACATAAGAAGAAAATGGTTGCATTTCTAACTGTTGTCAAAGCAAAAACATCCGATGTTAGCAGCGTTGACAGCCAGTCAGAATTGAATTCCTGGCAGTGGGCAGTGTTAGCTGGCAATATTGCCTTCTAACCACTGAGCCCCTATGGCTTAGATAGCAATAGAAATTGCACTTAGGCTTATATGCCACTTCACAGTGCTTTACACCCCTCTCTAAGCAGTTTACAGAGTCAGTGTATTGCCCTCAACAACCTGGGTCTTCATTTTACCAACCTCGGAAGGATGGAAGGCTGAATCAACCTTGAGTCGGTTAGGATCGAACTCCTGGACTGAGCAGTGAGGTAGCCTGCAGTACTGCATTCTAACCACTGTGGAACCACGGCACTATAAACCTTCTCCTTCCCATCCCCAGATCCCAACCCAGGTTATTACGATGATGATAATCCATTGTTAGGACTCACCAGCATTAGGTACCAAAAAGAATTCCATTGGTTCTGAATGAAAGTGGCTTTTCCCATTTTTTTTTTTTTACAATCTGCTTGCACTCATTTTTGTTTCACTCTCAATCAATGCACAAGGGCCAAATGCCTTTCATTAGCCTTTCAAAATATTGCCCTTAATTGTCCTGCAAAATCGGCATGTATGGAAATGCAAATATGGTATTTTGCTATTTCGCTTCATACAATAGTACATTCTGTGCAGCTGGTTTGTTTTTTTTTTTTTCCCCTACTTTCCTTTCCTTTTTATTGTATGTTCCCTCCATGGCGTGTATTCTACCAGACAATGTGGATCTTGTTGCAGTTCAAAAGTTGTCAATAGATTAGCAATATACATGAAAAATGAAAACACACAATGAGTGGGAGCTTAATTTCTTTTTTACGTGATTTCATTGTTCAGAAATGGCAACATGTTGCAGAGCAAAAGCAGAATGAAACTTTGATTAAAGGAGGTGGTTTTTTGTCCCCCCCTACCCAAAGCATACTGCCCCTAATTATCATTAAAAGCTTATATAATTACACATTACAAATCTCGCTGGAATAAGTCAATGCGCTGCAACTTTCTTTTCCTACCTGTGATTATTCTGGAAACAAATTTGACTCCATAATTCTCTCGCAATTTGCAACACTTAAGAACACTTTAGGCCCGGCAGTTCAGACCATTTCAACATTTTGCAAACCCGCCAAGGATAAAGGGTAAGAATTTAAACATAACATTTTGTGACACACTGCCTCTATTATTCCTTCGGCTTCAAGGCGAGACCACCTCTTCTCAGGTGTTCTTGTAAGGATGCGGAGTCAACGCTGGAGTAGGAATTTTGTATCTTCATACTTGAGGCTAGTAGGTACTACAGCACTAAGAACAGAGTTTTGTAGCTTCCACAATGTGAATTGATTGATTGATTGATTGATCGATCGAATGAATCAATGAATGAATTGCTACAACTTACACACTTCCATTCCTAGAGATTCACAGTGAGTTAGAGAATTATTAAAAAAAACAAAAAACAAAATCAATGCTACAACTAATTGCTACAACTTACACACTTCCATTTCTAGAGATTCACAGTGACTTAGAGAATTATTTTTTTAAAAAAACAAAGCAAAATCAATGCATGTGATTATAACAATCAGTTTGATCTAATACCATGATCTTACTTGTGGTGAAATTCTTTCTTAAAAGTCATGTTTTTATAGTTCTCAAAAAACATAATGAGGAGGAGGTGGTCCAGAGAACCAAGATAAGCTGTTCCAAAACAAGAGCTCAGAGGGTTTCATCTTTAAATTTTTAAAGATGACATTTCCTCACTTAATTCTCTCTCCTAGTCTCACTGGACAGGCTGATGCAACTTGGAGAAGACAATCGTGCAGATAGCCATGCCCTGAGCCACATAGAACTTTAAAATAATAATAATAATAATAATAATAATAATAATAATAATAATAATAATAATAATAATAATAATAATAATAATAATAATAATAATAATAATAATAATAATAATAATAATAATAATAAAGTTGGAAGGGACCTTGGAGGTCATCTAGTCCAACCCCCTACTCAGGCAGGAAACCCTATACCATTTCAGGCAAATGGCTGTCCAGTCTCTTCTTAAAAACTTCCAGTGTTGGAGCATTCACAACTTCTGGAGGCAGGTTGTTCCACTGGTTAATTGTTCTAACTGTCAGGAAGTTTCTCCTTAGTTCTAGGTTGCTTCTCTCCTTGATTAGTTTCCATCTGTCGCTTCTTGTCCTGCCTTCAGGCGCTTTGGAGAATAGTTTGACTCCCTCTTCTTTGAGGCAACCCCTGAGATATTGGAACATCGCTGTCGTGTAGACCTTCTCTTCATTAAACTAGACATACTCAATTCCAGCAAACATTCTTCATATATTTTAGCCTCTAGTCCCCTAATCATCTTTGTTTCTCTTCTCTGCAGTCTTTCCAGAGTCTCAACATGGGTTTTTGGTTGGTTTTTTTTGCATTGTGGTGACCCAAATTGGATGCAATATTCCAAGTATGGTCTTATCAAGGCATTATAAAGCAATACTAAGACTTCTAGAATTCCCAGATGGCATCCGTCTAGACACACCCCATTCCCAATTACAACTAAACTCTTCCCCAAATCTTCCCTTGGATTGGATTGGATTGGATTCTCAGCTTCCCAGGCAATTTGGAGTTCTGTAAACGAATGTTCCATTTTCTAGGTCACACATTTTATACTCCACACCATGACATTTTCTGAACCACTGCAAATGACTCTGTAAAAGGTGATTGTGCCGGTACATTTAAAGTGGATTAAAAGACCAGGTTTTTAACATGCATCACATCTGAGGTTCTCCTTCAAGACATAAGCAAGGCTTGATAATCTTCAACATTTGACTAAATTCAAAATGGGCCATGCCAGGCCGCCTTCTGTATTTAGAGGGCCCTACATTACATTTGATGGTGCCATTCGTCTCTGGGTGGAGAGCTTGAGGTTACATTTTAAAATACATTTAAGGTTGGAGGCTAAAATAATTTCCATACAGAATGAAATGATTACAAACCTATCAGACATGAAATGAAAAATTCTTCAATCAGGAAGTTGCCGAGGCAAAACGATAATAATAAAATTGCAAATGAAGAACAAAAACTATCAATAGAGTGGGTCCCATTTCAAAGGAAGACCTCTTATATCTGTGCCCTCACCTTATATATATATATAAAGTGAAATTCCGTGTAGAAGTTTGAGTTTACTACTTGGGGGGGAAAAAAATTCTGAGAAATTTCAAAAGAAGATTGTTCCACCCCTCTATCAGTGTGTTATCTTCAAAATCACTGTGCCCTTGATATTTTCCCAATTACTGGATAATGCAAAATACCATTCCTGGGGAAAAAAAAAAAAAGGACTCATTGTGTACTTTTCCTGGATCACTGTTGTTGGCTTCATTCAGATGTAACAGACCCTGAATTGTCTGTGAAGCTGAGCATCAATCCAAGCTGATAGATTTGAGAGAGAGTTTTGTGATGTTTTGAAAGTTCTTACAAAAGTTTGAACGAAGAAACTCCTTTTTGAAAATCCCAAGGTTGGTGTCAAATACAATGCCAATAGGAGATTTATCTTGTTACAATATAATTTGGATTTCATTTGTTTATCACCAAGAAGAAGAAGAAGAAGAAGAAGAAGAAGAAGAAGAAGAAGAAGAAGAAGAAGAAGAAGAAGAAGAAGAAGAAGAAGAAGAAGAAGAAGAAGAAGAAGAAGAAGAAGAAGAAGAAGAAGAAGAAGAAGAAGAACTTCTTCTTCTTCTTCTTCTTCTTCTTCTTCTTCTTCTTCTTCTTCTTCTTGCAAAAAATTGGTGTCTTCTCCTTGACATCTAATGTCAGCTGTAGAATTTCTATAAAAGAATCCTGTGGTGTAGTTTGACATAGATTTACTCTTTTACCGAAGGAGGCTGAACTGAACATTTTGACTTTGACAAAATGTAGTTTTCTAAGAATTCATCTTTAATAGTCATGAGAAATGGCTTATGTTTCTTTGGTTGGTTGGCCACCCTGTGTCTGGTCAATAACATTAGCAAAAGTCACCCTGAGCACATTTTTCTGATGAACTGCTATTCTTTATGTGATTCATATCTTCAAAGGGAAAAAAAAGACATAGGGAGACAGAAAAATAGGTCTGCTTTTTTTTTTTTTAAGCTGAACCATTTGCTGATTTATTTCCTAATTTAGTTCCCCATTTCTTAACACTCTGGGTGTTCCTTTCTCAATCAATATTGCAGGCGGTGTGGTCAAGAGGTATGTGTGCATGTGTGCTTGCCCATGAACGTGGTGTTTCCTGATTTTTAAAACAAATGAATTTGTTCTAAAATCTCTCATTTTTTTTGAAGACCTGTCTCATAAATATATCCCTCGGGTACAGATGCTATAACTGAGTCCCACAAGGTCCATCTTTACATGAATATGAATGTTGAATTGTGAGATCCTATTTTCTCTTAGATGTTCCCCGTAGATAATTTTGGGGGGAAACAAGACATACTTATATTTTAAGAACAATTGTTTCCTCCCTTTGAGAAACAGGCCCATAGTTTATAAAATTGTACAATTTCTACAACAGAACTGATGAGTGATGAACTGGACTTCCTTAGGAAGATTGATGAGATTAGGGAATGGACTTATTATATCTAACTGGAAAACAAAAGTTAAGGAACATTGCGTTTCAACCCGCAGCAGGTCATTTTGAACAACAAAATGCTGTGGAGATATATCCACCAAAGAGACCTAAAACTTGTGGTGGGGGGATGAGATCCAATTGTTGGGAAAGATCTTGATTAAAATTTTAAGGAAAAGGCTTATTTTTAAGGATCAGTTGAGGATATTTGATCCTGGATGGACAAGAGACCACCATTGTGATGGTTTATGGTGTATTAGAAGCTGTTGTGGACTTTTGGTGAGTGAAATACAATAGATTGTTAATAGAGGGTTTTGAAATTTAACTCTGTTGTTGGCTTTATATGTATATGTATGTGTGTGTATATCATGCTAGGGCTTAATTTTAGGTTGGGTCTTATTTTCAAGGAAACATACAAATGTGTGTGTATAGATAGATAGATAGATAGATAGATAGATAGATAGATAGATAGATAGATAGATAGATAGATAGATAGATAGATAGATAGAAAGATAGATATAGATATAGATATAGATATAGATATAGATATAGATATAGATATAGATATATAGATATTAATACCACTTTATAATGCCTTGGTAAGGCCACACTTGGAATACTGCATCCAGTTTTGGTCACCACCATGTAAAAAGGATTTTGAGACTCTAGAAAGAGTACAGAGAAGAGCAACAAAGATGATTAGGGGACTGGAGGCTAAAACATATAAGGAACAGTTGCTGGAATTGGGTATGTCTAGTTTAATGAAGAGAAAGACGAGGGGGGACATAATAGCCATGTTCCAATATCTCAGGGGCTGCCACAAAGAAGAGGGAGTCAAGCTATTTTCCAAAGCACCTGAAGGCAGGACAAGAAGCAACGGGTGGAAACTAACCAAAGAGAGAAGCAACCTAGAACTAGCAGAAACTTCCTGACAGTTAGAACAATTAACCAGTGGAACAACCTGCCTCCAGAAGCGATGAATGCTCCAACACTGGAAGTTTTTAAGAAGAGACTGGACAGTCATTTGTCCAAAATGGTATAGGGGCTCCTGCCTGAGTAGGGGGTTGGACTAGATGACCTCCAAGGTACCTTCCAACTTTATCATCATCATCATCATCATCATCATCATCATCATCATCATCATCATCATCATCATCATTATTATTATTATTATTATTATACAGATATAGATATAGATAGAGATAGAGATAGAGAGAGAGATAGAAAGAGAGAGAGAGAGAGAGAGAGAGAGAGAGAGACAGAGACAGAGACAGAGACAGAGACAGAGACAGAGACAGAGAGACAGAGAGAGACAGAGAGAGACAGAGAGAGACAGAGAGAGACAGAGAGACAGAGAGAGATACCATGTTTCTCCGAAAATAAGACCCAACCTAAAAATAAGCCCTAGCACGATTTTCAGGATGCTCATAATATAAGCCCCATCCTCAAAATAAGCCCCAGTTTTAAGGTCATCAGCCTGATGGACACATTTAGTACCGCATTTCTCCAAATATAAGCCCTAACCAGAAAATAAACCCTAATGCATCTTTTGAAGCAAAAAGTAATATAAGACCTGGTCTTATTTTCAGGGAAACACAGTAGTAGATAGATGTCAGGACAGATTGGTTGGGTAAGCAGTCAGCCTTGTCTTGAGGCACAAAAGGCACTCAGCGTGGCTCAAAAACGTTGCCTAACTCTACAGCCTGTTTTCCTTACCCCTGTTTGCCTGGAGGAGGACAAATGCAAAACAGGAGCAAGTGCTTACACATCTAATGTCTATGTGTTTTACATAAAACATGCTGAAGTTTTTCCTTCAACCCAACAACGTAAGGTGGAAGAACATTCTCTGCTTTTGCCTCTGGCTGTCCTGTTTTAGTAATAGCTATAAATCACTTTGAAGTAATTAGCACAGCTGGGCTAATGTACTGAAAAGTTCCAAAGAAACCGGCTGGAAAAATCTGAAAATGTGTCACCTCTTACAGATATGTGGTCCATTGTTGATAGCTGGATGGTTCTTGATTCAGTGGCTGAAATCCAATCCAAGGGGCAGGGGAAGAAGAATAGAGAGAAGAATAGTCGGGCATGGTCCACGGATCTGGACTTAAGAAAAGGATTCATAAAAAGTTCAACTATCCAGGAAAATAAAATGGAAGGGAGGGAGGGAGGGAGGGAGGGAGGGAGGGAGGGAGGGAGGAAGGAAGGAAGGAAGGAAGGAAGGAAGGAAGGAAGGAAGGAAGGAAGGAAGGAAGGAAGGAAGGAAGGAAGGAAGGAAGGAAGGAGAAAAGGATTCATAAAAAGTTCAGCTCTATCGACTATCCAGGAAAATAAAATGGAAGGGAGGAAGGAAGGAAGGAAGAGAAAGAAAGAAAGAAAGAAGAAAGAAAGAAAGAAAGAAAGAAAGAAAGAAAGAACAAGGAGGGAGGAAGGAAAGGAAGGAAGGAAGGAAGGAAGGAAGGAAGAAAGAAAGAAAGAAAGAAAGAAAGAAAGAAAGAAAGAAAGAAAGAAAGAAAGNAGGAAGGAAGGAAGGAAGGAAGGAAGGAGAAAAGGATTCATAAAAAGTTCAGCTCTATCAACTATCAAGGAAAATAAAATGGAAGGAAGGAAGGAAGGAAGGAAGGAAGAAAGAAAGAAAGAAAGAAAGAAAGAAAGAAAGAAAGAAAGAAAGAAAGAAAGAAAGAAAGAAAGAAAGAAAGAAAGAAAGGGGTTAAAAAGAATAAGGGCAGAAGGAAAGGAAGGAAGGAAGGAAGGAAGGAAAGAAGGAAGGAAGGAAGGAAGGAAGAAGAAAGAAAGAAAGAAAGAAAGAAGAAAGAAAGAAAGAAAGAAAGAAAGAAAGAAAGAAAGAAAGAATAAGGAGGGAGGGAGGAAGGAAGGAAGGAAGGAAGGAAGGAAGGAAGGAAGGAAGGAAGGAAGGAAAGAAAGAAAAAGAATTCTATATCAAGCCTCATTTGTCAAACAAAGCATTGAAATGTTTATACCCATTTGATGCCATCAAGAGGTCATCTGGATTTGTGCAATCTAGATCGTTCAGCCTCCTTGAATTGGTCAAATGAATTGGCCTTTTATGAAGAAAAGAATCCTTAAGCACAACAGAGACATAAACAATAATGAGAGATATTTTTCCAATCTCTGAAAAACTGAAAGATTTCAAGCGGGCATGGGTGTTAACCTAATCTCTGAATTCTTCCACATTTACTATGTATAAAGAGCTTTACAGCCACACACATTTAATAAGGCCATATTTTAGATGTAGATAAAATTTCAAGTTTGGCCAAAACTTTCCGCTAACATATCACTGAACAGCTTTATTAATGTCAAAGCAATTTCACTCTTTTTTATCAAGCAAGTGAGCATATGGCTTATGATCAAATTAGAGAGAAAAACCACTAATTGATTAGAAGGCGTCCTTGGAAACATTTTTAAATGCTTTTCCTCAGTAGTTATAAGATATAAGATATACTCTCACTTGAATTAGTTTGATTACTGATATTTTCATGAACATATCTCTGTAGTTTTCATTTAAATAAAATAGAAGTTTACCCCTGACTTTATCTGTTATTTTATTATTTTTTGTTGTTGTTTCTATTTTCCATCCAAGCCTACTCTTGGGGTTTCCTAGTCTCTCCATTAACAATAGCTCACCCTTCCTTCCTTCCTTCCTTCCTTCCTTCCTTCCTTCCTTCCTTCCTTCCTTCCTTCCTTCCTTCCTTCCTTCCTTCCTTCCTTCCTTCCTCTTGCTCTCTCTTCTTCCTCCATTCTTTCCTTCTTTCTTTCCTTCCCTCCTTTGCCTCATCCCTCTTTCCCTCCCTCCCTCCCTCTTTTCCTTCCTTCCTTCCTTCCTTCCTTCCTTCCTCTTACTCTCTCTTCTTCCTCCATTCTTTCCTTCTTTCTTTCCTTCCTTTTTCTTTCTCTCTCCCTCCCTCGCCTCATCCCTCCCTCCCTCCTCCGCTTGCTCCTTCCCTCTCTCCCCCGTTCCCTTCCTCCCTTCCTCCTTCCCTCCCTCCCACCCTCTCCTTCTTCCATTTCTTGAGTTGGCCGGTATGTAAAGTAATTGTAAGAAGATAGTCAGTTGAAACGGAATCTCTGCCTTTTAAGATCCATGTCTATTTCACACACACACTTACACGCACATAAACCCTAATTTGAATGGCAAACTTCTAGTTTAGGGGATACATTATTCGTAGATCTGAGGGTGCGTGTATCTTCACTTCCACGCCAAAAGGTCCCTCTGTTGTTGCTCTTCCTGACATGCCGTAGAAGCCGGAGTAACAGCAACTTGAAGTGGGAAGTAGACTTTCACAATACCAAGCAGACGTCCTCGTGACTGACGGGCTGGCAGATATTTGATGGGCTGGTGAATTTATAATGCAGCAATATATGATTAAGTCCACACCTAGAAAGGGACTGTTGCATAAACCGAAGCTGATTCCCTGGGATAATTTGCTGGCATTAGGAGGGCAAATGTTTTGATGTTGAATATCTGCTTTCATGCATTAATGGGCTGGGTGAGTAGGCTGTCAGATGACAAACCTTCACATCACAAGGGAAAGCCATTATGGGGTGTTGCACTAATGATCCGTGCCTAATGAAAGTGTCTCATTCAGTTCCATTTACATTGTGATGGATCCCTCACAGTGGTGCCACCGAGCGTGATAAATTTGTTTTCGTTTTTTGGGAAGGGGAAAGTGGACATTAATTATGTCTAAACTGCCATGGATTTCCTCAGGAACAGTATACATTATTAATCTGCTGTTGTTGGTTTTTTTAATTTTTTTTTAAATCATTGTGAAGTTTCAAACTCGGTCATCTAGCAAAACAAATATATACAGTACGTGGAGTGGGTTTGTGAGTCTGTGTGTCTATAAGTGTATATGTGTGTGTGTATACCTACAGTTTCCTGAAAATGTATTCTATTTTTTTCCCCTTTCTTTCTAGTTGCAGGAGAGTTTTCTAAACTTTTACCTCACAGGCAATTTATTGGGCAGTTAAAATTTGATGGATGCATTGATTAACCATTACTTCAGTTTGTGTGTTATTATTATACCATCTTTTCTCAGAATAACACTATATATTGATCATCTATAGGAAGATAAATTTCTCAGACCTCATTGATGGTCTTTCCCCCCCTACCCCACCACCTTTCCCTTCTGTGTTTGGGTAAAAAAAAGAAAAAAAATACTACTTTTTCAGTGATGCTGGAGTCATTTCAATATAAAAGAGATACAATCCCTTGGGATCAACCTGGTCATCTCCTACAATTATTATAAAAATCAGTAGCATGGCATAGGTTTCATGTTCCCTGCTTATGTCTCTGAAATTAGGAATTTGTACTTCTACCTATTGTTATCATTATTTAGTGTATGATGAGAACATGACAAAGATAGGCAACTGGATTGTCTTATTTTTCTTTGAAGACGTTTCACTTCTCATCCAAGAAGCTTCTTCAGCTTTGACTGAATGGTGGGGAATGGAAGGATTTATACTCCTTGCAGACAGCTGGTCATTTGCATCCTTTTAGAGAGTCACTGAGGCCACTTGGAGGTTCACCTGGGTCCTCAGGGTCACTTGAGTGTGCAAATGGGTGTGGAGTCTTCTTGGCTGCAGGATGTTTTCTGTCCTGGATTCCTTCATGATTGAAGACAGGTGCAGGCTGTTGGGGATGACTCTGTGTTATCTGCATCTCAAACTGAAGCGCAAATGGTTCCTGTAGTCTGCAACGTTTTCTGGAAATTCATTCATACTCCGGCACCATTCGAAGGGTGTTCATCCCAAAGGGCATGGCTAAATGTCGATGGAGATTCTCAGTCATCCAGGTCCTGGTTGTCCCAAAGATGCTTCTTCATGAGGCAACTGGACTTGCACCACTCAGGTTACCCTAGGACACAGATAAACTTCCAGGTGGTCTCAGCAACTCTCTAAAAGAATACAAATGACCAGCTGTCTGTGAGGAGTATAAATCCTTCCATTCCCCACCATCCAGTCAGAGCTGAAGAAGCTTCTTGGATGAGAAGTGAAACGTCTTCAAAGAAACACAAGAAAGTCCAGTTGCCTCCTGAAAAAGCATCTTTGGGACAACCATGACCTGGATGATTAAGAATCTCCATAGATAAGACAGTACGAACATATATACACAATATGAGGAATTATATACAAAATTTCTACAGGGGTACAGCAGTGGGCTCATAACTGGATGTCCAGTTCAGCTATCTGGATGGTGGATTCTGGCATTGCTTGGTATAGGTTTTCTAAGGAACCAGAAAACACCCAGCCTGGGCAATCTTGCACAAATCTGCCTCGCGTGAAACTGAACAGAATTAGATGTGACACGGGGAAAAGTGCCTCTGTCTTGTATCAATGGGACTGGAAAGATTCCCCTTGTTGTGACTGTGGTGCTAATATACAAATTGTTAAACATACAGTATCATGCATGACTTCTACATAGAAAATCAAGACTACATTTCCGAAAGTGAATCAGAATAGAGCTGGAAGGGATCTTGGAGGTCTTCTAGTCTAGCCCCCTGCTCAAGCAGGAGACCCTATACCATTTCAGATAGATGGCCATCCAGTCTCTTCTTCAAAACCTCCAGTGATGAAGCACCCACAACTTCTGAAGGCAACTTCTGTTCCCCTGGTTAATTGTCCTCGCTGTTAGGAAGTTTCTCCTTAATTCCAGGTTGCTTCTCTCCTTGATTAGTTTCCACCCATTGTGGTTTTATTAAAATAGGGAGAGCATATATGAGCTACAAAAATCTAGATGATCAACAGAGAGTGAGATTTCTCCTTTGTTCTAGTTAGCGGCTATCTAAATATTTCCAGTACGCATGCAGTGGACTCCAACTTGGCTCCCATTTAAGCTAGACTTTACTGCTGGGAAGATATGGAACCACGTTAACCATATTGCTTGGAATATAACTCCAGTAATCCCAGAACACAGCAAATGTCACCACAACCTGCTTTTAGCTTAGCAGTAGATAAGGGTTTGTTTAAGTAGGCTATTATATTTACAGATCGATATAGAGAATAGAGATATACTGTAGCTATTGATATCTTATCCACACACACATAAACAGAAGGATTTTTATGATTCAGCCTGTAAGAGTTTGGTCCTGTTGTATGTATGCCTTTGCTATAAGAAGACTTAAGGATGTTTCTTGAGAACTCCATTCCTTTATTCTATATTTTGAGAACATGAGAAGAAATGGTAAGGAAAAAGAGAAGAGATTATTTTGAGTGGCTATTCCACTCTGCCATTGGAATAATACAATAAACATACAATAGATACAATGCAATTCATAAATAGTACAATAATACAATATAATACCATTAAGTCAACACTCAGCTCCATCCAGTTGCTCTGATTCTACCCCAAATTAAGAGTTTACAAAGTCATAAAAAAGGAGTTTATTCTAGTCAGCTTTCCCAGAGCCACATTTCTGTCTGGCTCTGCTCTTCAATCAGCTACAACCTTCTTTCTAAAGCAGTCTCCATTTTGTTTATTCCCGCCTTGGACTGAACCCTGATGAAGATTTTTTTCTTTCAACACCAGAAATAAGGAGAATTTTTCTGACAGTGAGAACAATCAACCAATAGAAGAGACTGCCTTCAGATGTTGTGGGTGCTTCATCGCTGGACAGAAATGTCAGAAATGGTGTAGGGTCTCCTGCTTGAGCAGGGGCTTGGACTAGATGACCTCCAAGATCCCTTCCAACTCTGTTATTCTAACCTTTAACATAAGCATTTTCTACATTCCTTTTCTCATTCTTTTGGATGTTTGGGGTTTTGGATAGTCTAATATTTGGAAGAATACGGGTTGGGAAGGGTGACTCTTTTGCGTTAGCTGTAATGCAAGGCCACAAAAAAATATATACTTTTCAGTGAAGAGTTTCACACTAGGATCTCCAGTTATTGGGCAGATGTTGTGCAAGTGCTGATGGGGTTCTTTCTGAGAATGAGTTTAGTTCTAGGCCATAATAAAGTAGGAAAGGTAATAACACCATGCTCTTGTACTAAAGTAATTCAGAAAAACGGATCGTCCCACCTAATATTAACAGAGAAGACACTCCTACGCAAGAGTGGGTAGGAAGGGGGAAAAATGGAAATGAGGCCCGCTCCCTAATATTCACCATAAAAGAAGTGGGATGCGCTTGGATCTTCCTGAAAAGAGATAGGTTGATAACGCACCCCCTTGTTCCACTCAAGAGTATTGTGCATAGGAATCTCGCTGCTCTGTTTAACAGCATTTCATCTGTACTGGCATGAAAGAACACCAAAGAGAAGGCTTTATTTTTTGAGCTACACAGCTTCTGAAAAAGAGCCATTGTTCTCCCTTTTACAAGCACATTTTTCTATTTGCCCGATGTAGAGAGGACAGCAAATCCCTCCACCTGAAAAATAAAATAACCGTAAAGCTATTCAGAGTTTTTATACCGCAATTGTAAAGTGTCTGGGAGGTTTGCCAAGTTAAAAAAGAAAAATGAAAGAAAGAAAGAACGGGGAAAAAAAGTGGGTGAAACATCGTTTTTCTCATCTCTAATAACAACGACCCGAAATCACACTGAAGAGTGTAAGGTCAATTTCCTTCTTAAATTGAAAAAAAGAAAATAAGAGAGCAGATGTGAGGCATTGTTTGGTACTTACACTGCATCTAAGGGAAAGGATGTCATCTCCGTGTGCCACTCAGTGTTAAACACACACACACAAAACACAACACAACACACTGATCAGAAGGGTCTGCTCTAACCAGATATTTTAACTATCCATTTCCTAACATATAGAATGGGAGGAAGGGAGGATGGTTTCTTGAGGAGAGTAAATGTAATGGTGGGTAGGAAAGACCTTGGGAGATTGAGCGAAGAGAGGCTGCCTAAGAAACAGTCTGATAAAAAATAGCATAACCCACAAGGGGTCGTGGGCAGGGTAAATGGTTCAGAAAAGACCCTCCCAAGTTTCATGGACTGTAAAGACGCTATCTAACAAAATGAAATTCAGTGGGGGAAAAAGTAAGGTTCTACATTTAGACAAGAAAAACCAAATGTACAGCTATAGTATAGGGGGTACCTGGCTCAATAGTAGCAACTGTGAGAGGGATCTTGGAGTCCTAGTGGACAATCACTTAGATATGAGCCAGCCGTGTGCTGCAGCTGCCAAAAAAACCAACACAGTGCTGGGCTGCATGAACAGAGGGATAGAATCAAGATCATGAGAAGTGTTGATACCACTTTACAATGCCTTGGTAAGGCCACATTTGGAATACTGCATCGAGTTTTGTTCACCACGATGTAAAAAAGATGTTGAGACTCTAGAAAGAGTGCAGAGAAGAGCAACAAAGATGATTAGGGGACTGGAGGCTAAAGCATATAAGGAACGGTTGCTGGAATTGGGTATGTCTAGTTTAATGAAGAGAAGGACAGAGGGGGACATGATAGCAGTGTTCCAATATCTCAGGGGCTGCCACAAAGAAGAGGGAGTCAAGCTATTCTCCAAAGCCCCTGAAGGCAGGACAAGAAGCAACGGGTGAAAACTAACCAAAGAGAGAAGCAACCTAGAACTAAGGAGAAACTTCCTGACAGTCAGAACAATTAACCAGTGGAACAACCTGCCTCCAGAAGTGGTGAATGCTCCAACACTGGAAGTTTTTAAGAAGAGACTGGACAGCCATTTGTCTGAAATGGTATAGGGTTTCCTGCCTCAGCAGGGGGTTGGACTAGATGACCTCCAAGTCCCTTACATCATCATCGTTGTCGTCATCATCATCATCATCATCATCATCATCATCATCATCATTATTAATTAGATGTAAACCTCAGTCAACTGAACATTCAAATTGACTGCTGCGGATGGTTGACACGGGCTGCTGCCAGAATCCTAGATATCAACCAGGTACTATTATTATTATTATTATTATTATTATTATTATTATTATTATTATTATTATTATTATTATTGTTGTTGTTGTTGTTGTTGTTGTTGTTGTTGTTGTTGTTGTTGTTGTTGTTGTTGTTGTTATGGAGAAAGGATTGTACTTTCAAACTTGCAAGATTTGATCAATGTAGCTTTATGATAAATTAGAATTTGCTCACTGGGTCATGATTCCTGTCCAGTCTACCTAGTAAGGCTGAATAACAAGAGTTGATAGGAAGATTCCCCCTCATAATTCTAGAGATGGAAACAGCCACGTAAAGCCCTGCTTCCAATCCCTTCCTCCATTAACGTTACCCCTGATAGATGGCTAGTCTTCCTAGAGGTTCCCTTTTGTCTCTTCCAAGACACATTTCTGCTTCACTCTTGCATGTCCCTCGCTTGAAAACGAACACCCAGCGACATTGTCTCTGAGTGGATAAGCTGTTATGGAACTAATATGCCTGAGAAAGAATTCATTATCAGCAAATATATGGTCTATTACTCCAGCTGCCCATTGAAGTAATGAAATGTAAACTTGTTACAAGTAGTTCCATCTATCTTCAAATTTCCTCCAAGGAAGTTGTAAGAAATATGAAAGACATTTGGCTGGAAGCAGTTGGCCAGTGGGGGCCAGTCCTGTTATTGCACCGGTGCTGTGTACCCATATATCAGATGAGCTTTGCTATCTGCTATTTCTATTCAGATGAATGCTTGTTATTATAACAATGGGCTGTTACAGTCTTTAGAAACACACGTCACCAGTTTCTAGGCATTGTTCCAGCAAATAGCCTTACAGACAGGGGGAGGGAGATACATAACAAGGTTCTCCTCTCTCGTTGTTCTAGAATACATATAGATATATAGGTTGGACATTTCTTGACTATTTATATCTGGCAGTCACATCCAGAAGTCACATTTTATACTTAAGACAACAAAATAAATTTGTCGATGGACAATCACTGTTAAAAACATTGTAAATGTAAGAATGGTTGCATATTCTATCCACAGTAGAAATAATACCTTCTGTCTATTATCTATAATACAATAAATAACTTCGGGTGCTTTTCCAAAGAAGCAATGGATGGAAACTAACCAAGGAGGGAAGCAACCTGGAATTAGGAGTGATAGTGAGAACAATTAACCAGTGGAACAACTTGCCTCCAGATGTTGTGGGTGCTTCATCACTGGAGGTTTTTAAGAGACTGGATTTGTCTGAAATGATTTAGGTTCTTCTGCTTGAGCAGGGGGCTGGACTAGAAGATCTCAAAGGACCTTTCCAGCTGTATTCTGATTGATTGATTGAGTGATTGAGTGATCCATTGATCCATCCATCCATCCATCCCAGAGTCACTGGGAGTTGGGCATCATATACATTTAATACTTTAGTTCATCACAGTCACCCAGATGTTCAGATTGGGTTTGGCATTTTTGTCTACCTATCAAGTCCTTCTCAAAGACGTGAGATAGGCAAATGTTGATGTTTGATGATGTTAAAAATATAGTTGCGGATGTAAGCTGTTCCAAATAAAGCTGCCTTTTGCAATTGACTGATGGTGAATTTGTCAATGCCGATGGTGTTCAAGTGGTGCTCCAGTTCTTTTTGGGATTGCACCCCGGTAGTAGGATTGCTATTACTATTGGCACTTCTGATATTTTATTGATATTGGTATTATTACCCAAACTTACTACAATATTTTTTTAGCAAGATTTGGAATTTAAAAAGGCATAGTCCAGAATAGCAATTTGGAAAAAAATATCCTGGATGAAGGTAACAGAAAATACTTTTTATAACTAGAAGAAAAGAAAATTAGATGCTGGAATTGAACGTGACGTAAAGAGAATTATAATCATATATTTTAAAATAAAGCAAAATGTTTGAATTGTTTGACTCCTCCTCCTGCTCCTCCTCCTCCTCCTCCTTTCCGAGTGGTAGAGAATAACAGAAATTTCAGTTGCCAGTTCTGCTGATTCTCTTCAGAACTGATTACTGGATTGGTGGTTGACTGTCTCTGGAATCCAATGAGAATCATCCTTGATTCCTGATGATTTGCACACCAGAATTGGATTCTCATCCAGCTGTCAAACAACCAGGAACTAACAATGGTTTAGAAAGAGAACTTTACAAGAAGTTCTAGTCAAAATCAAAACAAAGTTTGGAGTTTGGTGTAACTTCCAATCCGTTTTTGTTAGCTAGCATTCATATTCTTTCACCATACTTTTGGCCTTTGAATAATTTCTTGTTTCAATAAGGCAGGTGTACCTATTATAAGCGTTGCTCCCCATGAATTACTGCTACTGCTTTATTTCTCAGATTGCAGGGTGACACAAAAGCGCAGCAGGAGTTCAAAAATACTAGAATCCCGATTGTGATAATCCGCTGTTACAGTGGCTAAGCGGTTTTCCATTATTATTTTTCTTGGAGGCCCCTTTTTTTCCCCAAAAAACCAAATCATTTTATTATGCTAATCTAATTAATGAAAGAAAAGGAGAAACACGTGCAACAGCACTAATGCATCAAATTACAAAACAATATGCGAAGGAAAGGTGAATGGTTTGAGGGAGAAAGGAAGGTTGAGGGTGGGCAGAATTGTTGAGATCCTCAAAAAAAGAGAGAAGCGAGACCTTTAGAGAACAAAAATGATGGATGATTAGCAGGATGGATGCAGTGGGAGTCAAGTTAGTCTGCAACTTGGCAAAACAAGGAGAAGTATTTAGTTAGTTGAACTCCTAAACTCTAGGCATCTTACCATTCAAAATCGCTTTATGTGCATTCAATATGTGTAGGAATGACATTGGCATAAACTGGATTATGGGAAAAGAGACATCACTTCTTAGGACGAAAAAGAACATACCTAAGTCTAAGGAATAGTGGAGCTGCATGTAATTAAGATTTTAGATATGGTTTTATGGAATGATCTGAAATGTTGGGAATGTGTGTGTACATTTCTGGCTGGGAGAGCTGCTGGGGGAAATTCTTTGAACTAATTTTCATCTCCTCTGCTTGTTTTTCTCTTTGGCCTAAATCCTAAGTATTTTCCTAAACAGAAAAGCCTCCTCCTCCTCCTCCTCCTCCTCCTCCTCCTCCTCCTTCTTCTTCTTCTTCTTCTTCTTCTTCTTCTTCTTCTTCTTCTTCTTCTTCTTCTTCTTCTTCTTCTTCTTCTTCTTCTTCTTCTTCTTCTTCTTCTTCTTCTTCTTCTTCTTCTTCTGGAAAACCGAATTAATGTATCCATTCTGACAGGAATTTAGCATACTCTGCTTTGTTATGCTACTGAGAAAAGTCAGATGCAGTCCTAACAGTGAGGACTATTAACCAGTGGAACTTTGTTTGCCATTTCCTTCTTTCCTAGGCCTTAGAGATCGTGTCTGGCCCAAGGCCACTCAGCTTTTCTTCATGTCCAAAAATGGGACTAAAACTCACAGTCTTCTGCTTTCTAGCCTGATGCCTTAACCAGGTTAGACATACACCAATCTGGGTTGCCCTCATCAACCATATTTGGCTACAAATTCTACCATATTTTAGGATGATGGGATTTATTGTCCAGTATTTGGAAGAATATGGGTTGGGAAGGGTGATTATTTCGTGTTAGCTGTAGTGCAAGGCCACAAAAATATAGTGAAGAGTTTCACACTATTCCAATCAGAGTCATTTCTGATTTGTCTGCATCATATATAGAGTAAAATGAGGACCCAGATTGTTGGGGGGCAAGAGGCTGACTCTGTAAATCGCTTAGAGAGGGCTGTAAAGCACTGCGAAGCAGTATATAAGTCTAAGTGCTATTGCTATTCCTTCCTTCCTTCCTTTCTTCCACCATGGTGGCGCAGTGGTTAGAATGCAGTATTGCAGGCTAACTCTGCCGACTGCCAGCAGTTTGATCCTGACCGGCTCAAGGTTGATTCAGCCTTCCATCCTTCCCCGGTCGGTAAAATGAGGACCCAGATTGTTGGAGGGAAGATGCTGACTCTGTAAACCACTTAGAGAGGGCTGTAAAGCACCATGAAGTGGTATATAAGTCTAAGTGCTATTGCTATGATATATAGAGTATTTATTCTGCAGATGACAACAAAGGTTAAACTTACACGAACTTCCAAATGTATCCCAACAATCATTGTCTTTTTAATTTGAAAATGTGTGATTGTTACAGAAAGTTTCAAAATGAAATGAAAGAATCCATCTTGGTCCAGGTTAAGGTAAAAGAGCTTTAAAAAAAAATAATGGGATCTAAGAAATTAATAGTGGCTTTGCATTCCTCATTACGTAAGTCAGCTTCTTTTCATAGTGTAATTTGATTGTGTGATTATTAAAGTGAATTTTTGAAGTCAAATTGTAAAAGTTCCTTCTTCTCTCTTCAGTGATCTCTTTATGACTGACACCTCTTTAGACAAATAGTGAGCAAATATATCTTGCCAGCAAATCATCAAATGATTTTGTTGAGTTTGAACAAAAGGGTAGGCAATGCATAATCTGAACACAAAGATATTTCTCAGTAAGGTTAATGAAAAATAACGTTTGGTGCACCAGAAGGGATACATCACTTAACAAAGATATTCAAGGAACAATAACATGATTTTAAAATGACTTCTTTTGTTAAACTGCAGGCAGACAGAATAAGAGCCAAGATCGTTATAACCAGATAAGTTGAGAAATTGATTTATTGTAGAGGAAATCATATCCAGGATAATGATAGAAATAGAGAACCCGAATTTAAAATAGAGATTGTATGAACCTGACTATTAAATAGTATTGTTATATGAAGTATCCTTTCAATCCACTAACCAAGGATTTAATTTTTTAAAAGATACATTCGCAGAATTTTATTTTCGGGTTGATTTCATTAAACATGAAGTAATGGGAGGAGACCTTAAACGCTGCTTTTTTTATAGTAGAATATTTGTATGAAAAATTCTTAGGAAGTTTGTGTGTGTGTGTGCATGTGCGTGTGTGGCTTCTGTTTTTTTTAATCTTTTCAATTAACTAAAATCATGTTGAATGCCCAAAATTTGTAATATTTTTAATAACCAGATAATTTTTGATAATATTCTTTTTACATGATGTTTTTAGCTTCTGTAATGTTTATGTTATCCTCTATTTGACTGTATTTTGCAAATTCCAGAGGGGGCAACTTAGGATGGGAGGAAAAGGGAGCAATATAATTTTTAATAAATAAAGTTCTATATATATATATATTTTTCTGTAGTAGTTTCTGGAAGATTTGGCTCTTGTTTCACTATGTCCATTAAGACCAAAGTATTCTTAATTTTCTTTCTGAAAATAACTAATTTAACTGCACACTTCCATTTGTTTCCTGGATGCCATGCTATTGGAATCACAGATTCATCTATGGTTCTTAACCACTTTTTTTTTTGCCTTTTCGGTTGATTTGGAACATAGAACAAATTTCAGCTGTTCTCATTGTCCTTCATTTCCAGCCAAGCAATTGACAACAGAAAAGATGCTGGTCAATCAACAGATCTATTATATAGACTTCCATTTGTACTCACACAAAAATATTAGAAGTCCATTTATTGAGATTTGACTTAGCCTATGACATTTTCTTTCATGGAATTTAATTCAAATCAGTTGAGCTGATGCTAATATTTGTAGAGCCAATGAGAAAGAAATTAAATTCGAACCGGAAACCAAAGAGGCATGCTTAGCCAAGAAATATATATTTATATGTTTAAGCCCCACAATTCTAATAAAATTTATTAAACCATGCTTTACTGAATTAAATAGACTTCTTATCTGGAGCCCGGTCATGTGTCTTTAAATTTTAGTTTATTTTTCTATCAAATGTATTTATATGTTCTGATCATCCTTAAAACATAAATATGGCAAAATGCAATCCGTACAAGGGAAAGACAAAATAAATCCCACATGAGTCTTATGGTGACATCATTGCAAGAGAAGACTTTTATATAAATTCCTCAGTTCAATTGCAACTTTAACGTAGTATAAAAACATAGCTAAAATAATGAGGGCTAGAGACATAGAAGGCATTCTAAATACAGGTTTAGTTATAAAGAAATCCTATGTATTCAAAAGCATTGTTCCCGACAAAAGCATCCATAATCCTGTATTGAATTACAGGAAATGCAGCTCGTATTTCGATCAAATCAAAGCTTTACCTTCCAAAACTAGACTGAGAACCGAGAAAAGAAAACCTTGTTTTTAAAATGTTCCAATGTTCTAACGTTTTATCCCCCAATTCCCTTGTAAGTTTTAACATTAAATTCCACATCTGTGATTCTGCTGTTGCATTTTTACAAGCAAAATAAACCTAGCCAGCTTTTTAAAAGCAATGTCTTCTAACCAAACAGAATCAATATTCAGAGGGATATACTAATATAGAATAGAATAGAATAGAATAGAAGAGAAGAGAAGAGAAGAGAAGAGAAGAGAAGAGAAGAGAAGAGAAGAGAAGAGAGCTGGAAGGGACCTTGGAGGTCTTCTAGTCCAGCTTCCTGCTCAAGCAGGAGGACCTATACCATTTCAGACAAGTGACCATCTAATCTCTTCTTAAAAACCTCCAGTGATGGAGCACCCACAAGGTCTGAAGGCAAGCTGTTCCACTAGTTAATTGTCCTCACTGTCAGGAAGCTTCTCCTCAATTCCAGGTTGCTTCTCTCTTTGATCAATTTCCAACCATTGTTTCTCGTCCTTCCCTCTGCTGCTTTGGATAATAATGTGACCCCCTCTGCCTTGTGGCAGCCCCTCAGATACTGGAACACTGCTATCATGTCTCCCTTATTTCTTCTTTTCTTTAGATTAGCCAAACCCAAGTCCCACAACTGTTCTTTGTATGTTTTGGTCTCCAGGCCTTGGATCATCTTAGTTGCGCTTCTCTGAATTTTTCCCAAACTCTCAACATCTTTTTTGTGATATGGTGACCAAAATTGGCTGCAGTATTCTAGGTGTGGTCTTACTAGGGTTTTATAAAGTGGTACTCATACTTTGCGTGATCTTGATTCTATGCCTCTTTTTATACAACCCAGGATTGTATTAGCTTTTTATTGGGGCTGTTGCATTTCTGGGGGGGGGATTCATTTTTGGCATAGGTCATTTTAGTGACCTAGTTTCATCCTATGTTAAAAAGCACATGTATCTCCTTTACTACTGTACCTATTTGAAAGAGATGCCCTGCCACCGCCTACTAGTTACCATTAGGGGGGGAAAAAAGAGTACAAAATAACAAGTCCCATTTCACTGCCAAGAGATCAAACATCCTCTGATCCCCCATAATTACCTAAACGTTTCGCTATAACTTATTTTTGATTTCTAACCACAGGGAACGTTGGTGGGGGTGAAGGAAAAGTTCACACCCCACACATTGAACCTCTTTTTTATGATTATTATTTCACACACAGACCATGGACAGCTCCTGGTAAACTATCTTTTTGCTCCGGCAAAATGACTGTCAAGTCTCTTCTTAAAAACCTCCAGTGTTGGAGCATTCACCGCTTCTGGAGGCAGGTGGTTCCACTGGTTAATTGTTCTAACTGTCAGGAAGTTTCTCCTTAGTTCTAGGTTGCTTCTCGCCTTGATTAGTTTCCATCCATTGCTTCTTGTCCTGCCTTCAGGTGCTTTGGAGAATAGCTTGACTCCCTCTTCTTTGGGGCAGCCCCTGAGATACTGGAACACTGCTATCATGTCCCCCCTCATCCTTCTCTTCATTAAACTAGACATATCCAATTCCTGGAACTGTTCTTTATACATTTTAGCTCCTTGTCATTGCTTCTTGTCCTGCCTTCAGGTGCTTTGGAGAATAGCTTGTCTCCCTCTTCTTTGTGGCAGCCCCTGAGGTATCAGAAGACTGCTATCACGTCCCCCCTCGTCCTTCTCTTCATTAAACTAGACATACCCAATTCCATCAACCGTTCCTTATATGTTTTAGTCTTCAGTCCCCTGATCATCTTTGTTGCTCTTCTCTGCACTCTTTCTAGAGTCTCAACATCTTGTCTCAGACCTTCTCCATATCAAATAATGAAGAATTCGTTCTTTTAGCTGAGGGCTAGAGTGTATTTGTGAATTTCATTAGCAAGGATGGTGTTTCTTCATTTTTTCCCCTTTGACAGGTAGGCAAGGCATGGTCACGTTAACAACGAATGAAACTTCGGTCAGATCTGAGCTGAGGTTGATTCATCGGCAGCTGTCCTAAAAGCCAAGAATTGCCTCTTTTTTAATTATTATTTTCATTATTCATACTCTATCTTCTTGAAAACCAACTTGTTCTTTTTTTTTTCCTTGTTAACCGATCTGTTGATTCAAGGTTGCTATTGTGACTTTGCCTAAAGCAAGTGACTTCTCGGGTATAAGAATACAAGAAAAGTTACTGGTCAGTTTATCGATTGTTGCTTTAGAAGACCAACAATCTTTCTCAGAAATTGTTCTATGCATCTCAGGGCAAATTTCAGCATTCAGTCCAGGTTTCTTTCAAAGTAAAGTATCTCAAAACTGAGGACAGATTAAAATTTGACCAAGCCAGCAAAATTGGTCAGTAGAGAATTATTCCATATTCCTCTTTAGGGTCAGATGATACTTGCGCAAACCAGTAAAAATGTTTCCACAGTTGTGCAGTTTTGCGGTGTCATTGTTTTCTTTCTCCTCCTTCCTCCTCCTTCTTCTTCTTCCTTCTCTCACTCCCCCTCCCTTCCTTATCTTCCTTCCTTCCTTCCTTCCTCCTCTTCTTCTTCCTTCCCCCTCCTTCTTCCTTCTCCTCCTTCTTCTTCTCCTTCCTTCTCTCACTCCCCCTCCCTTCCTTATCTTCCTTCCTTCCTCCTCTTCTTCTTCCTTCCCCCTCCTTCTTCCTCCTCCTCCTTCCTTCTCCTGCTTCTTCTTCTCCTTTCTTCTCTCACTCCTCTCCCCTCCTTCTTCTCCTCCTCCTCCTTCCTTCCTTCCTTCCTTCCTTCCTCCTCCTTCTCCTTCCTTCTCTCACTCCCCCTCCTTCTTTCCTCCTCCGCCTCCTTCCTTCTCCTCCTTCTTTCTTCTCTCACCCCCCTCCCCCTCTGCCCTCCTCCTCTTCCTACCTTCCTTCTTCTTCTTCTTCTTCTTCTTCTTCTTCTTCTTCTTCTTCTTCTTCTTCTTCTTCTTCTTCTTCTTCTTCTTCTTCTTCTTCTTCTTCTTCTTCTTCTTCTTCTTCTTCTTCTTCTTCTCCTTCTCCTTCTCCTTCTCCTTCTCCTCCCCTCCCCTCCCCCTCCCCCTCCTTCTTTCTTGTCCTCCCCCTTTCTCCTCCTCCTTCTCCTTCTTTCTTCTCTCACTCCCCCCCTCCTCCTTTTCCTCCTCCTCCTCTCTTCCTGCAGTAACCAATACAGGATATCCTAGAAACTTGACTAGGTTTGTGCTCCAAAATCTTTGCATGTCACTTTGGCAAACAGTTAGGAAGCAGTCTAATCTGGACGTAAAATACCGTGGCAGATGAAAACTTCTTACAACCAACAATAAGCACATTTTATCTGCTTCACAGTATGGGCAGTTTTGCTTTTACAAGACTGAATTCTTCCATTATACTACGAATGACCTAAGTTTTGTGACTTGATGTATCGCAATTGATGCTAGTCCCATATTGCTAAAGCGGTAATAAAATTCTAGCAGCAGGGGTTCCCAGGTTTGGTTGTTTAGAAAAATGTTGTGGACTGTTCACTGTACTTCCAAAGCAAAGTCTAAAATCATGCACAAAGTCACACCCAATTAGCCGCAAAGGCACGCACATCACACATTGGATTAACATCTTAAATGCAAAAGCACTGTACCCACAGATCATTTACGTTATTAGCTGTATTTACCTCATTAGCTGGGTTTATATTTTCTCTGTCGTACATCAGAGTGTGTTGCAAATCTATTTTCAAACAACTTAAAACAGACTTTTGAGAATTAAAGCCTATTTAATTTGGGCCTTTGTCTTAATAAAAAAAAAAGGCAGAGCTTCACAAACCAATAAAGTTCTCGTTGGTCGTTCTCATCCTAAATAAACAATGGGAAGGAACAGGAAAGAGCAAACTGCAAATTGTAGCTCTAGGGCTCAAATAGATATATATATATTTAATTTTTATAATGAAACCAAATAACCATGAAATTGGGCAAATCATCTGGGAGAGTCTCTCCTGCAGTGCAGATAAGTGGAGATCGATAGAACTATTTATAAGTAAAATTCCCAAAGCTGCAGTTTGATGTCAAAGACCTCCCTCCTCAAATCCGCCAGATTCGTCAAATTATCTGGCTCTTCCTTCAAAAGAAGAACTTAAACCTCAGCTCATTTCCATTAAAAACAGCAATAGAGATAGCACTTGTGAATTATATAAATTAAATTCTATTTCATTTGTATTAAAATGAAAAAAAATGGCTGCCACATAGAAGAGGGAGTCAAGCTATTCTCCAAATCAAATGAAGGCAGGACAAGAAGCAACGGATGGAAACTAATCAAGGAGAGAAGCAACCTAGAACTATTATTATTATTATTATTATTATTATTATTATTATTATTATTATTATTATTATTATTATTATTATTATTATTATTATTATTATTAATCATCGCACAGTCAGCCAGATGTTCAGACTGGATTTGGCATTTTTGCCTACCTATCGAGTCCTTCCCAAGGACCTGGGATAGGCAGATGTGGATGTTTGATGGTATTACAGTTATCGTCACAGGATGGAAGCAGTTCCTAGTAAGGCCGCCTTTTGCAATTGACTAATGGTGGATTTGTCAATGCCGATGATGGTGCCCAAGTGGTGCTCCAATTGTTTTGGGATGGCACCCAAGGCGCCTATTATTATTGGTACTACTCTTGCTTGCCTTTGCCACAGTCTTTCTATTTCTATTTGTAGGTCTTTGCATTTTGTTATCTTCTCCAGTTCTTTCTCGTCTATTCTGCTGTCTCCAGGCACTGCCACATCCACTATCCAGACTTTTTTGTCTTTCTTATTGAAAATTATTAAGTCTGGAGTGTTATGCTGTAGGTGCTTGTCGGTTTGAATTCTGAAGTCCCAGAGCAGTTTAATTTTATCATTTTCTACTACTACTACTACTACTACTACTACTACTACTACTACTACTACTACTACTGTTGTTGTTGTTGTTGTTGTTGTTGTTGTTGTTATTATTATTATTATTATTATTATTATTATTATTATTATTATTATTATTATTATTATATAGCAATAGCAAAACTCCTAAACTCCTGGAAAGTAGCAGGGATTTGTTCCCCCTTTAAATTCAGCATTAAAGCATTCCAAAAGTACTCTCAATGTTGAAAAATCTAGGCATATTTTTTGAACCAGATGGAGAAACATAAAGAAAAACTGGGATCTTGTGTTAAGAATCGGTGAGGTGGCTTCTCTAAACACAAATGCAGGCTTTCTAAGAAAGCCATTTTAGGATGCCAGATACAACTCCTGTGACAGCGATAGTAAAAGAGAGAATTAAGCTAAGCTAAATTTGCTTCTTCCTTGAATTCCGAGCATATGAGCGCATAATGACGGTGACATCACCCTGATCCAAAAGGACAGTCGAAGGCAGACTAGCATGCTTTTATGACCGTGAGGTCATTGGACTCAGCCATGCTGAAAATATAAGTCCTTTTTTTTTATTTTTCACTTCCAGAAACACAAATCAAAAACACGAGTTGCAGTTTTGCATCTCTCTCTGCTTGCCGAGTAATTTGTTTCTCCCTGTTGATATTGCATATGTTAATTTTTTAAAAAAAATTGCAGATAAATAGTACATTTGTTAGTCATATTTTAGAACGTGCTCTTTGCATTCTGTTTAAAGCTGGGGAGATAAATAAGTCGACGGTGAATAAGACTTTTGAGGGGTTGTTCTTTTTGAAACAAAAAACAAAACAAAAACAAAAAGAGATTAGGTCTCTTAAATAAAAAATAGGAACAAAATCCTACCATTAAATTGCCTGTGCATCTGGATTAATATTCAAGCTCCGAGGCGGTGAACAATATGCATCTCCAAGGTTAAAGGAGAATTGAAAAGCTTTTATGCAATATTGCCTTAATGTTTCAGCATTAGGCACTAAAATAGGAAAAAAAATCTCCTGATGATAAAGCTTTGGGACTTTGTAAAACTAGTCCAAGAAAATTGCTTGCAGATGCATCTTCCATCGATCATCCGTGCAGCAACTGGAAAAAATCTAACATTATTTGATTTGAACCTGCCTCGTGCTTCAAACCTTTGTGTCTCAGTTTAACGTGAAACATGATAATATGTTGGCTGATGCCTTTTAATGAATACAATCACTCAGTGCAAAAGCATAATCATGGTCTCAGAAGAAAATGTATCTGAACAGTGTCTATGTGACTATGAGCCAGCTGTGTGCAGCAGCCGCCAAAAAAAGATAATACAATCCTTGGTTGTATAAACAGAGGCATAGAGTCAAAATCACATGAAGGATTAGTACCGCTTTATAAAGCCTTAGTAAGGTCACATCTGGAATACTGAAACCACTTTTGGTCAACCCATTACAAAAAAGATGTTGAGACTTTGGAAAAAAATTCAGAGAAGAGCAACTAAGATGATCAAAGGCCTGGAGGCTAAAACATACGAAGAACGGCTGCGGGACTTGGGTCTGACTAGTCTAAAAAAAAGAAGAAACAGGGGAGACATGATAGCAGTATTCCAGTATTTGAGGGGCTGCCGCAAAGAAGAGGGGGTCAAACTATTCTCCAAAGCACCAGTCAATTGGCTTCTTATGCAGAACTGCGCCAGAGGTGGGATAAAGATCTGTATCAGTCTTTTAGAGTTCGTCATGGATCCTCCACAAATCTTCCCTTGTCTCACGGTATCTAATACAGCTCTGCAGGAAAACCCATTTATGAAAATGGATGGTGCGATCTGATTCAGAGGGTAAGAGAATCATTTTGTGCAAAGCAGTGTTTTGCGGTGTTTCCGCTTTGCAAATAGCAGAACTTAGGCTGATAGACCAGTGGTGGCGAACCTATGGCACGGGTGCCAGAGGTGGCACTCAGAGCCCTCTCTGTGGGCACGTGCGCCGTCGCCCCAGTCCTAGGCCTTCAGCTGGGTTTTATAAAACCTTTTCACTTTAGGCCTCTGCCGCCGTTTACAAAAAAAAAAAAAAGGTTCAATCAATCCGTCAATTTCAACTTATCACGTGGAAAAAAAAAGATCTTGCAAAGTTGGAATGATTGATTGAACTTTTTAGTCCCACCCAGTCTGCCGTTACCACTGAAGCCACGCCCACCCAATGGGCCACACCCACCCGGCACCCAACGATGCATAAGTGGGTTTTCGGTTGCAGTTTGGGCACTTGGTCTCTAAAAGGTTCGCCATCACTGTGATAGACCCTAGTTGCATGGCTCCCTTCAAAATGGATTGTATCATAAGCAAGCACGCAATTATTGTATCTCAAACTGTATCGTAAGCAAAGACTTGATCAAAACATTCTTACTCTCTAACAGGTGTTAGACCATATGGCTAAAGCAAATTAACAACTGCTAAGTGCCAAAAGAGAAAAAAAACATGGAAACAATCTTGCATGTTTAATCGAATCTAGATTTTAATAGAATCATAAAGCTGGAAGGGACCTTGGAGATCTTCTCATGTCCCAGTTATTGAAGATTTCACCAATCCCTCACTGATGTACCAACGTGTCTTTTATTCCCTGGACAAATCACAGGGGAAAAAATGGAATTCCATAATATAAAAAACAGGCCTGTGAAAAGCTCTGAAAGTCACTTTTCTGATATTGCTTGACCAAGCAGTATGGAATTGTGGGAAGTCAACCCCCTCTCCAGAGAAGGAAATATGAAAAGGGCAGAATATTATATTTCCCCAGAGGATCTTAAAAAGGCAGAAAAGCATGCCTAGTTTTTCTTAATAGCCCCAAGTCTCCCTCCCCCAAGCAGAAACCAGCTCTGTAGAAATGCAGATGTAAATAATTCCAGGAAGGTTGGAGGCCCCCAGCTAGAAGATTAAGAAGACAAACACACCTAAAATCTACATACCTCACCCAAACTCTAAGACAGGACATAATAGGATTAACCCACAGATGCCAAAGGGACACTCAGATTCAGGTCAAAGTACATGACACGAGAAATACAAAGCCTCTAACAGGAACAGAAAACAACTCCAAACAAAAGGCTCCAGAGGGTATAAAACCCACTCCCTACTATATGTGGTCTCTTACTTTTTTCTTTCTGTCTAGCTCTCCTCTTCAATAAACTGCAACCTTCTTTCTAAAGCAATCCCCATGTTGTTTATTCCCGGCTTGGACTGAACCCTGATGAAGACTTTTCCTTCAACAGAATCCTCAATTCTACAAAAAAAAAAGAAGCCACATTGCTTGTCTTCCCTTTTCTTCTGAAGAAGCATCCTTCACTTCTCAACAGAAACATCCCCAAAGAGGTTCAGTGACACACCTATGCAGTCCAGATGCAACAGGTTTTTCCCCAACATCTCCCCTTGTCTTCCAGTTATAACATGAGTAGAAGTCTCTTTCCTTCTTCATTAGTCCAATAAACATACATACATTCAACTGAAATTCAAACAAAATTCAAATAGCACTATTGATGCTACCACCAGTGGCCTTCAGAAATCTTCACAAATATATCTAAATTTGACCTGCCATTCAGCCACCAACAGCATTTCTTAATGCTTTATCTATTTATAAATGCAAAAATATTTTAGAAAAAAAAACTCAAAATACCCAACCAGCTGGTTTTCAGATGAGCTGCTTTCCAGAGAACTCCAGAAAGCAAGAACTTCCCAACTAAAGTTGGTGCTTTGACAGGCTATGGGCTATGATCCGTAATGCTATACAACGCAGCAAATGTGAAGTTATTTGCTTCTTCATGTCCATGCAACTAACTTTTTTTTTTTTTGTTTATCTGGGGGAAAGCAGATCAGAAGACAGAGGTGCACTTCTGGGATCAAAGCAATTTTCCACAAGAATGGTTTTAAGAATCTTTTGTTGCTAGAAGATCCTCTATCCTTGCTTATCCTACTGGGAATTATGCCATGTCTCTGTTCCAAGAGATTCAGGGCAGAAGAGATAGCTCAAGAAGCGTCTGAGGTATGTTTTCCAACATTGGGCAGGAAAAAATCTGACACGGAAGACCTCAAGCCTAAGTCCATTCTATCTACATTATGATGATTCATCACATTTCAAGCACAAAGCATCAAATGAAGTCTAAATAGATTCTGACAAACATTGGGCTTCACTAGAATCAACCAGTATAGAAAACAGAGACATAGCAACACGAATGTGTACATGCTTCTGATCAAAGCAAGCTTTAGGGCAGGGGTCTTCAAACTTGGCCCTTTTAGGACTTGTGGCCTTCAACTCCCAGAATTCCTCAGCCAGGCACGCTGGCTGAGGAATTCTGGGAGTTGACGTCCACAAGTCCTAAAAGGGCCAAGTTTGAAGACCCCTGCTTTAGGGGCTGGGCATCAGAGTCAATCAGTCAACATTGTGTTCATTTGATGCCATTGGCTCATGACACTTTGGACTTCTCTGTAGCTTTGGCTTCCCGAAATTGTGCAGCTTTTGACTTTACTTGTTCTGCCTGCGAGACCTCTTTATTAATTGTTTGGCTTTTTAACTGACTAAAGGGTCTCCTTTGAGTTGAATCCTAGCGCTTTTATGAACACTTTCATGTAGTTTGCTTGGCAGGAATAAGGAAACGGTTTGCCATTCCCTTCTTCTGGGACAATGTTACAGCTTCCGATCGATAGTCCTACAATTTCCTGGAGCTCTTTCATCCCAGACTTTGTTTAGCCAAGGTCATTGAGATGCTGCCAACTAGCTGGATGGTTTGTAGATTTCCCTACATAATTGCTGCATAAATGATGCGTCTTTATTAAAAGAGATATTCTGCCCCAGTCCCCTAAATCATCTTTGTTGCTCTTCTCTGCACTCTTTCCAGAGTCTCAAGATCTTTTTTACATCATGGTGACAAAACTGGATGCAGTATTCCAAGTGTGGCCTTACCAAGGCATTGTAAAGTGGTATTAACCCTTCATGTGATCTTGATTCTATCCCTCTGTTAATGCAGCCCAGCACTGTGTTGGCTTTTTTGGCAGCTGCAGCACACGGCTGGCTCATATTTAATTTCAGATCTGATGGCAATCAAATCGAATTAAATTACATCAACCCTGGATTCTAGTTTTTCTTTTTTTAAAAAAGGTTATTTAGTAAATTAGAAGAAGTTTATGTGAGACGTTTTATATCAAAATATATTTTATTTTTTATACCGTGTCCATCTTCCCTTAAAACATCAACAGAATCCACAATGGATTGTGAATCAGCCTCTTCACTACATAATTAACAGTCAAGCTGGAACTAAGCTAATCAAGTAAAAAAATAGCAAACGGGGGAAGTTGGAACCTTAAATGACTCTTTTGACCATTATTATGGGCTACAATATCAAAGAGTTAACCAAACTATGAAGAGGAAAAAAGCTGGTCCAGAAAAGCTTTGACATTCTGCTCTTGTGTAACCTTGTTGCATTTAGCATTCCCTGATCGTGCAAAAAATAATAATAATGATATTTATAATGACAATAAAATGTGGTAATGATAATTTATTGCTATTGATTTTAATTTCTGATTTAAATTTTCATTAAACTGATTTTATTGCTACAGTTCGTCATACGTACAGAACTTATTTTAAGCTACCTTGATTGTTTATAGAAGCAAAAAAAAAAGATATCAAGCCAGAAATATAGAAATTCATTTATTAGAAGTTATTTTATCTTGTGCAAAAACAATATTTTGCTTTTAAGCAGGGTGCTTGCTTTGATCTGCATCCTGCTTTAATGTTAGGGTTCAACTGGAATTCGGTGAAATTGAATCACTCGTTTGAAATTTTACATTCTTCAAATGTAAAAGGATATAAACAGGGAAATACAGAACTATAAATTATGCATTCTTGCATGTTCATTTTCATTTTCATACGTGAATGAGATGGGAAAGGGGAAAAAAATTGACTCTTCTGAATTACAAGCATTCGTTTATTTATTTGCAAGTCAAAGCATTTTTGCAAAATTTCCCTTGCAAACCTATTCGTTCCTTTTTAAGTCTGCTTTGAGGGAGGGAATGGAACTTTTATGACTGCAAAGTGACAGAGCATGTGGCAAATGAGATAAACTATATCTCTGCCATTTTGTTTTGCTGCCTTCAGACAGGACTTTTTAGGAGAGATAATTCTCTGCTGTAATTGCGAAGGATTCTCTCAAGCTTTCAGGATTCCAAAATGTCACTTCCTGGCATTATAAGCAGAGATCTTTTTGTAAAAGCCTGCCCTCCATTCACAGATGGCAAGAAGATGGCTTACTCAAAGGAACATCCAAATTAAATTGCCCTACAATGCTACCTTTCTTTGAAAATCAAGGGGAAATTTTATCTCTGTCTGTCTGTCTAATACAGGGGTAGGCAACCTTGGCTCTTTTATGAGTCATGGACTTCAACTCCCAGAATTCCTGAGCCAGCCATGCCGAGGGGAAAGGGAGAGGTTTCCAAGCTGAGCCATGCTGGCTCAGGAATTTGGGAGCTGAAGTTCACGACTCATGAAGGGACCTAGGCCAGGGTCTTTTGAAGGAGTATCAAGATGCAGGATCGATCTTACGATATCTCTTCAGAGATGATCTTTCACAGGGAGGAAGCCATCGTGAACAAGACTCTTCTTGGTCCCACTAGATTGATCTCCTTAAGAGAGGCGACCCATAACATATTAGTTAGACAGTGAGAACAATTAATCAGTGGAACAACCTGCCTCCAGAAGCTATGAATGCTCCAACACTGGAAGTTTTTAAGAAGAGACCGGACAGCCATTTGTCTGAAATGATATAGGGCAGGGGTAGGCAACCTTGGCTCTTTTATGACTGGTGGACTTCAACTCCCAGAATTCCTGAGCCAGCCATGCTGAGGGGAAAGGGAGAGGTTTCCAAGCTGAGCCATGCTGGCTCAGGAATTCTGGGAGCTGAAGTCCACGAGTCATAAAAGAGCCAAGGTTGCCTACCCCTGGTCTAATAGAAGCTAGAGAGATGAAGCTAGGTCCTTAGTTTCATTGAATGACAACATCACTCCAGTATTTAAAAGTGTAATACCTTTATGTTTCTCTTGGTCATAATATTAACAGAATAACAGAATTGGAAGGGACCTTGGAGGTCTTCTAGTCCAACCCCCTGCTCAGGTAGGAAACCTTATACCATTTCAGACAAATGGTTGTCCAATCTCTTCTTAAAAACTTCCAGTGTTGGAGCACTCACAACTTCAGGAAGCAAGTCGTTCCACTGGTCAATTGTTCTCACCATCAGGAAGTTTCTCCTTAGTTCTAGGTTGTTTCTCTCCTTGATTAGTTTCCATCTGTTGCTTCTTGTCCTGCCTTCAAGTGTTTTGGAGAATAACTTGACTCCTTCTTCTTTATGATATTTATGCTGTCTTCAGAAAGCACATTATCAGACTGGAAGGAAGACCAAGGACTCTTCCTTAAAAAATAACAAAAAACAAAAAGTGCTCCAGAAAAGCAATAGAGATTCAGAAGTTTTTTTTAACTTGAGTCAGCTACTTTGGAAGTTGGCACCATTACAAATAAAAAAAAAATCTTGCTGTTCTTTTTTTTTGTTGTTGTTTTTTTCCTGGAAAAAATCTTAATGTGCTTTTTGGCTAACAGCAGCTCCTCCATCAGAACCCTGCATGCTGTTTCTCTTGTTTATATACCCCACCGTGGGTCAGATCAAAAGACTGAATCAGATTCTATTCTAAGAACCAATGAATCATGACTTGAAAGTGGGTGGGGAATTTTAAACAGAAGGTTAGGAACAATTGGGATTGTTACCCACCAAAAGGATTCTCTTCAAAATCTAAACCTTTCAACTTGTGTCATATGTATCTTTTAGCCAAGACAGAAACTGCCAATTTATTTTAGACTTTGGGAAATCTATATCCAGTAGCACCATTCAATAGAAATTAGACAGAATCAGTGGTGGGATTCAGCCGGTTTGCACCAGTTCGGTAGAACTGGTAGCTAATTTTTTTGTTGCCCAGGCCTAGAATGGACTTCTGGAAGCGGCATCCACACAGAGAACCGGTTGTTCACATATTTGAATCCCACCACTGGACAGAACCACACAATTAAAAGAGAATGTAGTTGTAGGTCCTCTTTTTAAAGAATGGTTATTTCTGTGGCTACGTCAATGCACATCTGGTTTAGAGTGCCTAAAAACATGGAGATGTTCTACCATGTGACACTTTGTAAATTCCTATTGAATTTCCCAAACTCACATTTTCCAGAATAATAATAATAAAAAAAAAGATCACCGAGCCTTTCAGAAGACATATCCATACTCTAAGATGCTTCTGGCTTATCTGCAGACAGCTGGGATAGATTTATTAATAGTTTTAAAATATTGAAAAAGTTCTACCTAGGTTATGGTGGCCACCAAGCAAACAGCCTTAGCTTTAGTAAATAATTGGGTTATAGAAGGATGATTCTCTTATCTGAGGCAGGACATGGGGTGTTTCAGCTGTTCATCTGTGTTTTGAAAAGATTATAAAATCCATCTATTGTCCATCCATCCATGCATCCATCCATCATATGTTGACCATCCATTGTGGGAAGAGAAGCATCTCCTTGAAGATATCCTTCTAAGTGTCTATGCTGATTCTTAGTCATCCAGGTTTTGGTTGTCCCAAAGGTGCTTTTTCAAGAGGCAATTGAACTTTCTTGATTTTTCCTTGAAGACGTTTCATTCCGAAGAAGAATCTTGGATGAGAAATGAGATACTGTATCTTCAAGGAAAAACAAAAAAAGTCCAGTTGCCTCTTGAAAAAGCACCTTTGGGACATCCTTCTAATGAAGAATAGATCTGGAGATGCAGTATCTTGCTGAGACAATCCAGCCCTCTTTACATGTAGGGGAAAAAAAAGACTTTCAAATGATCACTTAATTTCCCTTAACTCGCTATGAAGTAACAAATCAATTTTAATTTTCATGTTTTTTAAATATATATATATATATTTCCCGTTTTTCAATATGTTGGAAAAAAGTTTGTCTGTGGTTGCTTTCCATTTTTTTCTGCTTTGCCAGTTTACATTATATGTTTGCTTCATTTTCAAGGCATCGTGTCATATTTACAGTGCTTTTAATGTCAGACTGACTCAGAGGTTGAATAAATGAATCAACCGATGAATAAAACTCCATTAGAAAATTTACATAGATGGCTGAAGATTATATATGAATTTGCTTCAGCTTCTTGAGAAGACAGGCATTTTTTTTCTTCTTCTAATCACTCTGTGTAAAATAATCTATCAATCTACATCAGAGCAAACACTAAAGAGTTTTTGCATAAATGCAGAGAGTCCTTACTTTTACATTTATGTTTTTAATTTTGTATTTGTGGATATTATTATTATTCAATTGTAGCACAAATTCTTCTTCTTCTTCTTCTTCTTCTTCTTCTTCTTCTTCTAGAAGAAGAAGAAGAAGAAGAAGAAGAAGAAGAAGAAGAAAAGAAGAAGAAGAAGAAGACCTCCTCCTCCTCCTCCTCCTCCTCCTCCTCCTCCTCCTCCTCCTCCTCCCTTTACTGAATCTTGATTATATTGTTTTCATCTTGTGCCCAGCCAATGAAGGAATCGGACCCCCTTAGCTGTCTTGCTACTAAAATTGCATTTTCCCTTACGATTTATGATGAAGTGTTGCATTTCACGATTTATGATGAATGTATTTTCATGTTGTATATGATCATGATTATCACTATTACTTGTATGTACGCTGAGAGCTTATGCCCCGGAAACAAATTCCTTGTGTGTCCAACCACACTTGGCCAATACTATTCTATCTCTTCTATTCCAAATGCAGGGTGTTTGTCCAAAAATTAATAAATACGACAGATCGGTTGAAAGAGCTACCGACTGCGCATTCATCCTTCAGTCCCATAAATGGGGAAGGGGACATCAACAGCAAAGGCCCCTTTTATAGTCCCAGGCTCCTTCCTCTGTCTGCCAATTAGTGGCATGATAAATAAAAAATAAAATAAAAAATAAATAAATGATAGACTGGCAGAGAAAGTGATTTGCTGGGACAGGAAAACACCGTGACATGTTTCCTTCAACCTGCATCTGATTGATGTCCTCCCAGGCAACAGTAATACGTCCCTTTAACAGGCTGGTAGAGAGTTGAGACTAGCAGATCAACAAAGTTAGTGAGCTTTGGAGTTTATTATTATTATTTTTTATTTTGGTAGCTCCTTGGAATAGCATTGCGAGGGCTGAAATAATGTTTCAAAATGCATATCTGGAGGTTGACAGCTAGCTTCCAAATTCAACGTGATTCAAGCAACAGTGAAAATAGGCGCCATCCAAAGGACTTTTCCTTCCATATGAGAGATTAATTTATTTACAGAGATTTGTTTTTCCAAAACTCTAGGAGGGCTCTTGCTTCTTGAAAATCCTTTTCCCGACAACTGTTTGCAGACTTCAGAAAAAATATCCTTCTTCCTTGTTCCTGACCAGTTTGCTAATGAGGTGAAGACTTGATTGCGTTAGATCTTCTTTTTTTAAAAAAAAGTTTTTTATTTATAATACAGTTAAAACAAAAATGGACATAACGTGACATTCCAGAATAAATATTCCTAACAATTTGTTCCTCTTAATACATATAATTAATACATCATTCTTAATCTCTAAATAAACTTATTCTTCTATACAATACAATTATATAACAATAACAATAACAATAACAATAATAATAGTGAAGTTGGAAGGGACCTTGGAGGTCATCTAGTCTAACCCCCTGCTTCGGCAGGAAACCCTATACCATTTCAGACAAATGGCTGTCCAATCTCTTCTTGAAGACTTCCAGTGTTGGAGCATTCACTGCTTCTGGAGGCAGGTTGTTCCATTGGTTAATATATACAGTTATATGTATTTCTGTCTTAACACTAACTTAAAACCCGAGCAGTTCTCCTTAATTCATACCAGTAATAAAATTTGTCCCAGATTTCAAAGTAGTCTGATTCTGTCTTATCCTTCATTTCCATTGTGAGCCTATCCATTTCAGCACACAATAAAATTTTATATAAAATCTCTTCTTCTGTTGGAATTCCTTTATTCCTCCAGTTTTGAGCGTATACCAATCTAGCAGCCGTGAG